>NC_067399.1:5375239-5692739 GCF_016432865.1 Antechinus flavipes | reverse complement strand
TTTTCTTGGCAGAGATCCTGGAGAGGCTCGCCATTTCCTTCTCCGGCTCATGTGACAGAAGAGGAAACTGAGGCACACACGGCGCACTGACTCACCCGGGGTCACACAGCTGGGGTTCTCCGGGCCCGGGGCGCTCTCTACGGCGCCATCCAGCCCGCTGCCCCTTTGTGACGTCACCGGATCTCCCCCGGGGCCACTGCCCTTTCCCAGAGAGCTGGAGCCGGGGCTGCTCCCCTGGCGTTTCCCTCTGTGCGGCCGGGAGGTCTCCTGAGAAGCACCCGCTCCAGCCTTCCTTCCACCGCAGCTTCTGGCTGTATGTGCACATACACGTATGCACACGCACATGCACACACACATATACAGCACATACACACACGCACATGCGCGCAATACATACAATATGCACACACTCACATGCACGCCACACACGTACATGTGCACACATACACAGCACATGCTCACACAGGATATGGAACTTTTTTTTTTTTAAAAGAAGTCAAACACTATTTATCCCACTGTGGTGAGCCCATGGGGGCTACTTAACGTACCCACATTTTAACCCGGACCGATTGAAGAAGCTCCGGTTCCGGCCATATACAAAACGAGACTTTCGGGTCTCTCTGAATGCGGCCGGTCCCGACCCCTGGGACCCGCGTGGCCCCTCCCGCCGCCCCCAAGCGGCCCCCAAGAAGGCCTCAGACCCGGGCCTTCCCCTCTGGGGGCTCCCGGGCACGGCTGGCGCTCAGGAGGCGGAGCCAGGCCCCGTTCCAGAAGGGAGAAGGCCCCGGAGCAGCCGCCAGGCTCAGCACCCGCAGCCCATGAGCCGCCAGACCGCCATCACGGCTCCGAGACCCTCATTCAGGGCCCCCCGGGCTGAGGCGGGGGGCGACCCCTGGCCCCTTCGGGAGCCCCAAGCTGGAGTCCTGGGAGAAGGGGCTCGGGAAAAGCTGAGAGTTCCTTCCCAACCAGCTGCGATGCTTTGCCTTCCGGGGAGCCCTTCACCACAGGGGGGCACTAGGGTCCTGTGGGAAATCCCAAGGCTGGGCCTCCGGGCTTGGGGCTGACCCGCGGCTCCACTCAACGAGCTGGTTAGTTCGCTGGCGTTTGTGAGGGCCCCAGCACCTCCCCCCACGGGGATGGGGACCCCTGCTGGCTGCGAGGAAGAGGCTTTGGGGGCCCTCATGTCGCTCCCCCCTCCCTCAAGTTTTGCCCGGGTTCTCCGGATCTCCTCTTCCATTTATGGGTCCATTGAGAGGCCGGTCAGACCGGAAGCGGCCGGAAATTATCCTTATCCCTGAGACCGAGCACAGGCTCCCAGCACGTGGGGGGTCTAAGAGGTCCTGGGGGAGTGAAGGCCACGGCGTCTGAGGGCAGAGCTGGGAGATGCCCCCGGAGGCCCGTGTCCTCCTGACCAAGGGTGAGGCAGCCCCGGGAAGCGGAGGCAGCCCCAGAATGCCGAGGCAGCCCCAGAATGCCGAAGCAGCCCCGGAATGCCGAGGCAGCCCCGGGAAGCAGAGGCGGCCCCGGGCCTGCCTCTCGGGAGCCCCCCAGTGGCCCGACTTCAGGGGACGGAGGCAGGATCCAGGGTGTGATTCCTCCCAGGCTCGGAGGGCAGCCACCGCCCTTCAGTCCCCTGGGAAGCGTACCTTGTGGCTGGTTCTCCTCCCTTCCCCAAGGGCCCTGGGGCCCTCCTAGTCCTCGGCAGCCTGGGGTGGTCAGAGCCACCCTGATTTGGACTGAGAGAGCTTGGAGACTGGAGTCAGGGGAAAAGCACCAGCTTTGCCTCTGACTCAGGTCAATAAGCACTTATTAAATACCTGCTATATGCCAGTTTTTGTGCTAAGAGCCTGGAACGCTTAGAAAGGTAAAGCCAGAAAGATACTCTGCAGAAGGAAAACAGGCCCAGGATGGAGAAGCAGCCGCCAAATAGAGAGAGGGCACAGGAGCTCAGCACATCAGGAAAGCCCTTGCACCTTCCCTCCCGGGGTCTCAGTTTCCTTTCGGTGGAAGGAGAGGTCTAGCCCACTGCCAGGCCCCCGTCAGCTCCAAACCCTGATGGAATGACCAAAGGCCTTCCCATCCACTGGCCACAGGGGGGCCAGGAGAACGACATTTGAGAAAAGGCTGCGGTTTGGGCAAAGAATCATGGGGGACTTGAGAAAGCAGCTCCGGCAGAGCCTGAATCCTGCTGCGCCTCCAGCCCCCTCCTCTCCCTTGGACCTCTGCGGTCAGCCAGGTTCCCAGCCTCCCGCTGGCCCCGCCCCTTCCCTCTTTGTTGCTCTGTATCTGGTCAGCGGCGAATTGCTGTCTGTCCTATCTCACAGCACGAGGGGGACATCCCCCTCCCCTTCACTCTGTACCCTAGTCCAGGCCAGCAAACACCCCTGATCTGGGCAAGTGCCATAGTCCCCCTGGCTTCCGACCCTCCGTGCTCCACTCTCTCCGCTGTCTAGCTGCCAAATGGCTATTTCTAAAACAGATCTGAACACGTCATCCCACACCCAGAACCTTCGATGGCTCCCTCCTCTCCTAGGATAAAACCCAAAGCCCCCATCTTGGCGTTTCCCACCCTCGCAACCAGGTTTCCCTCCATCCCCTTTTGTTCCATGACAGGATCCTGCCACTTTTCGTGCCCCAGGCTCGGACACACTCCTTCTTCAGCTTCTCCCTTGGGTCTCCTTCAAAGCCGGCCTGGGTAGCCCCTCCTACAGGAAGCCTCCCTTGATCATCCCAACTCCTCAACTCCCGTTCCCTCTTGAATGTCTTTGTCCTCGGTGGGTCTTCCTGCATGTGTTTGGTACCTATGTGGGTTCCTGTGACATCACCCTGGCCAAAGGTGAGATCCCCAAGCTTCCTCCCTTCCGGAGAGATCTCCATCATCCACCTAAGTCTAGGATAGGGGAAGAGATAGCGCTCCCTCCCGCCCCATCATACTCCCCTCCCCCAAGACTTCTCTTCTCCAAAACGAGCAACCTCAGCTCCTTCCCCTCAGCCTCCCGTGAATGGCTCCAGGCTTTTTCTGATCTTGGCTGAGCTCCTCTGGCCACCCTCAGTTTATCACTGCTCTTCTATGGAGCGGTTCCTAGAACTGAGCCCAAAGCTCCAGGCAGGGCTGCAAACTCCCAGCTCCTTCCTGCTGGCTGGCCGTTGTCCCTCACCTAAATGCATCTGCGGGAGTTTTGGGCTCTTGGTAGAGATCTCCAGTGCACGAATCCCTCCGATGGTTTTGGAATGACTGCTTCCCCATCCTTCCTTCATCTTGGACTTGAAGAGTCGAATTTTAGAATTTTAGACCCCAAAGAACCCAAAGAAATTTAGAAACCAAGAAATCTGGAAGCCAAGAAAAGCCCTAATGAATGGGGCCTTCTGGAAGCCACTGTCCTGGCCCATTGAGATCCTTGGGGGTCCTGACCCTATTGTTCAGTGTAGCTTTGCTGTCCAGTTTGGACGGGACGTACCCACCGTCTCAGCCTTTATGCGAGTCATTGACACAAATGGGGAATAGGACCAGGTGCAGCTCCTTGAAGGCCTCCAGAGGAGACCCCTTTCCAACTGTGGAAGCAGCGACGAGGGCTCCTTTGTCCAAGCAGCCCCCATTTGGATGACCATCGAGTCCTCGTTTCTCTGTCCAGTGCACAGATGCAGCATAAGACACCGCATCCAATGCTCATCTTTGAGCCATTGCGTTTGCAGTCTTTCCTTGGGCTTCCGGGCCGGCGACTTTTTCAGAAAATGAAACGAGGGGATCCTGGCATGGTTTTTAATTATTGTCTCCGTGTCCAGATGTGCACTGGCCATTTCTATAACAACGTAGTCTAGAATTTGAATAAAAATCCAAGTCCTTAGTCTATAGTGTGTAGACTGTGCTCTATTCCTTTGGTTGAACGTCAGGTTTACATGCCCCGTGCAGGGTCTTTCAAAGAAGACCAACAGTCATCACAATCCCAGCAGTCAATGCTTTAGTCCTGGATAGGGCAAGTTTGGCAACAAATTAGCATCATTTACAAGGAGTTCCAATGAAACTCCTTCAGGACAGGTCACTTGTCCTGTCCATTCTGCTCAAAGATTGTGGCAAGAATAAAAAAAAAAAAAAACCAACCAGAAACAAAATGAAAACTGAGTTGTGACCATCATCTATTCACATTTGATCTTTTCCTCAACACAACTTAAAAAAACCCAGCCAGGCACAAGGCTTTTGTGGGTCCCTCCAGCCCCAGCTCTTTCTGAGTCGATTCTGTCAGTGCAATAGCACACTCCAGTGTTCAGCCTTTATTACCCTCCTCCATTCCATCTTCTGCCCAATTCTCTTAAAAGTCTGTGTATTGGGTGAGTTCCCAGTACATCCACATCTTTATACAAATTCTCCTTCATCCTCCTCACTGAAATTGTCTCACGAAGTCATCAATTCAGAGTCGGCAGGAACCTGAGGTCACGTGCTCGAGCCCCCTCATTTGACCTTGCGAGCTGCTCAGGGCGACACCGAAAGCAAGTGGCAGAGCTAGGAACCCGGGCTTTCTTTCTCCAAAATTCCAAGGGCCTCTCCTCATCTCCACACCCGGCCTTTCTCTTTTGGCTGAAGATGTTCATTCTTGAGAGTTTTCCATCAAGCCTGGAGTTGCGTTATCCTCTTGGACCTTGAAAGCATGGGAAGTCAGCTAGCCTTCTCCTGAACCTTTCGAAATCTGCTCTCCAAACTAATGTAGTCAAGATGAGAAGGAAAGCAGAAGCTTGGCAAGACCTTTTATAAACAGATACTTCAAATTTATAAGAATATGCGTCATTCCCCAATTGATAAATGGTCAAAGGATGTGACTAGGCAGTTTTTCAATGAAGAAATCAAAGCTATATATAGTCACATGAAAAGATGCTCTAAATCATTATCGATTAGAGAAATGCAAATTAAAACAACTTTGAAATATTATCTTGCACCTATCAGATTGGCTAAAATAATAGAAAGGGAAGATGACAAATGTTGGACGGGATGTGGAAAAATTGGAGCACGAATACACTGTCAGTGGAATGCTGAAGCAATCCGATCATTTTGGGGAATGATCCGGAGTTATTCCTAAATTTATAAGAATTCGAGCCATTCTCCAATTGATAAATGGTCAAATGATATGAACAGACAATTTTCAGATGAAGAATGAAAACGATTTCTAGTCATATGCAAAATTAAGACAACTCTGAGGCACACACCTCTCAGATTGGCTAAGATGACAGGAAAAGAAAATGACGAATGTTGGAGGGGATGCGGGAAAACTGGGACACTGCTACATTGTGGGTGGAGTTGTGAACAGATCCAACCATTCTGGAGAGCAATTTGGAACAATGCCCAAAGGATTATAAAACTGTGCATACCCTTTGACCCAGCAGTGTCTCTACTGGGTCTGTATCCCAAAGAGATCTTAAAGGATAGAAAGTGCAAAAATGTTTGTAGCAGCCCTTTTTGTGGAGGCAAGGAAATGGAAACTGAGTGGATGCCCATCAGTTGGGGAATGGCTGAATAAGTTATAATATATGAATCTTATGGAATATTATTGTTCTGTAAGAAATGAGCAGCAGGAGGATTTCAGAAAGGCCTGGAGAGACTGACAGGAACTGATGCTGAGGGAATTGAGCAGAGCCATGAGATCACCGTACACGGCAACAATAAGATTATACAAAGATCACATCTGATGGACGTGGCTCTCTTCAACAATGAGATGATCCAGGCCAGTTCCAATGATCTTGTGATGAAGAGAGCCATCTTTATCTAGAGTGTGGTATAACTGAGTGTGGATCATGATACAGAATTTTCACTCTTTTTATTGGTTTGCTTGTATTTTATTTTCTCATTTTCTTCCTATTTGATTTTTCTTGTGCAGCAAGATAATTGTATAAGTATGTAGGCATATATTGGATTTAACATATATTTCTGCCATGTTTACCATGTGATTGGACTACTTGCCATCTAGGAGAGGGGATGGGGGAAGAGGGGAAATTGGAACACAAGGTTTTGCAAGGGCTGATGTTGAAAAATGATGTATGCATATATTCTGACAATAAAAAGCTTTAATAAAGATAGAGTTATAAAACTGTATATGCCCTTTGATGCAGCAATACCTCTATTAGGTCTGTTTCCCAAAGTGATCGGGGAAAAAGAAAAGAAATCTATACGTTTTAAAATATTTATAGCGGCTCTCTTTGTGGTGGCAAAGAACTGGAAATTGAGGGAATGCCCATCAATTGGGGAGTGCTTAAACAAGTTGTGGTATAGGATTGTGATGAAATACTACTGTGTTGTAAAAAATTGATGAGCCGGTTAATTTTATTTTATTTTGAAATTTTTTTCAATAAGATTTTATTTTTCCAAATACACGCAAAGATGGTTTTCAACACACACCTTTGGAAAACTTTGTGTTGCAAGTTTTTGTCTCTCTCTCCCCCTTCCCCTTCCCCGAGACAGCAAGCAATCTAATATAGGTTAAACACGTGCAATCTTTCTAAACGTGTTTCCGTATTCGTCATGCTGTGCGAGAACACTCATGAGAAAGAAAGAAAAACAAGCAAACAACGACAAAATGCTATGCTTTGTTCCATATTCAGTCTCCATAGTTTTCTCTTGAGCAGGTTAATTTGAGAAAGATATGGAAAGACTTCCATGAAATAATGAAGAGTGAGATGAGCAGAACCAAGAGAACATTGTATATAGTAACAGCAACGTTGTTTGAAGAATAACTGTGAACTGTTAAGCTATCTGAATATTATAAATACTCAGATCGACTACAAAGGGCCCATAAAGGAAGAAGTTCTCTACCGACATATGGACATATGATAGTGTGTGTGTGAAATTGTGACCTTAAAGAGTTAAGAGGGACCATAAATTGTGTCTAAGGCAAAGGCAGGAATTATACTTCAGAATTCCCGACCCTCTCTCTGTCCAGCCTTATTCCAGCCAACATGTCATCCATCCTTTTATCTCCTGCTCTGCCAAAGCCTCCCTAACCCCATCCTTCGGGCTCATTATCATCTCCAGTCCCTGTTGCCCCTCTGCTGTTCCACTCCATCGCTGCTGCTCAGACTTGACTTTCCTGTTTTTACAACCTTACCCTATAGTTCACCTGCTCATCTTTATGCAGCCCTCTCCATTCCACTCCCTTATCCCGCCCTGCTGCTCAACATACTGCTGCTCATTCCTTCCCAGCCTCCAAGTCCCAGTTAGTCCACCTCCTCTAGGGCTAGCGCTGCTCAGTGTCACTAGAGGATGTCACGCCTCTTGGTCACTGGAGCCTTGGCAATTTTTGTGTTAAATTCAGCTGTGCCTTCACTGCTACAGGGTGAGCCTTTTACTTCTCTGTCATTAACTTGATCATATTTCCAATAGTCTCTGTTTAAAACCTTTTCTTCTCCACTCAAGCCACTAGACAGACATCTTCTTCCCTATTTCTCACCCAAGGACTTGGTCTCATATTTTACCAAGACAACAGAATCGCCCATCCTGAGTCTTCTCCGCCTCCCCCAGTTTGTGTATTTGGAATCTGCTTTCCCCCATCCTGAGTCTTCCCCCCCTCCAGTTTGTGTAGTTGGAATCTCCCTTTCTTGCCTCCTTTGTTTCATTCCCTCTTCCTTCTTGCCTTCTTCCCCCTTTCTTGCCTCCTTTGCTCCTGTCTCAGAGGAAGACTTCTTTGTGAAGTCCAACCCTTCTACTTCTGTTCTCCATCCTGTCCTCGAAAGTCTCCCCTGGGGCACTAAAACTTCAATCACCCCTCTCCCCTGTAATTAGGAATCACTATCCACGGCTTTCCGTGCCCACCGCTCTCCCTCCTTCCAAAACTTTCTCTTGATCCATCGATTATCCAGGAATCTCCCACTTTTCAGAGACCAGCTCCCAGAGGAAACCATCCACTCAAAGTGTTCCCCTTTGCTACCACCTTCCCCTCGCTCCTCCATCGGGGACACATGACCCTGGACTTCACACCTGACTCCAATTCCGCTAAGGTTAGTTAGCATTCGCTTCTTCCCTTTTTCTCGTCCCAACTCCTGGAACTGTTCCCCAGTCAAAGCCATTTCCTCACAAAGCACCTTCCCTCCATCCTGCGCCTTGCTCCAGGTGTCCCGCGTGTCCCGGCAGCCTCTCCCACCACACTGCCTCCATCCCAGCTGATCGCTGAGCTGGTGCCTTTTCTCCCTCCTCCTCCCTGCAGTGGGTAACCATGACCCCTCCACCCTGGAGAACCTTTTCTCTTTGGGTTTTGGTGACTGATCTCTTTTGATTCCTGTCTTAACCTGCCAAATTTTAACTCCTTTGGTGGGATCATTTCCCATGTCCTGGGATCTATTCCAGGCCCCCGTCAGCTCCCATACAATGATCCCCTTTATCTGGGCTGACTCCCAGCTCTTCAGTCAGTCCCTGAGCTCTGGGCCCAAATGATCCACTACTGGTTGGGCATCTCCCCCGGGGGGTCCCGTGGAGACCTCCAGTTCAACATGTTGGAGAAGGAGCTCATTTTTTTCTCCGAAAGCCCTCCCATCTCTAACCTTCTCTATTTCTTTCTCCATTCCCTCCAGTCACCTATGGTCCCCAGATACCCCAAGTCCCCTTCAACTCTGAGAAGCAAAGAAGTAGAATGGAAAGGGCCCTTGCTCTGGAGTCGGAGACCCTGAATTCAAATCTCACCTTTGGTCTTCCTCCCTGTGTGACTTTGGGCAAACTGCTTCACCTCCCCCAGACTCAGTTGTCTCAAGTGTAAAATGGGAGTGTTGGGTCAGACGGCCACCTAGGCCCACCTTCTAGTTCTCGGTTCTGTGGTTCTCCACAGGAGTTCAGTGATGGGGGAAGGTTTCAGGAGTCGGAAAGACTCTTGTCCTTTGGGACGATCCTCTCTAGGTCCCCTCCCACACTTTGGGTCAATCCAACCTAACATATAAATATCTATTTGGGGCCAGTTTTATGGGCAGCAACATGGCAGAGAACACGAGGCTTGGGGTCAGCGGACCCGAGTTCACATCCAACCTTAGCACTTGTTCTCTGTGTGACCCCGGGCAAGTCATTTGACTCTGTTTGCCTCAGTTTCCTCAACTGTAAAATGAACTGGAGAAAGAAATGGCAAAGCTGCAGCATTTTTGCCAAGGAAGTATGAAGCCTCGGAGCCGGTGAACGACAACAGAACTTGGGGCCAGGCGCTGGCTCCGGGGGACACAAAAACGGCAAGCAAGCGCTTTGTAGGGCATGGGGGGTGCAGAATATACCCCGAAAAAAGGGTCCCCGGAGTGAGCCCAGGGACGCGGAGGAGGAGAGGGCGTTCGCTCTGCAGAGGCGGCGCTCCCCGGAGGAGCTGGCCCCGGAGCGGGGTCCTGAAGAGGAGAAGGGGCCGGGAGGCCGGGCGGGGCCGGGAGGCCGGGCGAGGCCGGAGCTTCCTTGTCCCACGGTGGGGAGACCGTGCGAGCGCCGAGGCAGGAGATGGCGGGGGGAGGGGAGCCCAGCCTCGTTTGGCGGAGACCAGCACCCGGCCCACGGAAGAGACTTCCTGGAAGCCACGGAAGGGTCTGAGAGAGAACCGAAGAGAAGGATCCCGGGCGCGGGGCGCTTTACCGCCTGAGCTGGCAAGCTCCAGAACGGGCCAAGGGCCGCAGGACTGGAACCCGTCTCCATCTTTGTGTCTCCAAGTCTTTACCCCTCGCCCCCCTCCCACCCCGAGCGGCCCGAGAGATCCAGCGGGGTTGCGGGTAGCCCTCTTCAGGGACTTCCAAGGGTTAGGGTTACATACGGGACCTGACCGGGACGCCCGCCCCGTTCTGCCCCGCCCCCTCCCGGGATGGGGGGTCGGGGGCCCCTCGAGGAGCCCCGGGGTGTGGGCTCTGTCCGGACTAGCCGCTGCTGGGGTGGGAGGAGGGGGCCACCTCCGGCCTTCCTTCACACCCCACTTCCAGCCCCGGACCCCAGGACATGAACGACCGCTGAACAGCTTCGTTTTCGCCCAGACGCCTTTGGGGGTGTCCAGAAGGGTGGGGTCCGCGAGCGCCTGAGGCCTGAGAAGCTCCGAGCCGCGGGGAGAGCCTGCCTGCGCTGGGGGGGCGGGGGAGGGGCGGGGCTAAAACACCGGCCCGACGGGCCTGGGCCCGCCCCTTCCCAATGGCTTCCTGTCACTTGCAGAGGGGGGAGTGTCCCCACGGCCTGCGGGGGTACTCCCTCTGAGGCACCCTGGGGTGGGGCTGCGCTGGGGGCAGCCGTTTCTGTCTGCAGACAGACGCATTTGGAAGGAGCTCGGGATCCGGAACGAGAAGAGACCCCAGAGCGTCCGGTCCGAGGCCCTCATTTGACAAAGCGGGAAACCGAGGCCCAAAGAAGTTAAGGAACTTGGACTTCTGCCCAATGACAGCTGCCCAAAAGGCCGCTAGGTGGCGCAGCGGAGAGAGCCGGCCCGGAGTCGGGAGGACCTGAGTTCAAAAGCGAACTCCGAGAAGTCACTGGCCCCGGCCAAAGTCCCCTAAACTCGTTTGCCTCAGTTTCTTCGTCTGTAAAATGAGCTGGAGATTCCGCTGCTCTGCCACGAAGACCTTAAATGGGGGGAGAGCCGATCACGACGGCCAGGACGGGGTTGGAATCCCCCTTTCTGACCCCAAGTCGTAGTTTCGGGAAAGGCTCTTAGCACGGGCCCAAGCCCCTTATTTGAAGGAGGGGGAGGGAGGGGAACCGAGGCGCAGAGCGCGGGAGGGGCTGCTTCACGGGCCCCAGGCTGGAGCCCCTCCCGGCTTCCCGACGCCTGCAGGTTTTTCCCGCAGTGCTGAGGTGCCTCCCTCTCTCCCTGCTCGCCTCGCGTGTCCGACCGACACCCTCGTGTGTACCCCGGCACCGCGCATGCAGCTCGAGAGCCACAGACGAGCACGTACACGCGCGCGTGCGCGCGCACACCAGATACACACACACACACACACACACACACACACACACACACACACACACACACATATACGCGCGCGCGCGCACAGTGGACAGACACTTTCACTGATACTTTCACATTCAAGCGCGCACTCACACTGACCCTCTCGGGTACAACCAGATGCACGCACGCACTCACACTCACACTCCCCCGCCCAGTTCACACGCGCGCCCACAAACTCCCTCATACACCCCCTCCATCAACCCATCCACCAGCATAAACATACTCCCTCTCCCTCTCTCTCACACGCGCGCGCGCACACACACACACACACACACACTCTCACACACACACACACACACTCACACACACACCATTTCTGGGCCCCGGGTCCCTAGGCAGGGGGCGGGGAGTCCCGAGCCTCGCTTTACCTCCCGCTGCGGCCCCCTCCCCCAGTCAGACTATTCGGAGGGGCGGGGCCGGGCTGGGCGGGGCGGTGGGGAATCCCTGCCCGCCGGGAGGGGCGGGGCTGGGACTGCGGACGGCCAGGGGGCGGTGCCGGGGTGGGCTTCGGCCATCCGGGCCAATGGGAGGGCGGCTGAGCCCGACCCCGCCCCTCCCGCCCCCTCCTGCGCAGCCCCCCCTCCTCCCTGGCTCCCGGTCTGCCCCCCGAGACGGGCGCACGGACAGACCGCGGGGCACTCGGAGGCTGGCGGCTGGCCGGCTGCGCTGTGCGGGGCTGGGCTCGGCCGCCGCCGCCGCCGCCGCCGCCGCCGCCGCAGCGAGAAGAACTTGCCTCGGGGCGGGCGGAGGAGCCGGGCTCCCGGAGCCGGAGCACGTAGGGCGACGACCCTCTCCCTGCGCCAGGTATGGGTCTCCCCCTCCCAGGTGTGTCCCGCCGCGACCAAGCCCTCCTCTCCCCCTTCCCGCCTCCATTCCTCCGCCTCCCTCCCCTCTCCGGGACCCCCCAACTTTCCTCCCTGCCGCCGGGCGGAGCGCGGAGCCTCGGCTTTCCATGCTGCGTCTCCGGGTGGACCTACCCGGGACGGGAGGAAGGCGGGCGGGCGGGGCCGGGCGCAGCCCCATTTGGCGGGTGAGCAAACTGAGCCTGGGCCGGAAGCAACTTGCGGGATCACCTGTGTGGGAAGAGAAACCTGGGCGCCGGCCGCTGCGCCGCCCTGCCCCTGTGCGGGGCGTCTGCGCTCTTGCCCCCGGGGAGGACTCCCCCAGCTCCCGGAGCAGACCGCGCCGGACCGGCCTCCCCTTCCCAGAGTGCCTGTTGCTTGGGTGAGGGACAGATGGGGGCAGGCTAGGAGCGGGCCTGGAGCCGGGACTGGCCCCGGAAGCCCGAGGCAGCCCTGGCCTAGGGGGCCCAGCTCGTGCCAGCCGGGCAGGGGACGTCGGTCCGGCCTCCGGGTTGGCAGCGGCCGCAGGCCTCCCCCCCGGCACCCTGCAGGGCCCACAGGAAGCGAAGGATGCGGAGCAGCTCTGCGGGGTCCGAGCCAGACCGGGGTCAGAGAGCCCGCCTGCCCCTCCTTTTACAAATGGGGAAACTGAGGCCCAGAGAGGGCACGGCATGGCCCCAAGGTCACGGAGGTTGGGGGAGCGAGCAGCCGCCAGGGGTCTGGACAGTCTTCCAGCCCGGCTCAGTTCCCCTGAATTCCCCAAGTGCCCCTGAAATGTCTGCTGGTGCCCGGCAGCTCCCCTGAGGCCCTGGCAGCTCCATGGGGCAGAGAGGGTGTGTGTGCGAGTGTGTGTGTGTGTGTGTGTGTGCATGTTTGTGTGTGTGTGTGAGTGTGTGTGGTCTCTATATGTTTGTGTATATATGTATGTATTCTCTCTGTGTGTATGTGTGTGTTTGGTATGTGTTTGTGTATATGTGTGTGTGTGTGTGGTGTGTGTGTGTGTGTGTGTGTGGTCTCCATATGTTTGTGTATGTGTGTGTATTCTCTGTGTGTGTGTTCTGTGTGTGTTTGTATATATGTGTGTGGTGTGTGTGTATGTATGTGTGAGTGTGTGTAGGGGGGAAGAACACAGGCCGGGTACAGTGCAAGCAAGTCAGACTTTCCGAGTGACGGTTCCCATTTCCTGGGCTGGGGGCGGGGGCCGCGGGTCACACTCGGTTCCCCCCCCCCCCCCCCGGCCCCCACGTCCGGCTCTATCGCCTGTGGTCCTGGGGCTGGGAGAAGCTGCCGGGGAGGATTCCACGATGACCGGGCCAGGGTCACGAGAGGCGGGCAGACTGCGAGAAAGCTGGGGCAGGGCTCTGGGTGCTGGGTTTGGGGCAGCGGGGAGGGCTTCTTGGAGGAGGGGAGTCCGGAAAGGGGGAGGCCGGGGCCCTTGTCTAGGCTCTGGTTCCAGCTCAGCCTGAGGCAGCCTCTGGCTCCCACTCGCAGCCCCAGGTCTGTGGGGCTGCTGCAAGGCCGGTACCTGCGGGGGGAGCCAGACGGGCTCCCAGAGTCAGAGGGAGGCCCCGGGGGGAGGGGGCTGCAGGGGCTGTTGCAGAGCTCCCTCCCGGCCCCCTCCACACCCTCCTCTGTGCAGGAAGCGCCCCGGGGAGCCGGGGAGGCAGGGCCGGGCCGGGCAGGAACAGGCCCCTCTGCTCTCGGGAGCCGCGGCTGGGGAATCCCCTCCATTTCCTTCCACAAGGCAAACTCGGAAGAGCTTGGAAACCAATTATACGGGAGGGGAAACTGAGGCCCGAGGAGGCCCAGCCTGAACACGAGTGGTTAGAGAGAAATTGGAGAGGGACGTGTCCCTGGGGGAGCCGGGGGCCAGGCTCTTCCTCAAGGTCAAAGTTGGGGGTTTACGGTGGATGTTCAAACCACCTCCTGAGGCTCCTCTTTGCTGAGGGGGGGAGTTTAGGGGGCAGCAGACTCCCTGTGGTTCCCGGGGAGGCTCAGGACAGTTTGGGGCCCCCTTTGTGTCTCCCAAGGCCCCCGGCAGAGGCCTCAGACGGGGCCGGGACCATTTGCCTAGGTGATTTGCATGGGCCTTTGGTCGGAGCTGCGGGCTGGGCCCTTTCTCTGCCGCTGGGGCCGCGGGCTGGGCTCCTCCCCGCCGGCCGCCCCTGCCCGGGGCCCGCGCCCCCTCCTCGCCCTCCCCGCCGGCCGCCCCTGCCCGGGGCCCGCGCCCCCTCCTCGCCCTCCCCGCCGCCTCCAGCTCGGGCTTACCTCGGGGGCCCAGCCCCCCCAGACCTTGACTCATTGCCTCACTCACCCCAAGGCCCCCGGCTGCCTGAGGACCCCATTTCTGAGGTCCCTTTCAGCCCCTAGTCTGTGGTCTCAGGGCAGAATTCGAACTGGGTCCTGGCCTGCCCTCTGCGGTCCTTTGGCTGCCACGTCTTCATCTTTTTATCCCTCCGACTCCCCTTCTTCCTCACTGGGGACTTGCCTGTACCAATGACACGCCCCCCACCGGCCCAGGCCCTGATCGGAGCCCTGGAACAGCTCTCAGGGCCCTGCCGGCAGCCTCCCGAGCCTTGGGAAGATCGGGGGTGGTCTTGGCCCCGGCCGGGGGGAGTGGCTGCAACCCCGGCTCCAGGAAGGGGTAGGAAGGGACCGAGAGCTGGCTGAGGAACCCCTGGCTCCAAGGCCCTGCCCTGGTGCAAGGGCAGAGTGTCGAGCAGGTGCCCGGAGAGTCAGGGGCTGCTGGGGTCAGTCATTGACCCCCGGGGGGGGGGCGTCTGCCAGTGCGCCATCATCTGCCCCCTAGAGAAGTAAAGGGGGGGCGGGGAGGAGGGGAATGAGGAGAGAGAGACAGAGAGAGGGACAAAGAGAGAGAGACAGAGAAATGAAAAAAGTCTGCTTCACTCTGCATTCCGAGTTTGTCAATTCTCTCTGGAGGTGGAGACCATTTTGAGAGAGAGAGACAGAGACAGACAGATACAGAGAGACACAGAGACAGAGAGGTAACAGAAGAGGGAGATAATAGGAGAGAAAGAGAATGGGGAGAGACAGGAAGAGAGACAGGAAGAGAGACAGAGACACACACACACAGATAGACAAGAGACCAGAGAGAGACAAAGAAAGAGACCCAGAGACAGAGAGAGTCCTCTTGGGAGGACTTCCAAGAGCTCCCCCAGCTGAGCTGAGATTCCCAGGAGCTCCAGGGGCCTCAGAGCCCGGCCTCCTGCCCACGGAGGACGGGCTGTCCCAGGGGCAGCACCGGGAGCCGGGCCCGGCTGAGCTCAGGGTGGCAGAGGGGGCCCCACGGTCCCGGGGAGAGCGAGGCCGGCTCTCTCCTCGTTCTGGTGACTGGTGACTTGTCCTGCTTAGAGCTTGCTGGGGCCTTAGGCGTCCAGTACGACTGGTTCTGTTTTTATGGAAGAGCAGACTCCAGCTTAAGGGGGGCCCTGGCATTCTCTGAGAGGAAAGAGCGGAGCTAGAATTCGGGGCGAGACCGTGGCCCCGGGGCCCGCTCCAGTCCGTGGGGGGCAGGGATGGTTGTTGTGTGATTTTTTAAACTAAGCATGGGGGGTGGGGAGGGTGGGGAGGGGGCTGTCCCGGACCATCTGGTTTTCAGACAGCGCCCCCCCAGAGGCTGGCCCGAGTCACACAGCCAGGGGGCGTCCTGATCTGGGCCCAGGCCCTTCCGATTGCAGGGAGTGGGGGGGGGAGGGTGTCTCCTCTGGGTCCCTGGGCCCCCCTGGGCCCGTGCGTCTCCACAGTTAGAGGAGGGAGAGGCCGCTGGTCACGCGGAGCCCACTGGAGAGGGGCCTGGGCGGGGGGCGGGCCCTGTGCTGGAGCCACCTCTGTATCCTCCCGCGCTGTCTGTGGGACTCTCCATGTGTACCCGCGAGAAAACCAGTTCTGTGGAGCCGCGGTGCAGACACAGGGAGCCGCGGCCCCGGGTTGAGGCTGCGCTGTCCCGGTACTCGGGCCCACTTTGGGAGAGCCGGGGCCACCTTGTCGGGAGAGCGGGAGAATCGGGGAGAAAAGCAGTTCTATGGAGCCCCCCAGGTTGAGGCCCCCGCGCTGTCCCGGCCCGGGCCTGTCCGGGCCGGCTCTGGTCATTAGCCCCGTTTCCCAGATTTACCCCGAAGGAGCCGCGGGCCAGCCCATGTCCCTGCGGCCGCGCCCTCCCCGGGGCCCGGCCCCTGCGCATCTATGGGTTACTGCATGTTTGCTCTCTGAGAGGCAGGATTCGGTCCAGAGCCTTTTGCTCTTGCCTGCGGACCCCGCGGTCCCTGCCCGGTGGCGGCTCCCCCCGGCTGGGGCTCCCATCTGGAGGACGGGGTGGGGGGAGGGGGCGCTCCCCCGATCATTGGCGGGGCACGGATTGACTTGCTTGGAACGGGAGGGAGCGAGGGGTCATCCGGGTTCTGGGAGTAAACCGAGGCCCGAGAAAGGGAGGGGCCGCGGCTCGTCTGCGCTTTCCGAAGGTCTCCCCAGCTGCGAGGTCCCTGGAAGGAAGGTTCTCCTGCAGAAACGGGAGCAATGGGGCCCTGCGGTGCCGCCGCTTCCTGCCTCGGGGCGTCCCGATGTCCTCTTCCCGCGGAGACGGGGACTAGCTTAGAACGGCTGGGCCTGGATCTCCACTTTACAGATGAGAAGACTGAGTCCTAGAGAAGGGAAGGGGCCGCTGAGGCCCCTTGTCCCAGAAGTGACGAAGGCTCTTTGGGGAGAGATGGCGCCTCCTGTCGCCTTCGCGCACTCCGGACGCCGGGCCAGGACCCTCCCCCCCCTCTCCCCCTCCCCTGTCCTTGGTCCTTCTGTCTCTGGGCCTTTTCTTGGTCCCGGAGAGGTCCGCATTTAGGGTTCTGTCTTAGGCATTCAGCAAGCATCTAATAAGTGCTTCCTGGGCTGTCCCACTCTGCGAGGGGCGGGGCAGAAAGGAAAAAAAGTCCTTCTCCGTGAGGGTCCACCCCCCTTTAACCGGGGAGGCAATCTGCAGACATTGTGCACCGCAGCCGCATCCAGGGCCAATGGGAGGCGTTCTGGGAGGTATTGGGGAGGAGACCTGGGGAGGGGGGAAGGGAGAGCCTTCCAGCTCCCCTCATTGGAGGCTCATTCCCTTTCCTCCCGCCCCCTTCCCAGGGACTTGACTTTGTCTCCCCTAATGCAACCCGAGCTCCCAGAGGAGAGTGATTGATAGCCCTGCCTCAGTATCCCCAGCCCCGAAACAGTGGCGGCCGAATAGTAGGTGTTCAATGACAGCAAGCATTTATTAGGCACTTACTGTGTGCCAAGTACAGTCCCTGCTCTGGAGGAGCTCTCACATGACCTGGGAGCTCCCAGTCACCTTCCCTTCCCGGGCCTCAGTTTCCCCCATTAGAATTGAGGGATTATATTTGTTCGCACCCGCCCTTCGGGCCTGAAGCCACCATCTTTATTCCATCCCCCTTCAGAGGCGCTGGGATTTTACTGGGAGGAGGGCGAGAGCGGGGAGGGGCACAGGAAAGGGAGACGGTGCTCCCCGCTCCCTCCTCCCTTCCCCCCCAACCCCCCCAGGCTGGACTTCCTGTCCCGGTCCCCCACTATCACCGGAAGAACTACCAAGGAAGCTTTCTGTGGGTCCGAGGCCCCTTTTGCTTCCCGAGAGCCGCAAGTCTCACAGAGTAGAGACTGGGGCTTCTCCCCTCGGACCGAAAGCCTCCAGGAGCCCCGGGGCTGGTGCGGGACGGGATTCGAACCCGGGACCTCGACTCCAGACCAGCCCCTGCCCTCTCCCAGCGGTGCTTGTCCTGAGAAGCAGAATCTTCCCCCTCTTAGCCAGGGTGCGATGGCAAGGAGTCGGCCATGGGGCGCAGAGGGGAGGCCGGACCTGGAGGCCGGAGGAGCCTGCGTTCTGTTACTCCCGAGCGTCTCTGCCTCCATTTTCTCATCAGTAAAATGGGAATCCTTTCTGTGTTAGCTGGCTCTTCAGGTGCTTGTGAGGCTGCGCGTATTCGCAAAATATTGATCTCTTTCTTTTTGGTGCCTTATTTCCAGCTCTGTCTCTCCCTCCCCCAACTCCCCCTTCCTCCCCAGGACCACCCACCATAGCCAAGGATAGAAAAAGAAAGAGGGAGAAAGGCCGAAATCAGTCGCTGAGCGGGGAGGGGGGGGGAGGTGAAGGGGATCCTGCCCACCCCTACCCCCCATGGTCTGAGCCGGGTCAGGGCCCCAGGGCCTCCTCTGCCTCCAGATTCTGGGGCTTTTAGGAGGCTGGGGGAGGGATGAGCAGCCCCCCCCCCCCTGTCAGGTCGGAGTCGGAGTGATCCCGGCCACCCCGACCCTGAGAGCAGCAGGGCTGCTCTCCTCCCTCCTCCCTCCCCCCCCCCCAGCAGCCGCTCCCCTTCCATCCTTTTAGCCCTAATTCATTCCGAGAAAGCGCGGCCTGTGCACTCTGCCCAGCATCCCGCGCGCCGGCCGGGGTTTTATGGCTTGTTGTCTGAGGGCCGGACACATTAACGGCCGCCGCCGTTCTCAGAGCGATAAGGGCTGAGGAAGGTTGATTTTGAGGCTCTTGGGCAGAGCTGATAAGAGCAGGGAAGGGGGGGAGCTCTGCCAGGGGAGGGGGGACCGACAGAGCCGGCAGGATCTCAGGGGACCCCTTCTCCCCCCCCCCCAGCCCCCTGCCTCCCTCACACAGGAGAAAATCGAGTCCCGGGGAGGGGGGGTGAAGGGGGGAGGTGGGGAGGAAGGGGCTCAGCTTTCAAAGCTCATTTACAATTTTGTTGAAAACATCCTTGTTCTATTTTTCTTTAGAGCATCTTGGTTGCTTTAAATCAAGCCAGCCTTCCCCCCTCCCCCTTCAGGACGCTGCCCCTTGAAACCAAGGATGAGAGACCTGCCATCTTGTCTGACCCAAGTGCGTGGGCTGTCCCCCACCTACCGCCTGACCTGTGCCCAGCGAGGTCCTGGGGCGAATCTCCCCTCTATGTCCCCTCCCGCATATGGAGTGGACTGAAGGTTCTTCACCGTCCTGCGTTCACTATCCATCCGCCCATCCCTCCTTCTGTCCATCCGTTCTTTCCTTCAGCGCCCCCTGTACCTGTGACTGAGCTGGCCCCCGGTGAGGACTCTCCCCTGGGTCAGCCCCTCTGAGTGGTCGGGGCCCAGTGGGCCTCTCTGACCAGCTCAGTGCGGGACGATGGCGTCCTTGGTTCTGGGGACCGCCTGCCACTGTTAATGTCGACCCGATTGCTGCCCCCTTCCCTCTGAGAGTGTGGAGCTCTGCCCCCCCCCCCAGCCTGATTTCTGGCCTCTGGCCGGTGGTGTCCCTGCAGCTGATTTTTGGTCCCCGTGGCAGGAGATGGCCTCTCATTCAGCCTGGGGCTGCCCCCTCAGCCTGGCCTGGCTGTTCAGCACAGGCGCCATTACTCCCAGCCAGTCCTCGCTCAGCACGGTTCCAGTCTGCCTGAGCGGGGTTGGGCGAGGGGCTTCGTTTCCCCAGGAGCAGAAAGAGGAGGGGGCCTCGAGGCCCTTGCTGTTCTTACATCTCAGCTCCATTCGTTTGCGCCCGGTCTTGCCCTCTGCCTCGTGTCCCCAAACCCGCTGTGCCCACGGGGCTCCGGTCGAGCCTGGCTAGGCTTCCCATTCAGGAAGAGTCCCCCTCCTGTCTCCCGCCACCGCTCGCTGCTCCCCCCTCATGTGCCCCCTGCGGAAATGCCTCCGGGAGACTTCTGGGAAAGGGGCACTCGGGCACCAGGGAACGTGTGTAGAGTGGAACAGCGTCGAACCTTCGGGCTCACTGGGCATTCGAGGCGCCGCTGGCAGAAGAGCCTGGACTGGGCGTGGAGAGAGAGAGCGGGTCTGGCTCTGTAGCCTTCCTGCCTTCATGGAGCCCCCCGTGTAGCAGGGGCCAACTACGTGGGAACCCAAGTGCACCAGGGGCGCTTAACCAGGAGAGGCAGAGAGGCGGGCGCTAGAACTGTTGCAAGATAGTGGAGGCAGCCATGTTAACGAGGGAGGGGATCCGTCTCCATTGACAGCAGGGGTGGGTGAGTGGCAGCTGCCCCTTGGCATAAACTGGCCGTGAGACCCCACGGTCAGTGCTGAGGGAGTTTCTGGAGAAGGTGCTGAGGGGGTGCCCTGTACCCCAAAAAGGGCAGTATGGGTACCCTCGAGGCACCCATCTCACAATCCAGACACATGGAGCTCCATCATCCCATCTCACTGCCCAGATGCACAGTGCTTCATCATCCATCTCACACTCCAGACACATGGAGCTCCATCATCCCATCTCACTGCCCAGATGCACAGTGCTTCATCATCCATCTCATACTCCAGACACATGGAGCTCCATCATCCCATCTCACTGCCCAGATGCACAGTGCTTCATCATCCATCTCATACTCCAGATACATGGAGCTCCATCATCCCATCTCACTGCCCAGATGCACAGAGCTTCATCATCCCATCTCACAATCCAGACACATGGAGCTCCATCATCCCATCTCACAGTCCAGACACATGGAGCTCCATCATTCCATCTCACTGTCCAGATACACAGTGCTTCATCATCCATCTCATACTCCAGATACATGGAGCTCCATCATCCCATCTCACTGTCCAGATGCACAGAGCTTCATCATCCCATCTTACAGTCCAGACACATGGAGCTCCATCATCCCATCTCACTGCCCAGATGCACAGAGCTCCATCATCCCATCTCACTGCCCAGATGCACAGTGCTTCATCATCCATCTCATACTCCAGACACATGGAACTCTATCATCCCATCTCACTGTCCAGATGCACAGAGCTTCTCATCCCATCTTACAGTCCAGACGCATGGTGCTTATTGGCTTGCTATATACCTGGATGGCTTTTGATAGAGCTGGCCTGTCAGTATGTATTTCTGAGAAAGACCCTGCAGATAAGGGGGAAATAGATGGCCCAGAATGAGCAGCAGGGGGAGAGGAGACTAGATTGCCTTTGGTCAGTTGGAAAGTACTTTAGTACTTTTACTTCTCTCTGGAATGGGCGTCCATATCCCGCCAGTATTCCTGTGTAGCCGTCTGATCTGGACCACTTGAGCTTCTGAAGAAAGACTTGAACAAAGGGCAGTGGGCCAGTCCTCCTTGGGACAAATGAGGCAGGAGAAACGGTGCAAAGGGAGTCCGCAGAGAAGTCTGATGGGAAAAAAAGCCTGGGGCAGAGGGCAGGGGAGACTTTGTGGGTTGACAGCCCTTGTGCCTCACAGGTAGCTGCCCCCACTGAGTTGGGTGAGCCCCCATAGAAGTTCCATAATGGGAGATCCCATCTTGATAAGATCACAACTCCACTAAGTGGGTTCCACTAATGTGGAATCTACTAAATCACAGAGCTATACCTTGAAATGTACTCTTCCTATGTATAAAGTTTTAGTTAACTTTCAATAATGGGATATTATCTTTTCCAGTGATTCCACTCTTTTCTCCCAAGAGATTCTGCCGGTTTGCAATTCCATCAGCAATGTATATGTTTCTCAATATAATCCACATTAGCATTTCCTTCTATCATTTTTATTTATCCTTGCCAATCTCATGCATGTTTGGCAGTCCAATAGAATTGTCTTTAGGGAACGGTGCTATCAGTTTTTTAATATACTCTGGCACATTTTAGATATATTTGCTTCAGATATCTCTCTGAATCGGACGTGTTTCTTTTTATCTTGGTTATATTGTTTTTGTGTGGAAAATAATTTTTATGTGTATGTAATTGAATCAATCTACCTTGTCCTTTTAAAACTTTTTTCTATTTGTAGATAACAGTTTATTTCCCTTCTGCAGTTGAGAGAAATCCATTCCCTTTTCTTTTAAATTTATGTGGTTCATTTTTTAAAAAGTCTGAATGTGACTCAGCTGGAATTTATTATGGAGTTTGGGGAAGATATCATTTCTGGGATTTTCCCCTGATCCTTATTGGAGCCCTCCAAAGGGGCCGAATCCCCGGCTCTGGTTAGTCTTCCCAGGCTGGGCCCGGCCTGAGGGGTAGCTTAGGCGGAGACGTTTATCTTCTGGATGTCGGCCCCCCCGGAGAAGGGTCTTTCGGAAATCTGTCTTCCAAAATGACAGCGTGCTCAGAGCAAGCTTCCCTTGGAGCCAAAGAGCCCCGATCTCACGTTGTTCTTCTCACACTTCCTCACTGGGTGATTCTGGGCAAGTCCCACACCTTCTCTGAACCTGTTTCCTCCTGCCTAAAATGGAATTAGAATATCTGGACGGGTTTACTGCCGAGAGATGCTACGAGACTCGTCGTTTAGGCTGAAGCTCTTGAGAAACTCAAGTGTCATATAAATTCTAGCTAAATGCTACTGTAACTAGTTCCCCTTGCCATGGGTTTTTTCTTTTGAATCTCTTTCTTGATATCGTTTGTTTTTCTATCACCTTCATTTCTCAAAACATCCCTTCTCCTTCCCCTCCCTACTGAGGCATCCCTTGTAACAAAGATTTAAAAAGAGAAAAAAAGGCTGTTGAACAAAATCAACGGCCATAACAATCGTGTGTAAAAATATATGTCGTGTACCACACCCATTGTCCCCCGCCTCTGGCATTTGAGCAGGAAGGGGATTTCCTCAATTCTTCTCCAATGGAATCACTTTTCATGAGAGATGAAGCTGCTGATTTATCCCTTCTCCTCCAATATTTATTATAGAATCAATAAGGAAAGCTCAGAACTGGCAGGAAGAAGCCAGTCTACCCAGAAGAATTGCATCTCAACCTATATTTTAATGAGAATCCCTCTGTGGGGAAAAGCCAATGAGCTTTTCTAGAAGGGGAAGCCCTGGCATGGCATGTAGAGCTTGGGACTAGGAGTTAGGAGGACCTGAGTTCAGATCCTGCCTAAAGTACTTCTTGGCTATGTACATGGTCCTGGGAAAATTTTTTAGCCTCTGTGTGCCTTGGTTTCCCCCTAAGTAAATTATGGGAATTGAACTCTAAAGTCCTTTCCAACTCTAAATATTTGTCCTGGGGTCCTGGGATCTGCAGCTTCCTGAGGCTGCCCATTCTTCTTGAAGCTGTCCCCCATTCTTTTCCATGTGAAAGCCCAAAAGATATTGACTGTAACCATTGGTTTACCTCAGTTTTTTTTTTCTCTAGGGAGAGTCACCATCCACAAGTCCTCCAATGGACCTTCAGTCGACTTACTCTCCATTGCCCTTCCCACCATCCATGAGCTCTCCAATGGGCCTTCAATTGACTTACTCTCCATTGCCCTTCCCACCATCCACGAGTCCTCCAATGGACCTTCAATTGACTTACTCTCCATTGCCCTCCCCACCCTGCTCTTCCTGCTCCAGGTCCACTCCCTACTATTCATTTCCTTCCTAAATTGTGGTGCCAGAGCTACCTAAACAGCAGAGTTCCAAACGTGGTCCATATAAGGCAGGATAAGGTAAGCCTGCACCTCTCTGCCTCCTGAGAGCCATCCACTGACGTGATTGGCTGCTCTGCCCTGTTTTCATGTACGTGATAGAACTTGCGGCCCCCTAAAATCCTCAGATAAACTATTGTCCAGCTAGGAGTCCTTCATCTTGAACTTGAGGAATTGCATTTTTAAAAACTCAAATACAGGCTTTTTCTCATTATTGCTGTTAGGTTTTATCCAGCTTTTTAAATATTCTGTCTCCTAGACTCCTGGTTTTGCATTAGCTAGTCTGCCCAGCATTTTCCTGTTCTCAAGCCCATATTAATTTGAAAAGTTCTGATCAGCCCATGAGCAAGTAGAGGGCCCTGGGGCATCGCACTGCAGGCCCACTCCCAGGAATCATCAGACTATCAGCGGTCTCTTTGGGCACGGGCATTTAGCCACATCCACATCCCTGGACTGGGATCCCGCTCGCTCCTGTCTCCTTAATGTCCATAAAAATCCAATCATGGAAGCCCATTATCAAACCTTCCGAAAATCCAGGCAAATCTGCATTTCTTCCATCTACCAGTCTAGTAAGGCAATCAGAAAATGAGATCACGGTATTCCGAATGATCTGTTCTTGCCCGAGCCGTCCTGCTCCCTTATAATTGTTTTTTCTTCTTCTCAGTTTTAGAAACCATATTTTTCTAAATTATGTTCTTGAGTTTTTTCCAGGATGAAAAGGCAAGCAAATTACGCTCTCTTTCCTTATTTTGAAAAGCAGGACATTCACCTCTCTCTAGTCCTTGGGTTGACTTCCTATTCTTTTCTTTTTTTTGTTTTTCCAATCACTGATTTTATTGGAAAGGATTCTCTGACCTCCTATTCTTAAAGGTCCTTGAGAATTTGCTCAGCTGGCACATCTGGGCATTCACCAATAGCCCTGGGGGGATGGGCAGAGGACAGACTCTTAGAGGGCAGCTAGGGTCTTCCTTACCGGCTCCTCACCTACCTAGGGTTTAAATTCTATCGATTTATCATCTCACATGGGGAAGCTCAGGGGAAAATCCATATGAATCAGGAGGGTGTGGTGGTCGGAGTCACATTGCCTGAACTGCACACACATACGCACTCATACACACTCACACACACACACATTCATACACACACAGAGTTTGGTTTAGGGAATACAGAGGGAAGAGAATAGGGAATAGGAAAACAGGAAGAGAGAAGGGGAAGTAAATAAAAATGAAGATGGATTAAAGAAATGGGAGGGGAGATGGGAAGGAGAAAAACTAAATCTTGATTTTTTTTTATTAAAGCTTTTTACTTTTCAAAACATCTGCATGGAGACTTCTACGTTAACCCTTGCAAAACCTTGTGTTCCAGTTCCCCCTCCCCCCCCCCCTTCCCTTTAGTCCTTCACCTTCATGGCAAGCAGTCCAATATCTGTTAAATCCAGTATATCATACACATCGCCACCATTATCGCACTGAGCAAGAAAAGCTTGATGATTGTTTAAGAACTCTGTTCAATGTCAGAAGTCTCGGCCACTCCTGACCCCGTCATTTTCACCCCCAACAATCAACAATTTCTCCCGTGAAAAAGGGTCCAGATCGCTTCCCCCCTTGGTCCTTCCGTCCTTTTTGAAGGCTAACCCATCAGTGGAAGTTAAGAAATGGCCCGGCTGCTGTGGGATGGCGAGAGAGTCGGGGAATATCTGGGAACCCGAAGTCCTCCCTCACCATCACGTGCTGCTGCTTCAGCAGCCCCGGGCTCTTCTCCCCAAACCTCTCACCTTCTCTTCCTTCTGCACCGGTGGTCTGTAGCTCACTTGGTAATTTGGGCTTCTCCAAGATCCTCTTCCCCTACCTCCCTCCTGGTTCCCCCCCTCCTCCCCCAGCCAATCCCGCATCCCGCCTCAGCTTCTTGCTTCAGTTTTAGAAGCAGCCCTTGGCTTCTGTTACCTCCCCCTCAGTTTCTGCACTTTTGTCTGAGAATAAAGACTCCGGAAGAGTCCATGGCCCCGCGTCTGAGTGTTCCCTTGGACGAGTCCATCTGGGTCTTTGTTCGGAGCCCGGAGGGGCTGGTGGTCACCGCCAAGTGCCCGGCGGAGAGGACGGCCAGAAACCTGTCTGGGCCGGTTAGAAGCGGAGTTATGGGGGAGGAGGGGGGAAGAAGGGGAGGACAGCAATGAATGGAAATCCAGGACCACCAGCTCTGAACTGGACTGCTGGGCGTGCGTTACCTCGGTGCTCCCACTGCCAGCCCCCGTGTGTGAGTGAATGATTGTGTATGAGTGTGAGTGTGAGTGTGTGAGGGACAGAAGGAGGCAGTGAGCTGTAAGGCACAGAGCCTGGGCTGGGCTGCAGAGCAGCCGCTTCAGGTCCGGACAGCTGGACAGCCTCTGGGCGCTGGAGTCAGGGAAGCCCCTTTCCTCCCTCTGGGGCCGTTTGCTCCTCCCTCCGAGGCCGTTTGCTTTTCCCTCCGGGTCCTTTTGCTCCTCCCTCCGGGTCTGTTTGCTCCTCCCTGAGGCTCCTTTTTGGCTCAGGATCCTCGGCTCCTGCAGCCCCACAAATCCAGGTCTCTTGCTCCAGGAGACATGAGCCCTCTTCTTTGAATCCTTAACTCTAGCACATATAGCGGCTGGCACCAACTCGGTGCTTAATAAATGCGCATTCATCGGATGTCCCATAGACTAACGGCAGCTTTCTGTGTGTTTTCCAGCCGTCCCCCCTCCCCACATGGGGCCGTTGTCTTCGAGCTGGAAGGACCTTCTGTTAGACCAGAGAGGGCTCCCCAAGGCTGCTTCGTCCCCGTCGGAGCCCGGCAGCAGCGGTGAGTCCGGGGAAGGGCCGGGGTGTGGGTGCGGCCGCCTTGTTAGCTCTCCAGAACGCCGCCCCCACCGCAGCCCGGGAGGGAGGGAGGAGGAGGCCCCCAGCCCCCATTGCTGAGATGGGAACAGGTTCAGCTTCGCTGCTGAACGTCACAGCCGGCCCGGACTTGCCAGAACTTGGAGTCTGATCTGGGTTCAAAGAACAGTGGAATTACCATTCCTGTTATAAATACTCACCTTGGGTGAGGTGCTTCTATGCTGACAATAAGCACCTATTTAATGCCTTCTGTATACCAGGCACTGTGATAGGCACCTGGGAACACAGAGATCAGGATGAAAGGGCTCCTGCCCTGCTTAAATCCCAGCAGGAGAAAACGACTCAGCACTGGAACCACAGACAAGGACAGCCCGCAGGCACAGACCGAGCTCAGAACCCTAAGGCAAACACGTGTCCCGGAGAAGCAGGACCAGGAAGGGCAGCAGATATGAGGGGATGCATTCAGGAGTTTCCAGAAAATTGTCCCGTTCCTCCTGGCCCCTCCCTGTAATGTTCTTCTCTTCTCTAAATCATAATCGTTCTCTGGGAGCAGGTTTCTTGGGGGGACTTCTGGGGGCAGCCTTTGTTTCTGTTCAGTGTAATAATCACCCCCAATGCAGCCAGGAGTTAAAGGCCAAATCCTTTATGGTCTCCTCCAAAATAGCCCGGTTAGCTTTCTTAGAAGCCCGTCTCTCTCCTTGGTTCCGAGGGCTCCTGTTGCTCGTCATTTGTCTCTTCCAGCTTCAGCCTCTCGCTCCCTCCGAGCCTCCAGCCCGCACATGGGTGATATATGGAATGAATCCGCCTCCGCCTCCGGGAGGGGCTTGTGGGTTAGTGGGCTTGTTCTCTCTGACTTGTGGATCTCCCAGAGTCCTCTCTGACTTGTGAATCTTGTAGCACTCCAGTGAGCACTAACTACATCAGTGAGCTAGAGAACTGTTCAGTACCAGCTAAGTTCGATAACTGGCTTAGCACCTTGTAAGAATCCTAACACCTCCCCATGACTCCCCTCGGGAGCTTTAAGGCGGAGCGTCCTCGGGACAAAAGCTGCTCCGGGGTGTGTGTTCACACTGCGGGGTTCGGGACTAATTCAGTTCTCCTTGTTTATCAAGGTGCAGAATATTAGAGGAATAGGGAATCAGAAAGCATGTGACCCTGCCTTCAACGAGCTTCCATGTGTGTGAGTGTGAGTGTGAAAATGAATGAGTGTGAGTGTGTGTATGAGTGTGTGTCTGTATGTGAGTGTGAGTGTGAGTGTAGCGGGGATGTGGTTGGGCAGGTAAATAAATACATTGTGATTTGGAGAGGAACGACATGGAAAAGCACTTATTAGGTACTTACTGTTTGCCAAGCAGGGAGTAAATGCCGGGGATCCAGAGCCGGATGATGGTAGCTGGGGCTGGGCTCAGGCTGTCCAAGAGGACCCCCCATTGTGTCTCAGGCTTGGGTCCAGGATAGGCTCTTCTGGAATGGGGCAGAGGGACCCTGGAGGTGGGTGGGTAAAGGGAGATGAGCCCCCGCCCCAGACTGGATCTTAGCTCTGGTTTGAGAACCAGTGAACTCCCCAGGGAGTGCAGCTCCCGAGAAGAGCGCGCCCTGGACCCTCTATGATTGTCATTTAATAATGAATAAAACAAGAGTCCAGCAATTTATAAAACCAAAAAAATAAAAACTAGCCCCCAGGCTATTATCCATATCCATAATCACTGGATCCCCTCCCCCCAGCTGTGTGATATTTGAAGGGAGGGTGAGGGCCACCCTTTCCAGAGATGGCCCTTCGGTGGCTGAGGCTCCGAGGCCATCGGCAGGGGAGGGAAAGTCCCGATTGCCTATTGCTTATTGCAGACTTTTGTGCCGGGATCCTGCACAAGTGGCCTCTGTCTGCCTCAGTTTTCTTATCTGTAAAATGGGGGGGGGGATAAAAGCACCTACCCCCTCATCTTGTAAGGGGCTTAGCACAAGCCCTGGCACGTTGGAAGCACTGAACAAATGTTAGTGATGATGAAGAAGAAAAAGAAGAAGAAGAAGAAAGGCACAAATGCTCATTTAGAAAAGAATGAAAAAAACATTCAGGAGCTCCGGGTCAGAATCCTGGTTCTGTTATTCAATTGGTCAGTCAGTCTTTAGTGGTAATTAACATTACTTAACTAATGGGCACTAACATATACATATATATATTATTGACTAATTAATGGGCACTAACATATATATATATATTCTAGTACTGACTAATTACAAAGGCAACAAGTAAGACCAGCCACATGACCTGGGTCTTTCTCAGAGCTCTGTGAACCATATTTACCTCTTCTGTGTAATGGGGATAATTCTGGCTGCTTGGGTGAGCTCGGGCCAGCCAGCTTCAGTTTGCCTCAGTGAGCATCTGTTAAGCGCCTGCTGTATGCCAGATACAGTGCTGGATGTGGTGCTGAGAAGACAGTCTCTACTCTCAGCCTCCCTCAGCTCTGGGGAGGTTCTGGCTCGCCTGATGGGGCTCCCCTGGTCTCCCTCGCCTTTCCTTCTGTCTCCAGGGAAGCCTGTCCTCCCAGCAGGGGAGCCCACCCCTTGTCCGAGTGCATGCGAGCTTCGGGGGCCCCTTTCCTTAGAAGAAGAAGCCGGGGCTTCGTCCTTGCAGCTCCGCGATCTCTCACTTTGGTTCTTCCCTCCTCAGATGAGTAGGATCTCCCTCTGGCTTCCTTGGCCAGGAGATGCCCAGGCCCGGCCCCTTCTCCCCGGCTGCCCGAGGATCCCTCTCGTGTGCCCCTGAGTCCAGGGGGGGCGGACGGCGCTGCCCGCCGGCGATGGAGACTCCACCGGACAGGATGAGGGGAGCCTGTGGGACCTCCTGCGAGTGTGGGTGAGAGCTCTGGCTGGGCTCGGGCCGGCTCCCGGGGGAAGTGGGGAGCCAGAAATCCGGAATGGGGCACAAGGAAAGAGGGGCAGGAAGAGGAGGAGGAGAAGAAGGAAGATGAGAGAGAGGGAGAAGGGAGAAAGGAAAAGGGAAGGGAGAGGAGGAGGAAGAGGAGAGAGGGAAGGGAAGAGGAGGAGGAGGAGAGAGAGGGACAAGGGAGAAAGAAGGGAAGAAGAGGAGGAAGGGGAGGGAGGAGGGAGAGGGGAGGAGAAAGAAGAGGAGGAAGAGAAGGAGAAGAAGGAGGAAGAAGATGAGGAGGAGGAGGAGGAGGGGGAGAAGGGAAAAAGGAGAAGGGAAGGGGTAGGAGGAAGAGGAGAAGGAAAAGGAGTGGGAGGAAGAAGAAGGGGAGGGAGAGAGAAAGAGGAGGAAGAGGGAGAAGGAAGAAGTAGAGGAGGGGAGGAAGAGGAAGAGGAGAAGGGGAAGGGATGGGAAAAGGAAGAAGAAAGAGAAAGGAAAAGGGGAGGGGGAGGGGAAGGAGGAGGAGGAGAAAGATTATTTCAGATCTTGCCCATACTCTTCCCAGCTCTGTGACACTGGGCCCTGACATGAGAGTACTGGACCTGGCACTTCTTAAACCCTTACTTAGCCTTTATCAGCCTCAGTTTCCCCATCACCTTCTCTCCATTCACCCCTAACTCCCCGCTCCACATCAGCTTCATCAGCTCTTATTGGGAGGCAATGGCCTCCTACTTGCTTCCTTGCTTCAGGGTCTGCCTTCTCTCTGCCTTCTCCATCTTCTATCCAACTGTCAGAATAATGGCCTTAGAACGTATTCGTGGCCGTGGAACTCCCCTGCTCAAATCCTCAAATGAGATGATCTTTGTCAAACATTTGGCACAGTGTCTGGGACATAGTAGGTGCTTAATAAATGCTTACTCCCCTCCTTCCCAAGGAGTTTTAGTAGCTCCCTATTGTCTCTAGGATCACATGCCAGCTTTTCCATTGAGTATTTAAACTTCTTCCCATTCTATCTCCAGAATGAGAAAAATGAATATTAGACTATATTTTTAATAACTAAATCCTAATCATGGTCCTCCCCTTCCCTCCTCTTTTTGTTAAGGAGCCACCCTCAGAGCTTTCATTTACAAGACGCTTTTTCTGGGCTTTTTCTCATCCTTGCCCCTCACATGCACCATGGGAGCCTGCACTCCTTCCCCAGCTGACTTCTCCCCCTCCCTTGCAGCCCCCTCCTCCCTTTGGCAAGTCTTCCCCACCAGGGGAAGGGGCCAGGCCACCATTCTTTATTGCTCTTTGCTTCGGCCTTTCCGGACTTCTCCCCCATTCCCACTTCCCGAGACACTGGATGACGGAGCCAGGATTCAGAAGGCTCTTGACAGATACAAACATTTGGGTTCAATCGAGTAAAATGAAATTTGGTAGGAAAAATGCGAAGCCTTGAATGTGGACACAAAACTCAGTTCCATCAGCGTCAGATGAGTCGGCCCGGGCGGAGCTCAGGTGGTGGAAGAATGACGAGCCGCAGTGGGATGTGGCAGTCAGGCAAGCCGGGCCCATGCCGGGCTGAGCTAAGCCGGGCCGTGGCTTCAGAAATAGAGAGCCCGGCTCCATTCTCCGCCCTCAGCCGGCCCAGCCGGAGTCACTGCTCGGACTGTACTTTGAGAAGGGCACTGAGGAGTTAGGGAGCACCCGGAGAAGGGCCCTCAGGGTGGTCCAAGCCATGAAGAGTGGCTGAAGGAAGTGGACACGACGGCGCTCTCTCCCTCCTCCTCTCTGCCTAAATCTCTCCATCTGCAGGAAGTTTCCCAGAATCCCTCTTACTTCTGGTGCCTTCTCTTTGATAATCATTTCTTATTTATCTTGAATCCGCTTGTTGAATATAGCTGTTTGTTTGTGGTCTCCTCCACATTGTGGGTTTGCCTTTCTCTGTATGCCTAGAGCTTAGCACGGTGTCTGCCACACAGTAGGCACTTTATTGATGTTTGTTGACCGCTTGCCCGACACGCTAGCTATCTTTGAATATACGAAGGCCTGTCGTGCTGGGGAGGGATTAGACCTCTTCTGTTTGGCCCGGAAGGCCAGGACCAGGCTCAGCGGGGGACGGTATGAAGAAGCCTATAGTGGCTGGAGCTTAGAGAAAACTGCCTAAGAATTAGAGCTATCAGCAAGTCAGCTGGGAAAGTGGCGGGCTCCCCCTCCTTGGAGATCTGCCATGTGTCAGTGTAATGGTGGGGATTTCTTTCAAATGTCTAATCAAGTCCCTTCCAATTCTCATGTTATAGGAATCTGTAAAATGATGATAATATCTGCAGCTCTTCTCTCTGTCTTTCTCTCTGTCTCTGCCTTTCTCTTTGTGTGTCTCTATGTCTATCTCTTTCTCTCTTCCTCCCTCCCTCCTTCCCTTTTCCCTCCCTCCCTCTGTATCTCTGTCTCTGTTTCTGTCTCTCTCTCTCTCTGTCTCTGCCTCTCTTTCTTTCTGTTTCTCTCTCTCTGAATCTCTCTGTGTCTCTATGTCTCTCTCTCTCTCTCTCTCTCTCTCTCTCTCTCTCTCTCTCTCACACACACACACACACACACACACACACACACACACACACACGACTGTCCTGAGGATAAAATGGAAAAAAGGATGGTTAACAGTGAATCTTAAGGCACCCCATAAATTGCCAGTTATTTTTGTTGTGAATTGACATGGAATTTCCCTTCGAGGCATCTGAAGCCAGGGAATAACGTGGCTTGCGCCTGGGGACCGTCTCTGGCTGGGAAAGGAGGATACCGAGCTAAGAATAGAAAGCCAAGCGGGGCAGGAAGTCTCCGGGAAAGGTCAGCCGGCCCATTAGCCGGTGGGACAACAGACAGTACGTGCTCCGCAGCCGTCAGGACCCGGCACGGTGGACAGCACCTGGAGGAGGATGGCAGCCTCTGTCCCTGTTTCTTCCTGGAAACAGAAACTTTTCTTTCTTGATAGATGAGCCCAGAATGATATTTTCAAGCCACATTCCTCCTCGTGCCCTTTGTAAGAGAGAAAATCTGGCCCGGCGGGGGTCGTTGGACTCCCAGGAACCCGAGGGAGAAGGGACCTCTCCTTTTCTGCTGCTCAGAGCCTCGGGCCCTGTCAGAATGGGGACAGTACCCACGACGCCCTCAGCTTCCATCTCAAGATTCGGAAATGCCTTTCTCCTCAGTCCCATCAGTCAGAGGCTCAGGGTCTGCTTCAAATCCTCATGGATTCTTGGGAAGGCACTATCATTCTCTGAACCTCAGTTTCCCCATCTGTACAGTGAGGAAGTCGGCCTGTCCAGCAGTTTTACAATAAAAGCATACATTTGTGGTCCAGGCCAGGGCAGGAAAGGCTGGAATCTCTTCAGCTCCTGGTACTAGCAGTGAGACCCTGGGCAAGGCATTTTCCCTCTGAGCCTGAGTTTCTTGGATGTTGTTGGGTTGGTAATGGGACTCTGAGAAGTTCAAGTGAGATATGAGGCAGCAGGTGGGGGGCAGGTTGGAAAGCTATGACTATAGTCAAATCTACAGGGACTCCCATTGTATCAAGAGGCCTGAATGAGACCATATAGAGAGCTTTCTGCTGGGAACTGCGATTAATTATGGAGGGGACAGGATGTGGTAAAGAGAGGAGGATTTTCACAGGCAGTGGGACCAGCGAGTGGGGAATAATTTCCATCTGTGTCTTAGTTCCTTCTTCCGTTTGAGAAAGAAGGAATTGGTGCTCTCAGAGATGTCAGCTCCAGGGTCTGATGATTGAGTGACATAGAGGCTGCAGTTAGGAAGTCTGCAGAGCTCTGTCCAGTGGCTGTGTGCCACTGATGTGTGCTGAGTGCATCTCGAGCTGGGAAGATCCGAGGAAAGGACAATATGGCTCCTTCCTAACTGGCCGTGCAGGTGGGAGGACGAGAATCTTACCCGTAACATGATAAGGGAACAATTAGGCAGATTTGACTGGTGCAGATGCCGAGGACTATGGGAACTCAGAAAGGGCATGGGGAATCCCTGGACTGAATTCATGAAGATGTATTTGTTAAGCACCTACCCAGTGCCAAGTATTGTACTTGGTGCTGGAAAAAGTGAGACAGTCCTGTCCCCAAGGAGCTTATATTCTATCGGGCAAGCCCACGTGAGTACTCGTATGAGCAGATGTAACATATACAAAACACATAGCGATCAGATGGGGGGAGATACTTGCAGCTATGGAAGTCATGGAAGGATTTATGGAGAGGGGGAAACTTGAGGCTTAGGACGCAGAGAAAAGCAACAAAGACAACTCCCTTGGCCCCGGGAGAGAAACAATTGAAAGCTTAAGGGATTTCATTTCAATTTCCTGAAATCTAGAGGTTGGATCGTGGAACTTCTGATTCTAATGTTCTGAGTTCTAAGTGTTCTAAGGTTCTTTTAAAGCTGACATCTCTCCTCTAGGAGCTGAGGTCTTTCTAAACTCTTATTGTAGATGTTATCAGTTCTAGACCACCTTTGACACTCTATTTGGAATTTCCTTCCAGTTCTAATATTCTGCATTCTCTGTTCTAGCTTGTTTCCAACTTGGACCATCTGTGAGTCCGTGACTCCGCGAGTTGTACCTTTCAAACATGGAACCTTTTTTGAATTTGTCTCTGGAAGAGTGAATGTCCTAACTCCATTATCCCATTTTTCATAGATGCATGGGGGGGGGGGAGGGTTGTTCCTCCTTCACCAACGGCCATTAGAAATGAGTTCCATGACACAATTCCTCCTCTGGTGATCTCCCTTTCAATGGTTCAAACTCATCATTTTCACTGGCTTGGTCACAGACTCTATGAGCATAATATTCAAGAGCCTCCATCTTCATAAAAGACCCCAGGAAAGGATTTCTTATATAATGGATTTCTCTTCTCTTCTCTTCTCTTCTCTTCTCTTCTCTTCTCTTCTCTTCTTTTTTTTTTTCCTTTTTTCTTTTTTGTTGTTGCTGAAGCAATTGGGGTTAAGTGACTTGCCCAGGGTCACAAAGCTAGGAAGTGTTAAGTGTCTAAGGTCAGATTTGAACTCAGATCCTGCTGACTTCAGGGATATTATAGATTTCTTATGTCCAAGTCAGGCAAAATTTTTTTTTTTTTAAGTCTTTGTCTAAAACTGTGGTACTTTTGTAGATTTTGGAGATTAAAAAAATAAATTCATTAGGACTAACAATAGGAACGTGGTTTTGGCTAGGAGTAATATCCTGGTCTGCTTTCCTAAAGGGATTTGGGGATGGAGGGGGCAGAGTTGCCAGCTTGGGATCCTGCCAGAGGCCTAGCACCAAGGCTGGCTTTAATTTCCTTCTAGCTCGCGGGAGCGCCGTATTTGCGCTCTCATTTCCTGCCGGGTTTTTAATTCATCGTCTCCGCTTGGGAGGGAGGGTGAGAGTATCTCGTCGGGGCTTTCGCGGGGCGGAACGCCTAACCGTGTCTGGTGCTCCTTCCAGATGCCGCGCCCTCGCCCTTGCCAGTCTCCCGGGTCAGCAGGCAGCCTGCAGCGGTCGCCATGGTTTTTGGTGAGTTTTTCCACAGCCCCGGACAAGACGAGGAGCTGGTTCGCCTGAATGTGGGGGGCTTCAGGCAGACGGTGGGCCAGAGCACCCTCCTCCGCTTTCCCCACACCAGACTGGGGCGCCTGCTCGCCTGCCACTCGGAGGAGGCCATCTTGGAGCTCTGCGACGACTACAGCGTGGCCGAGAAGGAGTACTACTTCGACCGCAACCCCTCCTTGTTCCGCTACGTGCTGAATTTCTACTACACGGGCAAGCTCCACGTCATGGAGGAGCTCTGCGTGTTCTCCTTCTGCCAGGAGATCGAGTACTGGGGCATCAACGAGCTCTTCATCGACTCGTGCTGCAGCAACCGGTACCAGGAGCGGAAAGACGACAACTCCCACAAGGACTGGGACCAGAAGAGCAACGACGTCAGCACGGACTCCTCCTTTGAGGAGTCCTCCGTCTTCGAGAAGGAGCTGGAGAAGTTCGACAGGATGCGCCTGGGCAGCCTCAGGAAGAAGATCTGGATCCGCATGGAGAACCCCGCCTCCTGCCTCTCCGCCAAGCTCATCGCCATCTCCTCCCTGAGCGTCGTGCTGGCCTCCATCGTGGCCATGTGCGTCCACAGCATGGCGGAGTTCCAGAAGACCGAGGACGGCGTGGAGAACCCCGTCCTGGAAGCGGTGGAGATCACGTGCATCATCTGGTTCACCGGGGAGCTGGCCATTAGGCTGGCGGCCGCCCCGTGCCAGAAGAAGTTCTGGAAGAGCCCGCTGAACATCATCGACTTCGTCTCCATCATCCCCTTCTACGCCACTTTGGCCGTGGACACCCAGGACGAGGAGAGCGAAGACATCGAGAACGTGGGCAAGGTGGTCCAGATCCTGCGGCTCATGAGGATCTTCCGCATCCTGAAGCTGGCCCGGCACTCGGTGGGGCTGCGCTCCCTGGGCGCCACGCTGCGGCACAGCTACCACGAGGTCGGGCTGCTGCTGCTCTTCCTCTCAGTGGGGATCTCCATCTTCTCCGTGCTCGTCTACTCCGTGGAGAAGGACGACGCTCGCTCGGGGCTCACCAGCATCCCCATCTGCTGGTGGTGGGCGACCATCAGCATGACCACGGTGGGCTACGGGGACACGCACCCGGTCACGCTGGCGGGCAAGCTCCTGGGCAGCACCTGCATCATCTGCGGCATCCTGGTGGTGGCCCTGCCCATCACCATCATCTTCAACAAGTTCTCCAAGTACTACCAGAAGCAGAAGGACGTGGACGGGGACGCCGGCGGCGAGGAGCCGGCCCCGGGAGTCGGCCAGCTCCCCTACTTCAACATCCGTGACCTTTACGCCCAGCGAGTACATTCCTTCCTTTCTAGCCTTTCTTCCGCGGGGATCGTGGCCAGCGAGCAAGACTCCACGGACGCGTCCAGCATCGAGGAGGCCGAGGACGCGTACGACACCGCGTCCCTGGAGAACGACCCGGCGAAGTGATCGAGGCGCCCCGGAGGCGGGCGTGGGGGACGCGGGCGCGGGGGACCCGGACGCGGCTCGGCCACTCGCTGGCTGCGTGAGCCCGGGCCAGGGCACGCTCTTCGCGAGCCTCAGTTTCCCCCTTTGTCGAAGCGGGAGAGTCCGGTTCAAAGCTTCCCATCCTGAGACCTTGGGGCCGGCGGGGGCTGCCGGGCTGGATTGTCGGGTCTTGCTGCTGTTCCTCCAGCATACCGCCTCTCTAACCTTCTAGTCTTTGGCACGCCGGTTCAGATCGCTAATTCTCAGGGTGAACCTTTCCGCCATGGTTAGACAATCATTGCTCGGAATCATAGCTCAGGCTTTATTTTTTTCTCAAGGAGGCTGAAGAAGATGCCTGATTCAGCGATTTATTTTTTACATAGCGTCCATGATGCAGTTTGAAACGAGAAAGGGAGCCGTGCTGACGCCCCCAGCGGGCTGGGCGTGTCCTTCATCCCCAGGGTGGGCGACCGCCGGGCGTGGAGAGGGATGAGAGCCACCGAAGAGTCTGTGTGCATGTCAAAGCCGGGGCGGGAACTGTGCATGTGCATTCAAGTTCACACGCTAAACATGGAGATTAGGAGCCTAATAAACGTCCTACATCAGTGCACAGACCCTCCTGGCCTCTCGTGTTTGTGTGCTGGGGAAGCAAAGCCCAGGCTGGGTTGAGCTTTTCACTGACATCCAAATGGGAAAGACCCCCAAACCCCAAAAGCACTTGTTTTATATAATCCTTTTTGGGGAGAATTGATTCTCTCTCTCCTTCCTTCCTTCCTTTTTTCTTCCTTCCTTCCTTCCTTTTTTCTTTTTTCTCCTTTCCTTCCCTTTCCTTCTCTTTCCCCTTTCCTTTCCCCTTCCCTTCCCCTTTCCTTTCCCCTTTCCTTTCCCCTTTCCTTTCCCCTTCCCTTCCCCTTTCCTTTCCCCTTTCCTTTCCCCTTCCCTTTCTCCTTTCTTTTCTCCTTCCTTTCCCCTTTCCTTTCCCTTTCCCCTTTCATTTCCCCTTCCCTTTCCTTTCCCCTTTCCTTTCCCCTTCCCTTTCTCCTTCCTTTTCCCCTTTCCTTTCCCTTTCCCCTTTCATTTCCCCTTCCCTTTCCTTTCCCCTTTCCTTTCCCTTTACCCTTTCATTTCCCCTTCCCTTTCCTTTCCCCTTTCCTTTCCCCTTCCCTTTCTCCTTCCTTTTCCCCTTTCCTTTCCCCTTCCCTTCCCCTTTCCTTTCCCCTTTCCTTTCCCCTTCCCTTTCTCCTTCCTTTTCTCCTTCCTTTCCCCTTTCCTTTCCCCTTTCCTTTCCCTTTACCCTTTCATTTCCCCTTCCCTTTCCTTTCCCCTTTCCTTTCCCCTTCCCTTTCTCCTTCCTTTTCCCCTTTCCTTTCCCTTTCCCCTTTCATTTCCCCTTCCCTTTCCTTTCCCCTTTCCTTTCCCCTTCCCTTTCTCCTTCCTTTTCCCCTTTCCCCTTTCATTTCCCCTTCCCTTTCCTTTCCCCTTTCCTTTCCCCTTCCCTTTCTCCTTCCTTTTCCCCTTCCCTTCCCTTCCCCTTTCCTTTCCCTTTCCCCTTTCATTTCCCCTTTCCTTCCTTTCCCCTTCCCTTTCCTTTCCTCTTCCCTTTCCTTTTCTCTTCCCTTTCCTTTCCCCTTCCCTTTCCTTCTCTTCCCTTCCCTTCCCTTCTTCCTTTTCTCCTTCCCTCCCTCCTTTCCTTCCTTTTTTCCTTCTTTCCTCCTTATGATAGAACTGAGAGACACTTTAGAACCGAGAACACAGAATGTCAGGCCTGAAAAGAACTTTAGAACAAAATGTCTTAGCTGAGAGGGATCCTAGAACAGAAAGCCAGAACTGGGAGGGACCTAAGACTACACAGAGAGTTTTCCAGGAGAGAAGGGAGTTGCTGGGAGCAACCTTAGGGCTGGGAGGGAATCTGAGAGCAGGTAGGAGTTAATAGTGTTAAGTATCTTAGATGCTTTTCCCTGGTGATATCTGTGGTCCCTCCCCCTATGCAGGTAGTGGGAAGCTCCCTTTGGTCCCTGGATTGTGGCCTCAAAACCAGCCGCAGGAGGCCACTGGTCCTCCCCAAGGAGCCATGGGGCAACGGGGAGAAGCCAGGGTCTTCAATCAGAGGAGCCAAGATGGAAGGTCCACTTTGTTTTCTCTCCCTGAAGGCCCTTGGACAGTCCCTTTGCTGGTTCCAGCCCTCGGTTTCTTTTTTTGTAAAACAAGAGGATTGGACCAGCTGGGGCCAAGGGTTCCTTCCAGGACTGAATTCTGGGAAGCTGCTTTTGTCGACCAAAGTCTCATGGTGATTGGTAGTTGGGGGTGGGGATTTGGGATTGGGGGCAGCGGGGGATCACCAGGTAGGAATGGGTTCATTTGGTCAGAGGAGATTCAGTTGGAAGAGCTAGTAATACTTGGCCTGGATGGGATGGGAGACATCAGAACTCTCTTCAAGCAGCTGCAGAAGTCCCATGAAGAAAGGCAGTTAGCTTTGTTCCGCTGGGCTTCGGGGGGCAGACCTGGGAGGAACAGGGGCCAGTCCAGCACGGGCGGTTTTCAGCTCAGTTTAAAGAAGAGTTCCTGACTCCATGGAGCTCTCCGACCCTGCCTCAGGAGGGGAGAGTGCCCTGTTCCCAGAAGCCTTCAATAAAGTCTGGGTGGCCACCGCATATAAGAGGGATTTGATTTCCTTCTTTTCTTTTAACGAATTACTGGTAGGCTTTGGATTGGTGCCTCTGAGTGCCTTTTTGTTCCGTGTGCTCCCCCAACATGGGTCCTAGGGAGGGAGGAGGGGCCTGATCTGGGCAGTGGATGGGCTGTGCACTTGCCGCCCACGGCCTCGTCCAGCCGAGCTCGGAGATGGAGGCTCAGGACTGGCTTGGCTGCAGGTTGAAGAGTTTTTCTGTCTTTCAAATACCCTCGCTGCCTTTTCTTTTTGCACTTTCACCTCCAAATATGTTTCCCTCCTCTACTTAGGGACCCCTTCATTGTAACAAAGAACAAGAAAGGGGAAAGTCAGTTCTGCAAAGGGAGCCCCCTCCATCCTGGATAGAGGAGGCAGGGTCTCACGGCCGTACTTCCCTACCCCGTCCAGAAGTGGCTGAGACTCAGCTTGTCATCTTTTTAGTGAGATTGAGATGGAGCATCAAGGAGGCTCCGTTTTTTTGTTTTTTTTGTTTTTTTTGTTTTTTTTTTTTTTTTTGCTATTTTGTGCTTTACTCTCACAGTTGACCCTGAAGGGCTGGGGTCCGTCTGCCCACCCTGGGGGAGGGAATCCCAGCTCCTGAAAGTGTTGGTATCCCTTCCTTCGCTCCTTCCCTCTTCCTCTCCTTGATCGATGACTGGTGATAAGGAACCAGGTTTGGGACCAAGGCCGGTCCGAAGCTGTGTACTGCTCCAGATGTCCCCAGGGGCTGGTGCACAAGACCCCTACCCACCCACTCCCCAAGGAGGAATAAAGACATCAGTGACCAAGTAACAACAGGATTTGGGGAGGCTGGGAGAAAAAGTCCCTGGGGGAAAAACTCTAGAAAGGAGGGTATGTTCCATATGTTGAAAGCCCCATTGGGGTCTCATGGGGATCTCCTCCTGCCCGGGGGACCATGGATACATTATTCTTGGGGTGAAGACCAGTCCTCCTTGGGGGGAGGCTGGCTCGCCAGCATCACCGTGCAGTCCTTTCCGTCTGTCTGACTCTTCCTGACCCCATCTGGGGTTTTCTCGGCACAGATGCCGGAGGCTCTGCCATTCCCTGCTCCAGCTCATTTTACAGCTGAGGAAACCGAGACCAAAGGGATTAAGCTACGGCCTGCGTTCGAGTCGCGCTGACCAAGGATTCCTTTAAGAGACGGGCTGGGAGGCTGAAGCCTCACCCTCCATTTCTGGGCTTTCCCTTTGGGCACTTGTGGTCGGACACACGGAAACGTGGTTTTGATTTGATTTGACAAACTTTATGAATATAGAGCCTGCCAGGAGTCCAAGACCCGAGTCTCTGCTAGAAATACGAACACGGGAGCAGAACCCTCCCTGCTCTCAGGATGCTCGGCCTGCTGGATCCCTTCTGGTTTTGTGCCTTTGGAAATGAGCGCCCCAAAGTCCCACTCACTCTCCACATTCTGGGTTCGTGCTGCCGGTGCCGCCTTGGCCCCCCAACATTAGGGGAGCCCCTGTGGCGGCTCCATGGGGAGCGGATGGCTCCTTTGCTGCTGGAGATCGAGGAGTCTCACAGCTTTGCGGGGTGCGCCATGGATGGGGGCTCTGTGTTAACTAAGTGGCTTTGCGTCCCGCAGGGCTGCAGCCCAGTGGACAAGAAGCCGGCCTCGGGCTCAGTTCCAGTCCCATTTCCATCCCAGACTGGCTGTGTGAGCCTGGCTAAGGCTCTTTGTGTCTCAGTGTCCCAAGCTCTCCAGGACTGTGGGCTTGGGGAACAGAACTGTAAATGCCTCCTTCTTAGGGACATTACAGTGTTCCAGAGCCACAGGGTTTGGGGAGATATTACAAGGTGAATCCTTAGCTCTCAGAGGGAAGCTGCTGCTTGCTGAGCAACAGTGCCTTGGGGCTAGCCCCAAACCTGCAGCTTCAAATGTCCCGTTTATGTGTCTCTGGGATCCGTGTTTTGAGTCTGGTTCTGTCCCACAGGCTCTGTGTCTTCCTCTTCTTCCTGGATACCCAGAGCCTTGTATCTTCCTTTCTCTTTCTCTCCTCCCTCTGTGGTGAGTACAGCCAGAAGCGGGAGTTACCTAAACCCCAGGGATTCTCCTTTAACAGCCAGGCTCGCTGACAACTTGCTGATGAGCTTGGGAAATCCATTTACACCCTGTCAAGGAAAGCGTTGTTCTCAAGGAAAAACAATAAAAAATTCTCATTCCTCATATTATGAATGTGAGCTCTGGGAGGGCTGACAATATGGTTTATAGCCCATAAATGTTATGGCACGTGAGTGTTCTAAGCTCTTTCTGTCCCTGGATAGAGCCTTTATCTAGGAAAGGTGGAGGTTCTGAGCTGCTGATGGCTAAATAGCACCCATCCGTCCATCCATCCATCTACTCTCCCACCCAACCTATCTACCCCTCCATCTACCCACCCATCCATCCATCCTCCACCCATCCACCCGTCTACCCACGCATCCATCCATCCATCATCCATCCATCCATCCATTAATACAAAAATATAGACTTTACAACTTGGAAGGACCTCAGTGGCCATGTGCAAATAGGAGCTCCTCCATAGCACACTGGAAGAGAGATTGTCTACCGCTTGAGGTCTTCCATGGAAGGGCACCCCCACTTCCTAAGACAGCTCACTTTTGTTTTGGGACAGCTCTCATTGTGAGGAATTGCTTGTCTTTGAGCTGGCAGAATTTTGGGGATCCCAGAGTTTTGAACTTGGAGCTGGCAGGGACCTTATAGGCCATCAAGTTCAACTGCCCCATTTTGTAAATAGGGAAACTGAGTCACAGGGAAATGAAGCATCTTGCCAAGAGCATCACAACTAATAATGGCTGAACCTTGGTTTGAATCCTGACTCTGGGTACAGCACTGTCTTCCATTTCTATAGTGTTTTGTTGTTGGTCATTAAGCAGTCAGCATATATTAAGCACTTTCTGTATACCAATCCCTGGGAATACAAATACTCTTTGTTGAGCTAAACTGAGATGCTAAGAGACTGAGTAGGTTGGTGGTCACATAGCTGACAAATAGAACTAGAGATTAGTTGTTATGTTAGTTCGTCCAGATTGTGTGAATAAGGTTGTTAGAGATTCATGGAGGCAAAAATCACTTCTGGTGGGAATCAGGGGGTAGGGAAGGCCTCTTGAGAGGAGGGAGCATCTGCAATGGGACCTGAAGGATGGATTGGATTCCATCTTGGCTCAAATAATTACGCCTCGCTCAGGGTCTTCCAAGAAGAGTAGCTTGGCCGGTGTGAATGCACCAGAGCTTCCAGATCTGATCCTATCAAGTACCTCAGCACCCTTGGGTGGACTCTAGGTTTTTGTCAGGGAAACCTGCGCCTCCCCTGTCCCTGTGCTTTCCTCCCCTTTGGTACTTCAGATGTTTATATCCAGTGGGAGAATGATGCCAGGAGGGCTGAGGTTCCTGGGAAGCCAGTAACTCCAAGCACTTGGCTCAGTGCCTGACTTATGGTACCTATTTAATAAATGCTTGTTGACTGGCTGGCCAATTGAGCCGGGAACTTTCCCCTGTGGCTCATTTTCAAGGGCACAGTCGAATCCTGATCTACAAAGGTCTCCCCAGAGCTGCTTGGGAAGCAGCCACCGATCCTCTGCCCATCCCCCTTGAGGACTCACATTTACCCAGCGCTTTATAGTGATAACAGGTTTATGGTCCGCCACAAAATGTTTTAAGAGGCTCCGTTTGCTAGGTGAGACTGTGTGGGCGAAACTAGCCGAGCAGGATGTGCTCCTGGCTCTGGTCAGGGAGGAATTAGGAGGGAGGAAAACGCACCAGTGTTCCAGGGGAGTCTGGGATGGATGGGACTGACCTCTGGCTATATGATCATTTCACTGCTAGTGTTCCAGGCAGCTCTCCAAGGGAGTGACATGCATCCGTGGAGGTAATCTCCCATCCATTCCAGATCCAATCCCTGCCCCCCGATTCTTGACTGACATTTTCCAGCTCTTCAAGGATTTGTGGCTGCATCACTGATTTCTCATTGGTCCCTGCACCTCTTTCCTCAGTTGTATTATGTTGCTGCTGGATAAACCAGCAAAACACCTCTTCCTTTTCCTTTGGGTATTCCCCAGATTCAATCCCATGGCAACTATGGTCCTGGATGGCCATAAGTCATCACTAAAAGAAATGAATGAATAAGATGGAGCTTTGGTTCAGTGCTTTGGGGTCATTAAAAAGCTTTACAGTTTCCTCCAACACAATCCAGCTGGCTCTCCTAAATATGGTTCAAATTAGATTATGATGAGTGAACGCAAAGACTCTAGGACTCTAGGAGTCCAGTCCAGTCTTTTTTTCTGGAGGTTCTGGAGCCTGTGCTTGACCCCAAGCTGTTTCCCATTGTCATCAGGGTCTTGGACATGGGCCGAGAGGGAATCCTCACAAAATGTGTCAAATCTTACCAAGACAGGAGAGAGAACTAAGATTGTTTGTGCTAGATTGAAAAAGATCAGGACAGCTTAGAATGTTAGACATCTAAAAGGGGGAATTGAATAGAAATAAATGGGAAATCTCTTATTTGAGTTAAAAAAAAAAACAACAACGTTGAAGTACTTGAGTTTGATATGCTGGGGGACATCCAGTTCAAAGTGTCCCTTAAATAGGATGGTAAAGCGACAGATCCTTCAAATGATGGAAGTGTCCCCAAAGTGGACATCACATTTTGACTGATATTGTTAGTCATAAGATGACTTGTGCTTATCTGAGTTTCCTTTTTGGGGAATCTCTAGGGGTGGGAGGGCATTGGACCTTTCCAATGTCAGACTGGCTCCAAACTCTTTGGCTCCTAGTAGGTAATAACTGATAATAACAAAATTTTAGAAGTGGGTCACGGGCAATCTCAGAATGAATAAATGCAACTAATTTTCCCAGAGAGAATAACACCCACAAAATCAAGGGATGTTTCCATTCTGGGACTATGTCACGTTCTTCTCTCTACCCTAGGTATGATCCCCATCTCTGCCTGGAGGTTCAGCTGCTCCAGCTACTCCCTTGGATGTCCTCCCTCACTCTCTCCAGCTTTTGGATCTCTGCCCATCCTTGAAAGTACATCTTGGATGCCGCATCCTTTAGTAAACTTCCCAAGTGTCCCCTTTCAAACTGGTGCCAGCCAATAGTGGGGAGGGGACAGCCAGAGGACCTGGAATCAAATCCTACAAGTGTGATCTTATAAAAAGTTCCTTCCTCCTCCGGGCCCTCAGCTTCTTTATCTATAAAAAAAAGGGGGACTGGCCTTGGTGACTTCTGAGACACTCCAGCTTCAGTGAAGGTCCTGAGAGATCCCATGACAATCAGATCTTGGGCCATTTTCCTGCACTTTTCATGCACAGTTTGTATTATCTGTGCTTCTAAGACTTCCAAGACTCCTCTCTCCATTTTCAGTGGCCATGTTTTAGATTAACCTTCCCTCTTTCCTAACACTGAATATGGGGCTCTGCACACAGTAGGGACTTTACAAATGTTTGATGAATTAAACGGAAGCTATAACATGGGAGTGTGACTTCTCTCAGCATCAGGGAGGAGTTTAGAAAGGCGATGGAAGAGAATGAGAGTAAAATCTTGTACCCTCAGGAGATACTTTCCAGATATGAATGACTACTATGAATTTTATTCATTCAGAGCCCAGATGGTCACATTTGAAAATCCGAATCCTTTCCAAAGCAACATCTTTAGCCTGAAAAAAAGTTCATAAAAGAAGAGAAAGCAAGTAAGAATGATGAATTGGTATTTGAGGACCTGAATTCAAATGTAGCCCCTGCCTCTTACTATTTAGTAGACTTTGGGCAGGTCATTTGTCCTCTCTTTTTGTCAGTTTGTGAATCTGGGAAATGATGGGGTTGACAGTGGGGCTCTCTGGGTTCTTTCTAGCTCTACTTCAATGAGCCCGAATGGATTACAGAAAATCACTGGACCAAGCCTTTCACACTCTTCCTGTGGGAAAAGGAAGGAGATGTGGATGAGAGACAAGGGTTTAGTGGAATCAGACCCTTCTCCTCCCCACCCCTCTCCAAACAAAGGCCCCAGTGGATTATCTTTCTAAGAGTCTAAATAATAACATTTTCATTACTAGACTTCAATACCAGCAACTCTCTGGGTTAGTTGGGAGGATGTATTTGTCTCAAGGCTACATATTACTTCAATAAAGGACCCTGAGAAAGGGGCAGTTGAGAAGGAGAGTCATTTGAATGATAAAATTGAAATTCAGGAAGTTTTTTTTTTTTCCTGAGGCAATTGGGGTTAAGTGACTTGCCAGGGTCACACAGTCAGGAAGTGTTAAGTGTCTGAGACCAGATTGGAACTCAGGTCCTCCTGACTTCAGGGCTGGTGCTCTATCCACCGAGCCACCCAGCTGCCCCCTCAGGAAGGTTTTGACAGGCTGCCATGTTGGGGTGAATCTGGTATAATGTCATTTAATGGAGATCAGTGCAGTGTCTTGCGCTTGGATTCAAGGTTGGGGATGTCTGGTTTGACTGAAATTTTCTGACAGAGATCTGGGGGTGTTAGCACTTTGGAAGGTCAGCAAGGTGACATGGCAGCCATAGATGAGAACGGGGGTCTTGGGCTTTGTGAAGAAAGGTCTTAGAATGTCAGGACCGCGGAGGCGAGAGTCCTTTTGCCCCCTGGCCTGCTCAGGCCATATCTGGAGTTCTCTGTTCAGTTCTGTTCATCATGACATAAGAAAAAGAGAAGAAGCTTGAGTCCACATCCTAGGAGGACCAGTTGAAAGTGGGAGAGATGCATGATTTGTGCTGAAGGACAAAAGGCTTGGAGGACAAATGGAAGCTGTCTTCCCATATTTAAGGGGCTGTCATTTGAAAGAACAGTTCTTTTCTGCTGAGAAAAGGGGGCTAAACAGAGGCCAAAAATTGGAATGAAGGATTAGGCTGGGCCTTGGAATGTGGCCGGGAAGGGGGCATCCCCCCAGGGAAAGTGCTTCCTTATCATATGGATGTTTTTAGGCAAAAGCTAGATGGCCACAGCTTGGGGGTGTGGGGGAGGCGATTCCTTTGGATACCAGGAGTCCTTGATGGCTGCCCAAGCCTCTTCCCACTCCAAAGGCCCATCCCCACCCCCACCCCCAGCCCAAAATGCCACTGGAGTTTATTTCAGATGGAACAACAATGTTCTGTTAACATCGACAGGTTTAATCCTTACCTGCACTAGGGAAACTCAGCCACTGAAGTGCTAGAAACGAGGAAGCTCTGCTTTCCCAGAGTTCCACAGCACAGCCTTCTGTTTATGGATGACAGATTTGTCATTGTTTCACCTGGCGACCAAGAAAGTTTGAGAACCGCTTTTCCCAGAGAAACCTCCACCTGGAGTCATGATTTATTGGCCTAGATTTTCTTCGTATGCCATGTCTAAACTTTGAACTATTACGCCACTCATGAATATTTTCTCCTGTGGTTTCCAATTAATGGACTCCTTCTTTCCTAAGATACCCGAGGTCATGAAATTTTACAGCAGACCAGGATAACTGCATTGTGGGCACTGTGTTCCAGCCCCTTCTGGACCTCATTGATGGTCCACCTTGCTGACTTTCCAAAGTGCTAAAACCCCAGATCTGTCAGAAAATTTTTGTCAAACCAGACATCCCCCAATCTTGAATCCAAGTACAAGACACTGCACTGATCTCCATTAAATGGGATCCCCCAAAGAATCATTCTTTACTTTCTGTTCTATCTCCTGGTCTCCTCTTCCTCAATGGGCAAACCTGCTACCGATACTGGTTCCATGATGATGATGATGATTTTTTACTTCCCCTGTATGAGCACTTTCAATTTAAACCTTCTGCTAGCGTGGAGACCAAATCCCAGTAGTGTTCCTACAACAAGTTACCTACATACTGAACTGAGATGTTTCCCTCTTAAATAATAGGTATTTCTGGTTTACAATGTGCCGGCTCCTCTGTGATATAGGTTTCCGATAACCACTTTTAGAAAGGCATCCAAGAGTCATGATACTTTACTTTGAATTTTCTTGTTGTTGTTCAGTTGTTTCAGTTATGGCTGACTCTTCGTGACCCATTTGATGTTTTCTTGGCGAAGATTCCAGGGTGCTTTGCCATTTCCTTCTCCATCTCATTTTACGAGAAACTGAGTCAAATAGGGTTGTCACTCGTCCAGTGTCACACAGCTAGTAAGTGTCGGAGATTGGATCTGAATTCAGGAAGAGGAGTTTTCCTGACTTCAGGCCCAGTGCTCTGTCCTCTGTGCAGTGCAGGTGCCTGAAAATAATTTTAGAAATGGAGAAATTAGTCATAGACAGATTATAATCTATACAGAATTACAGAAGCGTATAAAAAAGCTGGAATTTTCCAGTCAATCTTTTTTTTTTTTAACTCAAAAACAGTTTTTCTTAGAAACCAAAGTTGGACTTTTATCTACATGTGAAAATTAGGACCTCTTCTTTCATGGCCCACTTAGCTTTAAGTTGTTGTAGTCAGTGGATGAGGAATGAATCTATAGATATCCAGGATGGTGGAGAACTAGAATCACTAAACTCATTAAGGGCCTCCCTTTGGGCAGCACTATGCTATAGCACTAGGTGAAAAAAGTTATGATTTCAGACAGGTAGTTGAGGCAGTGGACAGAGCCGTGGGCCTGGATTCAGGAGGACCTCAGTTAAAATCTGACCTCTTGATACTCACTAGCTGGGTGACCCTGGGCAAGTCGCTGATTGCCTCACCGAAAAAAATAAATTAGTTTTGAAATATGTGACAAAGGACCTGTGAGATCTGTCACTCCCTTAAATGAAAAAAAAAACTTAAAAATGAAAGGACAAACATACAATTCAGTTTCATCCTTAAAAACAAAGGCCCCTATGGATTATCTAAGAGTCTAAATAATAACATTTGCATTATTAGACTCAACACCAACAACTCCGAAAATTAGATTGTAAATGGGGGAGGAACACGAGAGCCGGCAGTCATGGGCGTTTCTAACTTTCAGGGCCGTTCCCTGGTGCTCTTGGGTAGCCCGAAGTGAGGCGTTAGCCAGCCAGTCAGTGCTCTCTTTTCACGGGTCATGAGATGATAGAGATAGAAGCAGGTTGGTGGGCAGAGGCGGTCACGGTGACATTTGCATTATTTAGCACCTTCTGGGAGAACAATTCTCAGGAACACAAACCTCTTTCCTGTCTCTAATGTTCTCTAACAAAACAAGGCACATGGTGTAAGCCAATCGGCCATGGTTCCTGGGGAGTTATGGGTAAGCACAGAATGCCCCTGCTCCAAAATTTGGAGAGGAGACTTGAAAATTCTGTGCTGACTTCCAGCTGGAGCAATTTAGGGAAGGAGGCGTGGGGGCCAGGGAAATCTTTCTTTAGGGGATGGAACTTGAGTTGGGGCTTCATGTTGGCAGGCAGCCATGTGTGCAGAGAAGGAGGGCAGGGGCTTGGCGCGCCGGGCAGAAAGGACCAGTGAAGAAAGGGACCAGCCAAGGTGGTGGAGTCCAAGCTGCCTCAGGGAGGCGAACAGCCCCATTGGGCTGTACTTGCAGGGGAGAAAGCTGGAGGCAGTTCTTTCACTGGATTCTTGCCACACCCCTAGGAGGTTGGGAAAAGGGGAATTGGAACCCCTGCTTTAAAGATGAGGAAATCAGATCTCAGAATTTGTGGAGGCCAAATAGCCAAAAAGTGACCGAGGTAGGACCAGAGCCCGGTTTTATGAATCTGAATCCCACAAACCTTCTGTTGGGCTACCCCGCTAAGAAAGGCAGATCAGACTCCAGAGACTCAACCCTTCTAACTGCCTTCCATGAGCATCCCCAGTGGGGGAAAAGAGAAGCTCTATAGAGGAGCAAATTCCTGCCTTGTGCAGGGAAGCGAGGGCGATGGAGAGAGAAGGGCCTTCAGATCATGGCGGCCGGCCCAGCTGGGTCAGCCATTGTCCCATCTGGGAGCCAAGGAGGCCCACTGCCGCCGACAGTGGGAAGAGCTCCTGATTCCATTGCTCCCCTTTCACTCTTAGCAGCTCCGCGGATCAGCCACACACTGACAGATGGAGGGTGGGAAGGGGACTAAGAGGACATTTAGCCCCTCCCGTCCCCCAGCTTTACAGACGAGAAGAGAGGCTCAGAGAGCTTTGGGATCGAAGCCAAGAAGCAAGCCCCGACCCTCGGGCTCCCGATCCCCCACCGCCCCCACTGCAGACAGGGGAAGCTTTGGCCTTGGCCCCCTTCAGTCTCCTTGATGCGTGTGACTGCTGCTCTGGACACGGGGGTCCATTCAGCCTTGCTAATGCCCTGTTATGGCACTCACCCAGTCTCTGCTGCATTGTGGGGGCGTGCTGTGCATCCCAAGTACTTCTCCTCTTTGAGGCAATGTGAACACAAGCCCTGGGAAGTCAGCTCTGTTTGCCAAAAGTATTTGAATCAGGATATGAGCACATTTTATATTTCCAGATGAAAAACCTTCCCAGATCCACTGTTTACTGAATAAAGTCTAAGCTAAACCGCATAGCTTGGCATTCAAGGCCCTCGACAGTCCGGCCTCAAACTGCCTTTTTGGCCTGGCTCCCACTACATCCCTCATGATCCCTGTGTCCAGATGAACTTGATTTTAGTCCCGGCCTTGCCACTAAATACTGTGTCCTTAGTGGGGTATAGAACTGCCATTTATCTTACAAGACTTTTCATGTAGAACAAGTGTGCTCACATGCTATTTGGCCTTAAATTCTTGCCTCCTAGGTCTGGATCTCATTGCGAGCCCTCACCCCTGTCCCACTGCTCAGGGGTCCTCAGAGTTCCCCACCTTCCGTTCAGTATTTGGATTTTTGTCAAGTATTTGGTGACCCGATTTGGGCTTTTCTTGACTGAGAAACTGTCCTTTAAAAACGTTTTAAGCATACTTTAAAAAAATCTGATTTTAGTTCCCTTCCCACCAGGACTTTCAGGTGACATCATTTAGTTGTGCAGGCGCCATTGCTTTTCAGAAAGAGGTTTTAGTCACGGCTGCTTAAATAAGAGCAGTAGACACAAAACCTCCCCTCCGAGCTGCGGGCACACTCTCCCATGAGCACACACGCAGCCCAGGGGGAAGGGAGCGTGGGGAGAGCCTGCTTCCATCCCTACCCAGTGCATTCTTTCCCATTCGCTCTGTCATTCCACAAAACACTAAGGATTTCTTATACTCGCGGCAAATGCTGAGCACCGTGGACAGCTCCCGTTCCCAATTTAAAGGCGATAACTTGCAATCAATCAAACAACAATGTGTTTGAGACATGAGAGGAAATCAAGTAATAAGGAAAAATGAAGCAACTGATTTATTCTCAGCTTCCCCAGAGCCTCAACGCTGACACACACCTCCACAGGTGCCATATAGTAGTGAGGAAGGAAATGACTCCCTAAGAAGCTCAGTCCAAGGCCCAGGCAGGGGGCTGCCTTAATCCTTGCAGCATTGCCTTCTCCCGCTCCCCGACGACCCTCACTCCTTGGATCCATCCTGCATTGGATCCTGAGGTGTCTGGGAAGCCCCTCCTCTGCTCCCCCTTCCCCCAGCTGCTTCTGCCTGGGAGAAGTGGGGAGAGTCCCACAGTGGGGCCACCGGTCCCAGGTTAGCCACCTTGTTGCAGTCTTGGGACATTCAGATTTGGTCCCCTAAATTCCCTTCTTCTTACCTGAATTAGGGAAAGGGAATTGCCTTCCTCTCTTCCCTGCCTTAGAGTGCAGGCTGCCTTCATGTCCTCAGGGGCTCGGGCCAGCTTGTAGCAATGAGACTATGGCGTGCATGAGTTTCCCTGTGTTTCAAAATAAACAAACTACCTGACTCTTCATGTGTCACTTAAGAATAACTAGCAATGTCCATGTGAAGGACACTGGAGAGGCAGGAGAAGTCGTCCCCTAACCCACTTTTATCTTGCACACATTCTCATTACAATCTCTGACCTAGCTTGGCTGGGTATTTTTAATCCATTTTTTTTTTTTTTACAAAATTCTTTTTTAATTACTTTTTTTCTCAATGGTATTTTTTTCCAAATAACTGTAAAGAGAGCTTTCAACATTCATTTTGAGTTTCAAATTTACCCCTCCTCCCCAAGACAGTGAGCAATCCAATATTGATTATGGATGTATAATTTTAATCCACATTTTAAATGAGGAAACAAACAAATTTTCAATGAGGTGACTTGAACAGTGTCACACAGTTGTTTAAGACCAGACATGGACTGAAAACACAGGTCTTCTTACTCCCAACCCTGTGTAAAATTGTGCTGGCCTCCTATTTCTCATCTGTCAAATGGGAGGATACTTGTCCAAAACAAGTGTATTAAACCCTATGCCATACAAGGATTGCTTAAAAAATCGGAGCCATGTTTAGTCTGGAAAAGTTTTTAATAACTTTTTATTGACAGAACCCATGCAGGGTGATTTTTTTACATTATTCCTTGCACTCACTTCTGTTCCGATTTTTCCCCTCCCTCCTTCCACCCCCTCCCCCAGATGGCAAGCAGTCCTATACATGTTAAATAGGTTACAGTATATCTTGGATACAATATATGTGTGCAGAACCGAACAGTTCTCTTGCAGCACAGGAAGAATTGGATTCCGAAGGTAGAAATAACCTGGGAAGAAAAACAAGAATGCAAGCAGTTTCTATTCATTTCCCAGTGTTCTTTCTTTGGGTGTAGCTGCTTCTGTCCATCCTTGATCAATTGAAACTGAATTAGCTCTTCTCTTTATCGAAGAGATCCACTTCCATCAGAATACATCCTCAAACAGTATCATTGTCGAAGTGTATAATGATCTCTCTGGGGGGCTGCCCACACACCCAGCGGGGGCCTCTCGGCCCCCCTTCCCCCGCCCTCGCCCCTCCTGGGGACCCGGAAGAGCTCGGGAGCCACTGGGTGGCCAAGGCCAAGCCCCCAGGCCGGCCGCAATGAGCGATTATTACCAGGAACGAGGCTTCCTCGGCTCCCCATGAATCACGGCCTTTGCAAAGGTCGGGAGTGAAGAACGGCTTTTGGTGACAGGTTTTTCCCAGCCCGGAGCAGAAGAATTGTGGGATGTCTGGGAGCCACTTTTAAGGCTGATCTGCCTTGAATGTAAAGGAGAGATCGACCTTGTAACTGGTCAAATCAGCAGCGGTGGTGGGGGGGCATTAAGGGAAGTAGGTTTCGGCCCCAGATTAATAATAATAATAATATGCATGAATACTTTCCAGGTCGCAGGCACTTTGTATCAGTATTTCATTTGATCCTCTCTGTGGCCCAAGAAGGAGGTGCCAATATTATTTTCCTTTTACAGATGAGGAAACCGAGGACTTGCCCAAGATCAGTCAGAGTCTGAGGCAAGCCTTGGATTCAGTCTCTCTGGCTCCAGGTTCCCTGCCCTCGCCCTATTCTCCCCCAGACCCCCCTGCCTGACACTTAGGGGCCGGCTTCCTGTCCCCTCTCTTTGCTCACCCCCAGCCCAAAGCCTCCTCCATCTCCTTCTGCGAGAATCACAGCAATAGTTCCTCCATCTCCACGATTTTCTGGCTCATTTCCCAGGAGATCAGAAGCAGAGGAAAGATCTCAGGGGCATCAAAGGGGGCGTGAGGAAGATCTCAGTCCCCGTCCTGCCTTAGATATTTACTAGCTGGGTGAGCCTGGGCCAGTTAATCAGTTAACCGAGGACCATTTATTATATACCTACTATGTGCCATCTGTAAAATGGGGCTAAGAACAGCGCCCACCTCCCAGGCTTGTGAGGCTCGAAGGAAATGATATCTGCAAAGCACTCAGCCCAGCCTGGCACACAGTAGGCAGCTAATGCATGCTTCCTTCCTTCCTTTCCTGTGAGGGCAGCCCCAGTGGCTTCCATTGGCTTTAGGCTGGGTCATCTCTTCTCCGAAGAACCCCCCTGGAGGCTCCCCCATCTTTCCTCATCGGTCCCAGCTTGTGTAATCTGTGACCCCAAACCGGGCCAGATATTTGTACTGGATCTCACCGATAATTGAGATTTTAATGGTGGGATGAATGGTCCAGGGGCTAACAAGGAGCTCCAGGGGAAGATGCCGGGGAAGGGGATTCTGGAAGCTGGAGACCTGAGGTCAAAGAACTTCCCAGAACTGAGCTTGGTTCTCCAGAAGGTAAAGGGGAGCGTCCCTGACATGACTTCCGGGGCTTCCGTTTCCCTCCGATCCCTAAAAGTCAGTAAGTGCCTGGGGGAGAGGAGGCCGAGGGATGGAGCACATTTCATTTGAATTCAGTTCAGAAGCCATAGACAAAAATGCCCAAATGCATTATTTACTTTTTTATTGCAAGAACAGCAACAACCCAGACAGAGTCAGGGAGTCCCAAACAAAATCAATCATAGAATAAAGAAACTGAATCAAATAAACCGACCGACAAAGCAAGCCCCAAGCCTCTGAACAAATTGGGAAAATAACTCGGACAAGTGACTGGGAATGATTGCCTGTCTGGCCTTTACTAATCGGCAGGGAAGATGAAAGGGAGGCAAGAAGTATTTATTAAAGACCTACTGTGTGCTAGGCAGTGTGCTAAGGGCTTCATAAATATCTCCTCATTGATCCTCACACCAACCCTGAAAGCTCAGGACAGTTGTTAAACCCCTTTTACAGATAAGAAAACTGAGGCAGATAGATGCTAAGTGACTGATCCAATGTCACTCAGCTAGGAAGTGTCTGAGCCTGAATTTGAGCTCATTGGTTGTTTAAGGAAACATAGAAAAACCATGTTGTAGTAACGATAGCCTGGGCTCAAGCCTGACCTCTGACACGAGCCATCTGAGTGACAGTGGGCAAGTCCATAGTTCAGAGGGTCACAGAAGCAGAGCTGGGAGGTCCCTGCTGCTGAGCATCTCGTTTGACAGAGGAGAGACCTCAGCTCAGGGTCACATAGTCTGTCGATGTCTCTGCTGGGGTCTGAATGCAGCTTTCCTGCCTCCAGCTTCACTGCCTCGTGGCCGCAGGTCACTCTCCGAGACTATCAGGGTTAGTCGTGCTCCCTGGTGGGGACGGGCTCCACACAGAAGGGATCTCGGGTCCGGAGCATCCCCTCATCTCCCTGTCTGGTCTTCTCCACCTTCATGTTCCCAGCTCTTTGGGACTGGTCACCTTTCCCCATCAGAATCTAAACTCCTCGAGGAAAAGAACTGATTGTGTGGGTCCACTTGGCCCAGTGTCTGGCCCATAGTGCTAAACACATGCTTACTCTCTGTCTCTCTGTCTCTGTCTCTCTCTCTCTGTTTCTCTCTTTCTCTCTGTGTCTCCTTGTCTCTCTCTCTCTCTCTCTCTCTCTCTCTCTCTCTCTCTCTCTCTCTCTCTCTCTCTCTCTCTGCCTTTATCTCCATATTTATCTAATCTATCTGCTATCTATTATTTTTCTGCCTGTCTCTATTTGCCTTTATATTTATCTATCTACCCATCTATCTTCTTTTGTTCTTAGTCTTTTTTAAAAGCTTTTTATTTTCAAAACACACAATAGCTAATTTTCAACATTCCCCCCTGCAAAACCTTGTGTTCCAATTTTTCCCTCCCCCAGACGCCAAGCTATCCAACACATGTCAAACACGCCCAATTCTTCTATACACATTTCCACAACAATTTTGCCGCACAAGAAGAATCAGACCAAAAAGGAAAAAAAAAAAGGGAGAAAAAATAAAATGCAAACAGACAAGAACAAGGAAGTGAAAATGCTGTGGTGTGATCCATACTCACTCCCCATAGTTCCCTTTATGGCTCTCGCCATCACAAGATCATTGGAAGGTTCCAGGAGTCCTCAGACTTTTTAAATAAGGGACTAGTTCACTGTCCCTCAGACTGTTGGAGGGCCCGACTATAGTAAAAACAAAAACTTTGTTTTGTGGGCCTTTAAATAAAGAAACTTCATAGCCCTGTGTGAGGGGGATAAACATCCTCAGCTGCCACATCTGGCCTGCGGGCCGTAGTTTGAGGACCCCTGGAACTAATTCATTCACATTTAAAGTTTTTAGAGTTAAATGTATGTTTTCTTCAGTCTGTCTCTAAAATTGGTTTTCTTTACTTACTAATATTTCATTTTATTTTTCCAATTACATTTAAAGATACTTTCATGTTTATTGCATTCCAATTTTCTTTCCTTCTCTCTCTTCCGTCCCCCTTTCTGAACACAGCGAGCAGTCAATACAAGGTTTTACGTGTACAATATTAAACGTATTTCATTATGAGTCGTTTTATGAAAGAAAAATTGGAGGGGAAAGGGGAAAAATAATGAGAAAGAAAAAAAATAAAACAAGAAAATGCTTTGCTTTGCATTCAGTCTCCATAGTTCTTTCTCTAGATGTGGATGCCATTTTTCATCCCAAATCTATTGGGATTGTTCTGGATTATTGCACTGCTGAGAAGAGCTAAGTCTGTCCTAGTAGATCATCACACAAAGTTGTTGTCACCGGGCACGGTGTTCTCCTGGTTCTCCTCACTCCACTCGGCATCAGTTCCTGTAAGTCTTTTCAGGTTTTTCTGAAATTAGCCTTTTCATCATTTCTTATAGAACAAGAGTATTCCTTTACATTTATACACCCTCAGTTTTCAATTCCTTGCCATCACAAAGAGCTGCTACAAATATTTTGGTACATATGGGTCCTTTTCCCTTTAAAATTGGAGTTTTTAAATTGTGATTTTCCCCCTTTTGCTACAAACACAACATTATGTTCCTTCAGTTACTTTACCATAATCTTTTAAAAATGGACCTCTTCCCATTACTTGTCAGGGGGGAGGAACTCTGATACCCTCCTCTTGTTTGTTATTCCTTCCTTTTGGAATTTTGCTTATTAATTCATTTTTCTTTATTTTATTTGGCTATCTAATTATTCTCCCTCTTGTTTTCTCTCTCATTTAGTCAGATACATACTTCCTTCCTCTCCTACCCATCAACTAATCCTAGTCATTAAGTTTTTTTTAAAAAATTATTCTTGTGCTTCTTTCCAACAAGGATATATCTAAATCTTTTCATCATCCATTGTCTTTCTTTCTACTTTAAACCTTCATTTTCTGATTCATGACGCCTAAATTATCTGGTATCTTTCTTTTTTCTGGATTCCTCACACAAGCAAAGATTTCAAGAGATCCATTCTAGACTCTGCCCTCTAGACAGTTTCTGCCACTGCCTCCTAGAACTTGCTCCGTGAAGTCCTCTTTCCTTTGGGCCCATTCCCAGAAAAATACCAATTATCGCAAGTGCAGACAAGACATTGCCCCACCGTAGGCTTCCTCTCCTACAATGTCCCTGATTATGCACCCCACCATTGATCTATACCTTCCTCTGGCGATCTTTTCCCCATTTGTCTAGAAATCTTCTCCCAGGATTCATACTCTCCCACTTAGCAAGGTGCCAATTGTCTCCAAGAGCTCCAGCTTTATCTCTTCAGATGTAGGACTTTTCAAGCACCAGATCCTGTAGGTCGCATCCAGCACAAGCTCCCCATCTCCTTTCATGGACCATCTCTCTTCACCCATAGGAGAATTCATCAGCGGAATGTCCCCACTCCCCACAAAGAAAGGTTTTCCTTCCCCTCCTTTTTCAATCCTCCTCCTCTTCCTTACCCACACCCCTGCAACTTCTTCATGTTCTTCATGTTTAAATTTTCAGACCTACCAACCCTGTTCCCCCCTCTAATGCCTCTGTGTTGGTTTTTCCTCTGCATCTTATTTGTATAGTACAATTGCTATTTTGACCTTTTCCTAAATAGTTTTGCTTTTCACATTCAGATCATACTCAGTTCCACCCCAATTTTTCTTTTAGACTACCTAATTACTAATGCCGATCTTTGAGATGTGGTTTACATTTCTATGTATAAAATATAAACAGTTTGTCATTATTGAGTCACTTGAAATTAGTCTTTGATATTGGCTCTTAGATGTTAAGTTTTCTGACGAGTTCAGGTTTAGTTGAGACAAAAATCTTTTCAATCTGCAAATTCATTGAATGTCCATTTTTTCCCATTTAATTTATGCTTAATTGTGCTGGAAACAATAGTTTTAGCTAAAGGCCTAGTTTTTTGATTGTTGATATATGTTATTCTAGGACCTGTGATCTTTTATTGTAGCTACTATTAGATCCTATGCAGTTCTTATTATAGCTCCAGCAGATTTGAAATGGTTTTTGTTCATTTGTTTCTTATAAAAATTTCTCTTTGTTCTGGGGTTTTGAAATTTAGCAATAATATTCCTATGTGTTTTTCTTGTAGGATTTCTTTAAGGTAGTGATTGGTGGATTTCTTCTATTTCTATTTTCCCCGCTTGTCATATCACTGCAGAATATACTTAATTACTTCTTGTATTATTGTTTCAAGGGTAATGTCCTTTCTTTTGCACACCAAAATATTTCTTCTAATAAAAAAACTTGTTGTTTTTGAAGTGAATTGCTAAATTTAACCACTATGTGTCTTGGTGTTTGCCGCCTTGGGTTTTAGTTTCTTTGGGTTTTTGGAAATGATCTGTGAATTCTTTCAATAGAAATTTCATTTTTTATGTTCAGAAGTCCTGGGTCGTTCTCTTCTATTATCTCCTTCAGATAACATAGTGTTAAGGATTTTTAAAATCATGTCAAGTCCTTCTGAGAGACCTGTAATCCTTATGTTGTCTCTAAACATTCAATTTTTGAGTTAAGTTTGTTTTGCTTGTATAGTGAACATGTCATCTTTTAATGATATTATTTTGGTTCTTCTCCTCCTCCTTCTTCTACAAAGACAGGAAGAGAGAAAAACAGAAAGAATCAAGTGGTAGAGAATTAAAGGATTTAGAGCAAGAAAGGCCTTTAGAAAACACATCAGGCTGATTTTTTTGTGCAGCATGATAATTGTGGAAATATGTACAGAAAAATTGCACATGTTAAACATATATTGGATTATTTGCTGTCTGGGGGATGGAGGAAGGGAGGGAGAAAAAATTTGAATCGCAAGGTTTTGCAAGGGTGAATGACAAAAATTATCTTTGCATATATTCCAAAAATAAAAAGATATTTAAAATAAAAAAGAACAAATATCAGGTCTGGGAGGGAACTTAGAACTTAAGCTAAAATGTCAAGGAGGAGTTTGGAAACCTTATAATGCAGAAATTTAGGACTGGGCATGGTCTTGTAACATAGGAGATTAAAATATCACGTCTTGGATGATTCTTAGGACACAGATGGGGAGAGACAGTAGAATACAGCACACAAGATGTTTGATTGGGAAGAACCTTAGAACAGAGAATATTTGAACCCAGATTGACTTTAGAATACAGAATGTCTTTGCTAGAAGAGATTAAATCCCCAGCAATCTGTTTCCAAAAAGTAACTGTATGAGTAGCTTGGAGAGCATGCAAAAGTAAAGGAGAGGGTGACTTAAGAGCATGAACATCTCAAGGGAATAGGAGAGTTTTCCTGTGAAATGTGGGCTGCACCTTGAAGGAACCTCAGAAAGGAGGACTATCAGATATGGGGGTAGTTGTTGGAAAGGATAGAAGGCAAGAGATAGAACCCTGAGTTTAGGAGAGAGCAGGGAGGCTAATTGGATTGTGGCAGATGTTAAATCTGAGCCTGGAGTTTGTGTTTTGAATAGAAGCAAAAGGGAACCATTGAGGATGCTTGAGCAGGGAGGGGCTGCATCTTCTAGGAAGATGGATTTAGCAGTTGTGCAGAAGAGCTTGTCCATATGGCTTTTGCCATCTTTTCTTCACCACAAGCCACTTTTTAAGTCTCCATTCTTTCTTGCCTAGACTCTCACGTGGCTGCCAGTCACACCCATCTTGCACACAATTTGGCAACTGGTTGGATACGGCGGGTGTGGGAGGATGAAGAGTCACGGATGACTCCGAGTTAGTGGTGGGCAGATGTGGGGATGTTTTGAGGAGGGACAGATCTAGGGGAGAAGATGATAGATTTCATTTTGGAACTGAGAGGTCTCTGGGACAAAGTACCCCAGACGCAGCAGTTGCTGCTGTGCCACCAGAACCTTGGACAGAGGCTGAGGGTGGATGTGGAGACTTCAAAGTCATCGGCTGAGAAATCACAGCACGGAGATGATCAGTGAGAGCCAAGGAGATCCCTGAAAGCCCCAGGACGATGCTATAAGACAGAGCTTCCTGTTCCATCCTCCCCCCCACCTTTTTATTTCCACAAAGAAGGGTCTGACCAAAAGGAACAAGTGGTTTGCTCCAAGTCACACAGAGAAAATGGCAGAGTCACCATTTGAATTCAGGTCTTGGGGCCAGGGAACAGTTATCCGGGCTTTCCGGGAGCTTCCTGGGAATGACTGAGCTCCCTGATGCTTTCTCTGCCTCGTGGCTCCGAGCTTCTCTCTCAGGAGAGAATTCCAGCCTCCATCTGCCGCTTCTCCCCCATCCCAGCCTCTTGGGAGTCGGGAGGCGGCTTCTTTCAGGTCCATTGACTTTAGTGAGTTGACTCTGAGGGTCTGTAAGTCTTTTCTCTTGTAGGAAACCTCAAGAGTGGGAATTCATTTTCTCCTCCTGAGTGATTCTCTCCCAAATGCAATGTTGGTGTATTTTTATTTGGCGAAAAGATCATTCAGCATGTCTCTGCCCAGACGTCCTGGATGGGCCCCCAGCTCCCGAGGGGCTTCCTCTTTTCTGGCTCCTAGTTGCTATCAAAGGCAAGATGCACGGCCTTCTATTTGCAGAACTGAATTAAATTCTGTCTGCGAGTGTGTCAGAGCGGGCTGTACCTCACTGGACTGTTAAATCCCGCCTTCCTGGGGAGATGGTGGGAATTAATTGGTGTTACAGCAGGGCTGGAGGCCCAGCAGAAAGTTATTAATTCTGCCGAGTGTTCTCCAGGCTTTCCCAGCTAGGGAGGGGACTGGCTCCGACCCTCAGCATGGACAAGAGGGAGAAGAGACCTCAAAGGCCGGCGAGCCCGTCCCCTGTCTGCAAGGGTCCCGCCTTACCACCCCTGATCATTGTCTCGGAGCCTCTGCTTGGAGACTCCACTGCTGGGAGACTCACTACCTCCCCTGAAAGCAGATCATGGTGGGACGATGCGCCTTGTTGGGAAGCCTTTCCTAATGTCAAGTCTAAGTCACTGCCTTCACCTCATCCTCTACCCCTGCAACATAGCCCCCACCCCCAACATAACTCCTCATCCCTTTCCCCGGTTACTCTTGGTTCTGCCTTCTGGGGTTCAAGTAGAACACTTATAATGCCTTTTCTACTCCACTTATTCCTATATCCAACACCTTTATCCCAACTTCCCCTTCCTCTTGCCCCCCATTTGTTTTATCTTGCCCTATTAGATATAATATCCTTAAAGGCTAGGGAATCTCTTACTAGCTTATATTTGTATCCCAGCATTTAGCACTCTACCTTCTCTCCCTTCCCCCTTCTCCTCCTGCCTCTTCTCTCTCCTTGTTTTATCTTCTTTCTTCCTCCTCCTCCTCTTCCTCATCCCTTTCTCTCTCTTTCTTCTTCTTCTTCTTCTTCTTCTTCTTCTTCTTCTTCTTCTTCTTCTTCTTCTTCTTCTTCTTCTTCTTCTTCTTCTTCTTCTTCTTCTTCTCTTTCTCTCCTCTTTCTTTCTTTCTTTCTTTCTTTCTTTCTTCTTCTTTCTTTCTTTCTTTCTTTCTTTCTTTCTTTCTCTGTCTCCTCTCCCTCTCCCCCCTCTCTTCTCTCTCTCCTTTATCTTCTTTCCTTCTCTTTCTCTGTCTCTCTCTCCTCTCCCTCTCTGTCTTTTCCCCATCATAGTCATAATTCTCTGCAGTCTTTGTTAAACTTTCCTTTCTAGAACTGACCACGAATTTCTGGACAACATCTCACCAGTGTGGAATACACCAAGAGCTCTGCCTTTTTCATCAGAGGAAAATAATTGCCACCAGCTATTAGCCCTCACTCACTTTTTCCTTGAGCCCCTCTCACAAACTTCCCGTCCCGGTTGAAGGCACCAACATTTCCGTCAGCCAGTTTGGGCCTTCAGAGCCAGGCCGGATTCTTTCTTCAACTCTTCCCTCTCAGCAATGGCCAGATCCAGTCCAATCTGGGGAACATCTCTATAACTGAGCCTTCCTCTCTGGTCCTACCATCACCCTCATTCAGGCAGGCCATCGCCACCATTAAAGTAGGCCCCTGCATGGGTTTCTTGCCTCATCTCACCCCCATCCAATCTAGCTCCTAAAATGCCAGACTGATCACGTCACTCTACTACTCGACCCATCCCAATGTTCCCCTATTATTTTGCTCTTCTGTCATTTCAATCATGACTTACTCTCAGTGCCCCCATTTTCTTGGCAAAGATACTGGAGTGATTTTCTGTTTTCTTTTCCAGCTCCTTTTACAGATGAGGAAACTGAGATCAACAGGGTTAAATGACTTGCCTTGGGAATGTCTGAGATTGGATTTGGGCTCAGCTCTTCCTGACTCGAGGCCACTAGCTGTCCTTCTATTCCCCCCCCCAATAAAATACAAATCCTTCTGTTTTTGTTTAAGACTAATCCTTTGCAAACTAAGCCCTTCCTTCCTTCCCACTGCCTCCATGTCCTCTACCGTGCTGGCAAATTGACCTTCTGACTGTTCCTCGTCCACAACGGCCAGTCTCCTTGCCTTAGCTCTGAGTGCTCCCCATGCCGGCAGTGTTCCCTCTTCATCCTGGCTCCTTCCAAGACCTAGGACAAGGCCACCTTCAGGGCTTCCCTGGTCCTTCCTGCTGCTGGCCCCTTCTCCCAGCGCTCCTTTTTATCTGCTTTGCATCCCCGTGAAGGTGTCTTTCCATCAGCGTGAACATCCATGAGCACAATGACTGTTCTTCCTTTGAGGAAGCTAACTCGAGGGGGAGATTGAAGGCTGGACTTGGCTTTAAGAAGAGCTCAGGACAGATATCGTCTCAGTCACTTTAGGCTGCTTCTTTCTCTGTAAAATGGGGACAAATATGGGATCTAACTCATAGAATTCTCCTGGGGTTCAAATGAGATGATTTATCAAGGGCTTTGCCAGTCTTTGAGCAGAATCAGGAAGATGTCCCAAGTTCAACTTGGTCTCAGACACTTGTTAGTTTGGTGACCCTGGCCAAGTCTCCCTGTTTGCCTCAGTTTCCTCCTCTGTAAAATGAGCTGAAGAAGGAAATGGCCAACCATCCAGTGTCTTTACCAAGAAAACCCCACAGAGTCGGACACAACTGAACAAGAACAAATTGCAAATCTGAAAGCACTATAGAGATGCTAGCCCTTGCTATTATTTTTATTTATTTTGTTGTTATTATTATTTATGTCCCCAACCCTGGAAGTGTCCCAGTTCCTGCCCCCACAGCTCCTCCGCAGCACAGAGAGGGAAACGGCTCACATGAGAGTGTGCAGGTCCCCGCTCCTTTCCGCGCCAGCCACCCACACAGAGAAAGTGAAATCGACTTGGAAGGGCAGCAAATAAAACCAGCAATATCTCCCATTTTCATTATTTTACCTTACATTATTGATGTCTGCAGAATGGATTTCTCACCATACATTTCTCAGAAACATTGTCTGAGTTCTCCCCGTTTGCCCCGTAACCGAGGGCCCGTTCCTGGTTGCCATGGGCTGACTGCATCTGATCTCGCCTCCCTGTCTTTGGTTCATCGGCCCCACTGGGAAACAATCACCCGGGACCATCTCCGGGCAGAGCTCAGACCGAGCCCAAGTTTCTCCACCTGTGAGAATTGTTGTTTGTCCTTCGTTCTGGAGACGCCCATATCTCTTGGAGAAGAACGCAAGGTCGCAAAGGCAGAGAAGGTAGCTTTTGTTTGCTTCCACGGAGAAACGATGTGGGTGGAAAGGACTCACGCGGCCCATTAGAACAGAAGCTTCTTGAGAAAGTCACTGGCTTTTTGGCCCTGCTTTGTACTTGGCCAGGTATCTGGCACGTAGTAAATACTCAGTGATTGTTTATTGATCGATCAGTTCATTGGATCCATAAATAAATCCAGAGAAGGAAATTAAGGTACTTGTCCTTGTCCGATGTAAGAGACTGCCACTCAGGTGGGCGCCATGGGAATCACACGACTCCCTCCCCCTCTCCCAGGTCTTTCTCCGGGCACTCTGATCTGACCTGGCGAGTATCAGGGCTGGGAATTTCTGGGCTCAGGCTCTGTCCTTGTCATGTAGGGATCTTGTGTCTGAATCCTGGCTCAGAGACTTCCTGACGGTGTGACATCGGAAGCCATTTCCTTCTCCGTCTGTAACAGAAGGATGATAATACAATGGCAGAAGCCCCCTCCCAGGGTGGATTCAGGGAAGGGACTTTGTAAGCCAAGAATTGGAAAACTGGAACATAGAATTGCTTGGAGGTTATCCCTCACTCCAAGAGTCTTCCAAATATCTGCGAGCTGGTTCCCTTCATCCGTCCGGCTATTGCCAGGGACTCCTTTCTGAAATCTCATTTCCAGGCATCCAGGCTTTAGGGCAGGAAGCATTTGGAGTCGGCCACACACTGGAAACGTCCCAGGATTCCTCTTAGAGAAATCCCCGAAAGGAGGCTTGGATAAACAAAAGGCGACACGGGTCGATTCAGCGGTGTCTGCCATTTTGCGGGGGCGTCCCACGTTAGAGATGTGGGGATTCTGTGAGGAGTCGTGAGGAGGGATTCTCGACACAGATGGAGACTCATTCATGTTTTAACACACGTGTTTTAAAATGACTAAATGCATGTGCTGCCCCAAGCCCCATGGCAGACACCAGGGAGGGATGGAACGCCAGAAAATCCCCTCATTTATGGAGTTCCCAGTTTAGTGCATGGAGACAGGGCTGGAATTGTAGCCATGAAGATGGCGCTCCAAGCCCAGCTGGGTGATCCTGGGTAAGTCACTGGGTCTCCTCCCCCCAGTTGGGGATTGCGATGGCTCCCAGCTAGGAATAGGGAAGTGACCCTCCTACTGCCCTGGTCGGACCCCATCGGGGGGGGGTGCTGTCTCCGGCTCTGGGCACCACGGCTCAAGGACGAGGTAGTGCTGAGGGTTCCCTGCATGGAGAAGGCCCGTCCTCTTCACTGGAGTTCCTGCTTTCTCTTCCACACACTAGCCCCGGCCATCTCCAGCAGGGAAGCCTCCCCTGGCTGACCTGTTTTCAGTGCTCTCTCCTCCAACCGCTCTCCCCGAGAAGCCATGGAACCTATTCATCTTGTGTGTGCTCCCTGGGGACAGAGACAAGGGCTTCTGATCTCCCACAAACACAGATCCTCCAGCGGGGACTTGGTTGCTTGGACTCAGGGTGATGTGTGATGTGTTTCACGGAGTGGCCAGCCTAGGGACTTGGGGCCGGGACTGAGGCTGGGGAAGGAGCCTAACAGTTTCCAGGAAATGACCTTCCCTCAGAAATCAGTCACTCACCAGCATTTATTAAGTGCCTGCTGTGCACTGGGCCTTGGGCCATGTGCTGGGGTACAAAAGGCTGAAGAGGAAGCCCCGTCTGATGGGGAGAGGAGGTACAAACAGCCGTGCAAACAGATGCATCAGCCCCAAATCTTCCCAGGCTCCCAGGCGGGATGCTGGCAGTCTCTAGCTCCTGGGCCGAATGCTGGTGGTCTCTAGCTCCCAGGGGGGATGCCCGCGGTCTCTTGCTCCCGCAGATGTCGTTCCCAGGGCTCTGAAAGGTTTTCATGGCACTTTCTTTATAACTTTGCAGCAGAGGCATTGTAAGAATCGCTCTTCTTAACTTTGTAGGGAGGTTTAGAGAGGGGATGCCCATTTCTCAGGAGCTCCCAGCTAGGAAGCACCCCAAAAGGTAAGAACTTTCTGTCCCTTCATTGACCCATCTGTGGGACATTAAATGGACAGCTTGCCCTCTGTCAGCTTTATTGCAAAGGATACAATCCAAAGGTAAGTTTATCTCCTTTTTATTCCAGTTGAAAGGATTGTGCTCCGAGCATCAGGTTGCCCTTGAAGGTTAGGGACCGCTGTGGATCCCCAGCTTCCCAAGAAGCGTCTTTCTCAAGCTCTGGGCCCCCCGGCCTCCCCTTGGCGAAGGGGTCAAGCCTTGTCCCCAGTTGCCCCAAAGCTTCAGCCAGACTGTGCAGCGTTCTTCAACTTACCCAACAGAAAAAATAAATAGAGAGAGGCAAAGATTTATGATGAAATAAAACAGCCCTGAAATCCCAGAGTTGTTTTTTCTGTTTCGGAGCAGAGTCCCCGAAGAACCACATCAATTAAAAACTACAACAACACTTTGGATTGAGTTAACTTCGGCTAGCGCGGCGGTGGGGGTGGGGGCGGCAAGAAGAAATATCGTCTTCATTAATGTTCCTCTCTTCCCCCCACCGAGAGTCAGTGTGTCTCACCCAGGCTCCCTCCCCGACCCAGAAGGCTTTGCCTCCTCAGGTCTCCGGATCTCCCCCCAGGGAGAACATTGATGGGGGACTGGGCTTAGGCCACAAGATGCCAAAGATGGCTAGAACACAATGGCAGAGGGCCCTGGGAGCTGGGGGGATTCCCATCAGAGCAGTGATGTCAGCCCTGGGAGGGCTGGAACCTGCAATGATGACTCTGGAACGTGCCAGGGAAGGGGAGTTCTCAGAAGGGCCTCAGAACCCAAATGGGGACTGCCAGGCCTGGGAAGAACCTCTGAGCTTATTTCCCATTTGGGAAACCTCAGACGGGGCTGAAAGTGGAGCTTGATTTCAGATACTTCCTCTAGCCTGAGGGCAGCGAGGGGCCGGCCTGGGATGGGGAGGACTCCTCCTCCCGAGTTCAAAGCCAGCCTCCGACATTTCCTGGTCACGTGGCCCCGGCAGGTCCTTTAAGCCTCTTTGCCTCAGCTTCCCCACATGGAAAATGAGCTCGGTAAGGAAATGGCAAACCCCTCTGGTAGTTTTGCCAAGAAAATTCTAACTGTGGTCGCGAGGAGTCTGACACGACTGAAAGACAACTGGACAAACTCTAAACTGGACTCAAGGGAGAACCTCTTTGTGGTCCCTCCCAAGAAAAGACTTGGCTCACTGGGCGCCGGGCATGCTGGGGCTGGCGCAGGCTCGGGGGCTGGGTGGGGAGGGGAGGAGCTGGCTCGAGCCTTTCTTGGGGTCCCCATTCCTTGCATCCTCCCCACACTGATGCTGGCACAGTCTGCATTTTGAGTGCATGACCTACTGTTTCCCCGGGTAGAACATAAGCTCCTTGTGGGCAGAGAACATTGTATTTTTGCCTCTGGACCCCAGCACAGTGTGGGGGGGCAACGCAAAGATTCAATGCATATTATTGGATTGGAAGGAGTGGGGATTTCGAGCTGGAGGGGAGGAGAGAAACTGGCTCGTCCCAGCATCCTCCTGTTACTCTGAAGGGGGCCGGGAAGGGCTTATACAGGCCTGTGTGGCCCCACCAGAATTCCACCCCAGGGCCTGGATTCTAAATGCCCCTGGAGCCCTTCTCCTCCCCAAGTAAGAGGAGACTGTCTGTATAACCACCGGCTGGCTGTGAGAGTTGTCTGAATGACCCAGGCACTTTCTTCCCCTTCCTTTCGGACCCTGGGCCAGCGGGAGGCTGGATGTTCGCCCTCCTCTGCCCCATCCTTTAGGATAAAGTGGAGAGATTTGGCTTAAAAGCTGTGAACAGCATCCGGGCTTCCTCCTGGTTGGAGCCGTTATCAATCACACCTCATGCCCTCATAGCTCAGTGATTAAACAAGGAATAGGCTCGCGCGTGGCCGGAGGTAATGGCTGGACCTCATGGCCGGACCTCATGAGATGCTTCCCATTTCCTTTGGGGAGGTTTTTGTTGTTGTTGAGTCAGTTCAGTTGTCTGACTCCCTGGGACCCCATTTGGAGTCATCTTTGCAGAGATACTGGAGTAGTTTGCCATTTCTTTGTCCAGGTCATTTTGCAGATGAGAAAACTGAGGCAGGATTAAGCAACTTACCCAGGGTCACACAACTATTAAGTATCCGAGGCCGGATTGGAACTCAAGGCTTTCTGACAATTACAAATTCTGCTAATTACTAAATAATGAGGAAAATTCAAGGAGAAACAGCTTATCACCCCCAGGGGAATTTAGCCATCATGTTGGCAAGGCCATTTTTCAACCAGTTAAGTTCTCTGATGTCAAAAAAGCAAAAGACTCACTTGCTTTCAACAGTAAAATGTAATCAGGAAATTCACATTTCTGTATGTGCCACAGATGTTCTTATGTAGAAAGAACAAGAATCGAAGTAAAGAACAGTTAGAATGAGAACATGAGAACACATAGTAATGGATACTTAGTAGTAAACAGACCTGTCAAGGAGAAGAATCAGTTAGACAGTTAACATGGATTAAGCACCTACTGTATACCATGAGAATAAATAGGAATGGACAGTTAGTAACAAACAGACCTGTCAAGGAGAAGAATCAGTTAGACAGTTACCATGGATTAAGCACCTACTGTATACCATGAGAATAAATAGGAATGGACAGTTAGTAACAAACAGACCTGTCAAGGAGAAGAATCAGTTAGACAGTTAACATGGATTAAGTACCTGCTGTATACCATGAGAATAAATAGGAATGGACAGTTAGTAACAAACAGACCTGTCAAGGAGAAGAATCAGTTAGACAGTTAACATGGATTAAGCACCTACTGAATACCATGAGAATAAATAGGAATGGACAGTTAGTAACAAACAGACCTGTCAAGGAGAAGAATCAGTTAGACAGTTAACATGGATTAAGCACCTACTGAATACCATGAGAATAAATAGGAATGGACACTTAGTAACAAACAGACCTGTCAAGGAGAAGAATCAGTTAGACAGTTAACATGGATTAAGTACCTGCTGTATACCATGAGAATAAATAGGAATGGACAGTTAGTAACAAACAGACCTGTCAAGGAGAAGAATCAGTTAGACAGTTAACATGGATTAAGCACCTACTGAATACCATGAGAATAAATAGGAATGGACACTTAGTAACAAACAGACCTGTCAAGGAGAAGAATCAGTTAATATGGATTAAGCATCTACTGTATACCATGAGAACATGAGAATAAATAGTAATGGATATTTAGTAGCAAACAGACCTGTCAAGGAGAAGTATCAGTTAGTTAATATGGATTAAGCTTCTACTGTATACCATGAGAACATGAGAACAAATAGTAATGGATACTTAGTAGCTAACAGACCTGTCAAGGAAAAAGACAGTTAACATGTATTAAGTGCCTACTGTCTACCAGGCACTGTGCTAAGCACTAAGTCTACAAAGATGGATTCCTGTTCTCAAGGAGCTCCCAGGCTAATGGGGAAGACAACATGTCCATATCTTGGTACACAGAAGCTCTACACAGTTTAACACAAGAGATAATTTCCAGGGGGGAAAGTGCCAATGCAGAAGGATTGGGAAAGGTTTCCTGTAAAAAGTGTGATTTTATCTTGGACTTGAAGCCAAGAGGTAGAAGAGGAGCAAAGGGACCTTGGGATATTTCTCCTGTCCTTGGAGAGGGAATGCTCACGTCCCCATTTTCTCTGCCGTTTCCCCTCATACCTGGTCCTCCAACCACCCTGGGCAAGCTTCTCTACTCACGGACAGCATCTGTCCTTCTGACCACAGCCTCTATCTTGCGTTCTCTCCTTCCCTCTGAGAGTCAGGGCTGATGACATGGCCACGGTGACGGCTGCTCAGCTCTCCTCTCCCTGGAGTCCCCTTCAAGCTTCCTTTGGGGATTCGTCATTCTACAACGTCCAGGTTCAAACGATAGGATGTTCTTTCCATCCTTCTCCCAGGTGAGGAAGAGGGTTAAAGCTAAAAAAACAAACAAACAAAAAGCTAAAAAACCATCCCAAGCCCAATCTGGGTGTAAGTAAGATCAGGAAAGAATAAACCCAAGTAGAAGTGAGGAATAAGGACCAAGGAGGGAGATGTGATCGCTGAAGGACTCCCATCATCCATCTGCTTAAAACCATTTTTCTTTTTCACCAATAGCTCCCAGAGAGAGACAATGAGTTCTTCTGTTGTGACCTTTTAGGAATCTCCATTCTAGTTTGGTCACCAATTAAAGGAGACTTTTCTTCACCCCATGGCCAGTGGAAAGGAGCAATGAGGGAACACCTGTGCATGATTCCCAAGCCAAGATGGCAGGTGGAATACTTTGCCCATCTCAGAGGACCGGGTCCTTATTGGCCCCTTCCTCTGTTATAATGAGATGCTCTCTGAGAGCCCTTACAGCTCCTGCTCCCTGACTTCCTATTATTTCTCTCCATTTCTGTGATTCCTATCAATCATTTCTTAGGTGGACCAGCCCCTCCTCCTTAAGCAAGGGGGCACAATTCTCTAAAGGCTTTGGGAACCATATTTCTCCCGGGATGGGAAGAAAGGAAGATGAGATCAGGGTTGGAGAGAGGACTTTCCGGAGGGTTGGTGGGGGCTTTTCCCAACAACTGGAGTAGTGAGAACTCATTAGCAGGTGGTAGGGAACTCTCTAGTTCCCTTTATCAAAGACCATGAGAGATGCTCTCCTTATGGGCAAATGGGTGGCTGGGGGGCTATTGATTTTGTTTTGAAAGCATGGTGCTTACTCTTGTGACTGGTCTACAGAGGAGAAACAAAATGGGCCTGTTAAAATTGGTGCTCCAAACCCATGGTGGGTATTCATTTTCCTCCAGTCTTTCCTTTGATTCTCCCAGACTTTTTCTACAACACTTCAGAGACTTATTCATCTTAGAAATTCACTTCTCTCGTCGTCCTTTCATATTTCCTAATTTCATTTTCTATCCTGACTGGCCGGCTCCTCCAAGAACCTCTGTTTGAAGGCGGCAGGTCAGGGCAGCCCCATCTTAATTTCTCTACAGATGGAACTCTTTCCCCCTTGTGATTTCTCAATAATGCCCTTTCATTGGTATCTCCCCCACTCATCGGTCCCCAGCTTTTTTAGGGCACAGCAAGGACTGCCCCTCAAGTCTCCTCATTGTTAGGGAGATTTTCCTGAGGGTATCATCATGGGCTAGGGATAGGTTTCATAGCTATACTGTGACCTTGGGGCCTTTAAAAATCGTCTTCATTGGCCACAAGCCCCATGTTAGAGAGAAAATAGTCCTGCCTTCGGAGAGCTTCCTTTTTTCCAAGATGGCGGCTGTTTGGAAGCTTCCACTCCACTTGTGGTCGCAGAGCATCGTTGGAATCCAAAGTCATCTCGGGCTCAGGTCTTTGCCCTGCTCTGAAACTCTCGGGGACGTTTGTGAGTCTCCCAGACATCTGTGGGAGCGCCTGAGCCATCGTTTCCAAACTCCCCAGCTGAGCTCAGCATGACCCACGAATTGAAAACTGCCTCTATTTTAATTGGCCCAACACTTGCCGCTATTCAATAAGGATGATTTGTATCTGGCTGCTGTGGCACGCCCGCTGTCCCCCCCCCCCCAACTCTGGGGCTCTATTCTGGTTTGTAATATTTTGGCAATTAGGCTGTATTCAAAATTGCTTGAAATGTGATTTTTAAGCAGAACATATTTTTAGAAGCTCTAGTTAATAAGCACAAAGGTTTTTTTTTTTAAACATTGATTGAAAAAAGAGATGGCGTCAGGACTGAGTTCTCGAAATGCCCAGGAGTTGAGGGACTCTTTTCCGCTGGTTCATACTGGCTTCCTTGCGGGATTTTAACTTCGGAAGGAAGAAATAAGAAGGGGGATTCTTGAGGCATGAGACCACGCGCTTTCCCCCACAGGACACCATACTTCAGCCCTTCATTTGTTTTGTGTGTGTGTGAATTATATATACGTGTATGGCCATATTATTTATTTATATTTACACACATTATTTATTTTTACATTTATATTAATTTATATATTTAAATATATTTAATTATTTATATTCCCCCCTTCTATTATAATAATACATATATTATGTATATCTATATCCACAGAACAAATGAAGTATAAATGATACATGTATATATGAAATCATATGAAGGCAGAAAGAGCACCGGGAATGTTTGTGCCTTTCTTAAATCCCCGGAGCTAGGGACAATGGCTGGCATACAGTAAGAGCTTAATAAATAACTGTTGACAATAATGGGGGAGAGTTAGATGGTGACTCTCTTGTAGGAAGCGGCGCCTGAGTTCGGCACAGGTTTACTCCTTCCACTGGGATGGATCTTCTCCTCCCCAGGTACAGCAGGAACCTCTGGAGGCCGGGCCCAGTCACGGCCCAGCGAGCTATAGGAAGCTCTTTGTGTTTGCCGTAGATTGGGGTGGGGTGGGCGGCTTCTGGGTCAGATGGGATGTAGGGGAGCTGACTTCGAAGGCTCCTTCCAGCTTTAAAATGATTGGACTCTGTCACCAGAGATTGTGTTTGTTAGAAGGAAAACAAAACTAACGGTATTTTGGCGCAATGGGTCATTCGGAGCCCGAGGGGCCAAATAATCAATTCTTTTAATAATAATATGTACAAAAACTCCCAGAAAAAAGCTGTTCTCGAGGCACTTAAAACAGAAAATGGGAAAGTAAAAGCTGCGGGCCAGGAAATGAAAAGGAGGGGCCTGGGTCTCTGGACCTGCCACCAGCCCCAAACACTCTTCTATGCTCCTGTCAGCCTATGGGCCACAGCCGCCTGCTCTGCTCTGCAGCCCACCTGGCTGCCTGGGATCCTGGGAGAGGGTATTAATCTGCCCTGCCTGGGTGACTCTAGTGTCCTGGCCCAGGACCCCAGCAATTAGAACTGTCCCAAAGTGGAGAGGTTGGGGGGTGGGAAGAAAAGTAGGGAGAGAGGAAGGGATGAAGAAAGGAAGGAGGAAGGAAAGTAGGAAGGAAGGAAGGAGGAAGGAAGGAAGGAAGGAAGGAAGGAAGGAAGGAAGGAAGGAAGGAAGGAGGGAAGAAGGGAAGGAAGGAAGAAAGGAAGGAAGGAAGGAAGGAGGGAGGGAGAGAGGGAAGGAAGGAGAGAGGGAAGGAAAGAAGGAAGGAAGAAAGGAAGGAAGAAAAGAAGGAAGGAAGGAAGGAAGAAAGGAAGGAAGGAAAGAAGGAAGGAAGGAAGGAAGAACGGACTCCAAGTCCAGCATTCTTCCACTGGACCACCTCGCTGCCTCAGAAAACATGAGTTTGAATCCTAGTCATTGTTCATGTGACCTTGGATAAGTTCCGTCCTTTCTCTGTGCCTCAGTTCCCCATCTAGGAAATGAGGGGATCTGTTTTCAAAGACTAAATCATGGGATCCTGCTTTTCCCAGGCTCATTCAGGCTTTTTGTTCTGCCCTTTTCAGACCTTGTCCGAGTCCCACAGGGATTCTGGGGGTAGAGGCTGCACCCCCTTTTTTGAGTCTTTGAATGAAGGGGCCATTTTATGCCCTGACTGATCCTGCACAGGGGAGATTCACAGCCACCGGAGCACCAGCTTTCTTGAAGCAGCCGAGTCAGGTCCTGGCAATAAGGAAAGGTTAAATCCTGGGACTTTCCAGATCTGCTGTTGAGCTCTCCGGGCCCCAAATTTGGGCTTTGTTTGAGGAAGGGTTTCATGGCATGGATGGACCTCAAACATTTGGGTGGGCGATGGCTTTGGCTAAAATCTGCCCGAGCTGAGGGGACCTTTGCCTCTCCCTCCCCCACTGACCCCAAAGCCCACCAGGAATGCGGACTAAATATAGGCCACGGAGAATGCTCTGGTCTCGGGCGCTCAGCAGACACAAGGAGCAGATCCAGCTCCCGGGAGAGACGACCCGTCTCCTTTTATTGGCCATCTCGGCTCTTGGCAGCTGGGTCGGCTCTTGGCAGGCGTGTCGGACCACGTCAGCGAACAGCCTCTAGGCCCGAGGCCCCGGCTCTCGGGACCCTCTGCAGAGCGTGGTCTTCTCCCAGTCTTGGCAAGTCCCAGATCCGCTTTTTGTGCAGCAGGGATTGAGGACTTGGATGAGCTGGAGAGCGACTGGAGGAGAGCGGCCGGTGCGAGGAAGGGCCTCGAGTCCGTGTCCTGTGAAAAGGGGTCGGGGGAATGGAAATGTTTAGTTTAGAGAAGACTGGGGTGGGGGAGAGAAACGAGAACTCTGACCGAGGGCTGAACTTGGTCCTGAGGGCAGAACCAGGGCCATGGCCGCGAGCCTTCTCGGATTCTACGTGACCAGTATGGATACTGAGGAAGGAAGGCAGGGCCCCCGCCAGCTGGGGCCCTGCGCATGTGGGCTGTGCCGTGATAACCACTGAGCTTTCTCTGTAGCGAAGGCCATCCCTGGAACCATCCTTTGTTGGTTTTGCTCCCATTCGCCAGACTCTCCACCCTCCAAACCTGCTTTATGGCCTCCACCCCCATGTGACTCCGCGAACGGTCTTCCTTCTTTGGTTGAAAAAAGACAATCCATTTGCCACGAGTTTTTCCCTACGCCGCACCTCAAAGGCCCTTGATACCGTTGCCCATTTTCTCCTCCTTTCTTCCAGTTCCTGATGATGTGAAGTTCTTTCTTCCTCCCAAGGTCAGCCACTCTCCACTCCCCCTATCCCATCCCCCACTTACTGGCTGTATGACCTTGACAAGATCATTTAATCTCAACCTCAACTTTTTTTTTCATTTCTAGAATGTTTCAACAGATCTTTCCCTATTACACCCACTCTCTCTTTAATTTTCAGAGTGGGCCCTTCCTTGTTTTCCACAAACACATCTAGGTCTCCATCATCCCTTAAAAAGTTCACTTAAATGTGATGTCCTTATAGGTAGCATCCTCTTTCCTTAGTACCAAACTTCTAGCAAAGACTAACTATGTGCCTCCATTTCACTTTTCAACCCTTTCCAGTCCGGCTTCTGGCCATTTGCCTTTACTAACGACCTTTCATTGCCAAACGCAACAGACTCAGCTGGGTTCCCGTCCTTTCCGAAGTTTTACACGGCCGACCCTCTCTCGATCACTACTGGCCATCGTCTCCTCATGGTGCTTTCTCCTTCCTGGGTCTTTATGGCCCTGCTCTCTCCTGGTCCTCTTCCTATATGACTGGCAGCTCCTCAGGCTCCAAGTCAGCTCAATGTGCACATCTGGCTCGCTCACCATCTGGGTCATCCTGAGGCTCTGCCTCTTTCTGCACCTTCTGCCATGATCTCAGCAGCTTTGGGGATCATAGTATCTCCATGAAGATGGTTTAGAAATCTCCACGTTCAGTCCTAGCCTCCCTCCTGAGCCACACCTCCACATGCCTACCTTCATGCTTTTGCAGAAGCTTTCTGATGTGCTTGCAATAGCCTTCCTTCTTTCCCTCTCCTCTGTGATTCCCTTTCCTACATGGCTCATCCATCCACCCATCCATCCATCTGCCCATCCATCCAATCATCCATCCATCCACCCATCCATCTGCCCATCCATCCTTCCATCCATCCATCCATCCATCCATCCACCCATCCATCCATCCATCCATCCGCCCATCCATCCAATCATCCATCCACTCACCCATCCATTCATTCATCCTTCCATCCATCCACCCACCCACCTGCATTACTGACTGCCCTCTATAAAAATGAGAGTGACTCCCATTTCAAACGTGATTCACAGGTACTCAGGCAGTTACTTGCCAGCAGAGCTGTGTGGACTACACTACATAGGATCTGCTTGTTCACAGATGAGGAAACCGAGGATCGGCCGACCAGTTTGTGACTGGATTCCAGCCCGGACCCTGTGACAGACTGTTCAGAGCTCCTTCCTTCTCTGACTGTTTTCAGAAATCACAACCTCCTCCAATATGCAAATGGATCTTTGTGTCTTCCACTTTCACAGTTCCTTCTCAGCCTCCCCCCTCCCCCACTGCAGCCCATTAGGGAGCTTCAAGCCTGGGACTGGGACCTCCCCATGCCAATGACATCCAGGGTCTCTTTCCCAATTCTTCCTCTCCTCCTCCTCCCCCCAAAGAAAGAAAGAAAAAGAAAACGGCTCCACGGCAAATGTCAGGGCCCGGATTTAAGCCGAGGTCTCCTCCTTTCCAGTCTAGCCTCCCCCCAACTGTGTCAACTGCTCCGGACTTGGCATTTGCTTTCCTTGACTGTTCATATTTGAGTGAAAGCTGGAAAGAACCGGGAGCCCAGAGCCCGAGAAGGAGCTGCCAGTGGGGAGAAGGCCTCGCCGCTCGCGAGTCAAAATAACCCTGACAAGTCTCTGGCCCTTCCCAGCCAAGCGGCTCTGGGGAAGTCACTCTCTCCCGGCCTCAGTTTCCCCTCTATAAAAGAATAGAATAGAATATTCTATAATTACAACATGATGTAACAACAGCCCTTAGGTCAGAGAATGATGAGGAAGCGCCCATGAGATCATGGACGAAAACTCTGCCAACTGGTTACAACTGTGAGTAATTCAGCGCTCTGATTGTTCTCGTTCTGCTCCCCTGGGGAGGTTCAGATAAACCCGGTCCCTCTTCTGCTTCCATTCTTTTATTTGTGCTTCACGTCCGGTTGTGCGCGTGGGTCAGAGTCGCTTTTCATAAGAAGGCCGGGACGCCAGCTCCTCTCGGCAGACTCACTGAGAGCCCCTGCAGGACACCTCCAGGAGGGATGACGGGGAGGAGGAGGAGGAGGGGCGCGTGAGCCCCACACCTGGTTCCCGCAGAATTTGAATTTCTTCAGTGAGAAATTTGGGGAGCTGTCCATTCTACAGGGACTAGAGTATTCAGTCAGATGGCATCCATTAATATACAGCTGAGATTATTCTGGAGCTTGGTACAAGATTTCGAGCAGCTCTTTTATTTTATTTTATTTATCTGCTTGTGTTTCTTTCTCATTTATTTCTTTATTCATTCATTCATTCATTCATTCATTTATCTTTGCTGAGGCAATTGGGGTTAAGTGACTTGCCCAGGGTCACCCAGCTGGGAAGTATCTGAGATCAGATTTGAATCCAGATCTTTCTGACTCCAGGGGCTTCCTAAATGAAGAGGGGGCTTCCCTTTTAGGAGATAACTAAATAGACCCAGTGTATGAATGCTCTTAAAGGAGTACTGCATCATGAGAAGAGGTGAGGAAAGGGATGGTTTTAGAGGAAGTTGGAAGGCTGTCCCTGAATTAGTCTGTGGGGAGGCTAGTAGCATCAAGAGAAATTTACCCAGTGACTTTATAAAGAAAAATCAGTTAGAATGACTTAAAGCTTCTGCTCAGTGTAAGGGCCGGCCAGCCGTGCTTCCAGATGACGGATGAGGAAATCTGCCATTCACCCCCCGACAGAGGGCAGAGATGGGGGCCTGGGGGCACAAGGAGACTCTATGTGGAATTATGTGTATTAATGGCCAGTGGGAGAGTGTGCTTTTCTTGGTCGTGTATAATCATCATAAGGGGTTCCTGCCTCTCTTCTCTCCTCTCTCTCTCACTCTTCTCTCTGACTCTCTTCTCTTTCTCTCCTCCATCTTTGTCTCTGTCTCTCCCTCTTTCTCTGTCTCTGTCTCTCTCTTTCCCCTCTTTTTCCTTTCTACTGTTGGGGAGGGAAAATTGAGGGAGAGAAAAATAAAACCTTATTAAGTGAAAAAGAACAAAGTTAAAAAAAATTGCTCTGGGTTATTGATTACAAAGATGGGTCCAGGATGATGCTCTGGCACCGTGAAATTTGTAGAATTTGCATGGAGTTAGGAGATTTATATTTTTTTCCTGAGGTAATTAGGGTTAAGTGACTTGCCCAGGGTCACACAGCCAGGAAGTATTAAGTGTCTGGGGTGCTCTCTCCCCTGCACCATCTAGTTGCCCCTTTTATATTTGTTTTTTTTTAAAGCATTTGTTAGCCATCTATAAAGAATCGTGAATTTCTGGCATATCCTTTTGACTAAAAATAACATAGCATGTTATTTAAACATAATCAATATATGTCCTAATAATGATGAGATATTCGATCCCGTGTTGTGGAGAGTTCCCAGGCTAAGGGATGTTGGGGCTGTATCCAGTGGCCGGGGAGGGAATGCTGGGAAGTCTTTGGGAACGGGGGTCTCGGTACAAAGGAGCCCCGGCCAGTGATGGAGATGGGGGGACTTTCTGAAGGTGGAAATCCTCTAACCATCTATGTGGGAAAATAACGAGTGGGTTTTTCCACTGAAATGTCCGACCAGAACCGAGCCTCCTGGACAGCAGGAGAAGATGGCCCCAGCTTAATTCTTGTTGGATAGGATGAGTGGGAATCAGCCGGTTGTCACAGGCCCCAGGCGTCACAGACAGGCTCCCTCTGGGGACGAGAGGACACGGCGGGTGCCAGAGGCAACCGGCTTCTCGGGAAGTGCTTCCTTTGCACTCAGGCAAGATGGAGAGAAGAAAATAAAAGCTGTATTCCAAAATTAAAGGCACATAATAAGCTGGGGGTGGAGGCGCTCGCTCTCAGGCTTCTGAGGCCCCAAGGAACACGTGCAGGACACGGCTTTCAAAGGCGCTAATCAGCCCATTCCAGCAGGCGGGGGCTGCGTTTCCAGCCCAGATATCCTGTCCCCCACCCCTTCCCCCAGCCTAATCATAAGACTTCAAAAAAGGAAAAGAAAGGATTGGTAAAGAGCAGTTTCTTCTGCCCCCTTATTTCCCAGGGGTCAGGGCTGAGGTAGAGCCAAGGACAGAGAGAGGGTATGAGTTCTGCTCTCATCTGGGGTTCTTTCTGCTACTGCCTCATTTTGCCCCTTTTGAAGATTTTTAGAATGGAGAAAGACTTTAGAAACAGGAGCCTTCTCCCTCCCAGTTCCTCCTCTGCCCTTTTCTGAATCTGCCTCCCTGACTGTGGCCTCCCTGTCCATGGCCTCCCTGACCGTGGCCTCCCTGTCCATGACCTCCCTGTCCATGACCTCCCTGTCCGTGGCCTCCCTGACCGTGGCCTCCCTGTCCATGACCTCCCTGTCCGTGACCTCCCTGTCCGTGGCCTCCCTGACCGTGGCCTCCCTGTCTGTGGCCTCCCTGTCCGTGGCCCCCCCCTGTCCGTGGCCTCCCTGTCCGTGGCCCCCATCTCCCCGTGGCCTCTCCCCAGAGTATCTGACACCCAGGGGCTCTGAGCAGCCGTGGTCTCCCTCCTGTGTTCAGGTAGAAATGAATTTAACAGATCTCTGCCAACTGGGGGGGGGGAGAAAAAGGCAGGAAGGCGGTTTCCCTCCCTCCAAAGCGCTCACTGCGGGTCGGGGAGCCTGAGGCAGCTGGCCTGGGCTGAGGCTTGTGTTTGTCCAGCTGGTGTGTGTGTGTGTGTGTGTGTGTGTGTGTGTGTGTGTGTGTGAGTGTGAGTGAGTGTGTGTGTGTGGGGGGGCGCAGGTCTAGCTGAAACAAGACATGGCCAGCCTGCAGATGAGCAGACCCGGGAATCAGGGGGGCACAATTCCTGCCTTCTTGGTTTGAAAGATTGTTCCCTGAGCTTATGGGGTTCAGACTTGGGGTCAGCACAAGACAGTTCTAATGTCACGACTGTCCCAAAGTCAGCTGGGGGGGGGTGAGCATCTCATCCCCGAGGGCTTCCCCCAGAGGGGAGATGGACACATGTCCGTGGTGCCTCAGGGGGGATCCCGGGATCTCCCAGGCTCCGAGGGTCACAGCTCCCCCGCTCTCCTGCCTGCAGCCTCCCCCCTTGCCCTTTCGGGGCCGGCTCGGGATGTTAGGAGCTGGGAGTTCTCCGAGATGTTTTCGCTTTTGGAATAAGCTGGACTTTGACAAAGGAATGTTCTGGGTGGCTTATAGAGACGTAAACAGAGGTCTCGGTGGCCGCCTGTATTTACGCAGCTCCAGGGCTTGGAAGGCCCGCTGTTTATGGAGGGTCCTCACGCAGAGCCCTGGGAACCGGCACGAGGGGGAGGGGGGGCTCCGGCTCCCTGGAAAGATGTCCGTCCTCATGCGGGTCAAGCAGAGTTAAAGTCAAACAATCTTTGCTGACCCTTGGCCTTTCAACTCCGTTCTCCTTGTTAGCTTGGCCATTTATAGCTGGATCTCAGGCTGGAGAGAAGCCACACTTTGGGAGCGTAGAAAAGACGAGGAAAACAGAAAACCTGGCAAGCTCCTAAAGCAGGGACGTGGAAGCCTTGCTGACTGACTGATGAAGCACAGGTTAGCTCAACCTTTTTCAGTCAATGGACGAGCATTGATTAAGCACCTCCTGTTTGCCTGGAGCCGCACTGAGTTCTGGGAAGGCAGAGAAAAGCTAGAACATAGCTCGGATACGGTGCTGGAGGCCAGAAAGGCCAGGAAGAAAATCAAAGGGAGAATTTCTTTCCCCCTCCCGGCTCCGGGGTCACCAGCAGCAGAGGTCGCAGCCTTTCCCCTTTTGAGTTCATGGCCTGGAGCTGTGAGAAAGAGGCTCTCCCGCTATTTTTGGCTTTGGCCTCCTGGCCTCCGTTTTCTGCCCTCCCTGGATGTCCATAAGTCAGCGCTCACCGGAGCCGGGCTTGTCCCACTGAGGAAGCCGCAGGCTCCAGGCGGCACTGTCGGAAGCGGCTGGGAGGGGGACATACTGTTGGAAGCGGCTGGGAGGGGGACATACTTTACCAAGGATAAATCCCCCCTCCCTTTCTCAAGTCCCCGGGCAGGGCTTGGAGCGGAGGAGCCTCCCTATGGCCGCAGCCTCTACATGGGATTTCTGGGAGGCCTTTCCTGCCTCCCCCTCCTCCCTCTCCCCTGCCCTTCCCTTCCCAGATTGCCTCCCTCCACTCTCTCTAAAGCTTGCACGTGCCCACTTAGGTCCAAGATGTCTCCCCCGTTATTCTGCGAACCCCTTGAGAGCAGGGACTGGTGTTTGGCTCTTCTCTGCCTCCCAGAACTCAGCGCCGTTCCAGGCAAACAGGAGGTGCTTAATCAATGTTTGTGCATTGACTGAAAAAGGATTTTGGGGTAGGAAGACAAAATACAAACTCGTGCCCTGGCCAGACGGGACCTTTTGTGGAATCCAGACGGGGCCTTCCCTGGCCAGAAGGGGACACTGAGTCTCAGCTGCCGGTGGCGGCCACTGGGGAGCTGCGGGCCCTCACGCTCCCTCCCTTCACCGAGGGTGAACTTTCCTAAGAAACTGGGGGCCCAGCAACGGCTAGCGGTTTGTGCAGAGACTCTCAGCTCATCTATGGCCCCGAGCCCCAAGTCCCAGCCCTGAGTCCCAGCCCCAGCCCCAGTCCTGAGTCCCAGCCCCAGCCCCAGTCCCAGCCCCAGCCCCAGCCCCGAGTCCCAGCCCTGAGTCCCAGCCCCAGCCCCAGCCCCATCCCCAGCCCCGCCGCCCCGGGCCCTGAGTCCCAGCCCCAGCCCTGAGTCCTGAGTCCCAGCCCCAGCCCCAGCCCCGCTGCCCCCGGGCCCCTCTGGGGAGCAGGCAGAGGCTTGCACCGGCCGGCTCGGGCCCAGGAGCGCAGTGAGGAGCCGCTCCCGGCTGGAGCGCGGGGGATCCCAGCTGGAATCGGAGCCTCGGTCCCGAAGATGCGCAGACAGAGCCTGCTGGGAACAGTGGCCAGAGCCGGGTGTGGGAGGCCACGGAGAGGTGGGGGATTGTGGGGAGGGGGACGGGGCCGCTGCGCTGGGGGCAGCGGAGGGGGCGGGGGCGGCCGGGGAAGGGAAGCCTGGGGCCGGGAGGGCGTTCCCAGGGACAGCGGCGGCATTTATAGGGCACCTCCCACAGACACACACACACTCATGCGGGCACAGGCGGGTACATGCGGGTACATGGGGGTCACACGGGTGCACACACACGCCTGTGCGCGCTAAACGCTTTGCAAACATGGTTTCCTTCGATCCTCACGGGAGCCCTGGGAGGCAGGGCTAGGATTATCCCCATTTCACAGTTGAGGAAACTGAGGCAATTAGAAGTAAAGGGATTTATTCAAGACCTTATGGCTAGTAATGATCCGAGTCCAAATTTCAAGCAGTGCCCAGTGGGAGGGGAGTTGGCCCGGCGCTGTTGGTCCCCAGAGGAAGGAGCCAGAGCCAGGAGCAATGGGGGAGGGGGGCGGCAAAGACGTCAATATAATGTGGGGGGATGTTTGGCAAGGATGGGGGCTGTTGGCAGGTGGCTGTGCCCCCCCTCCCCCCTTGGGGCCGCAGTCACACGCGGGGCCGCTCCCGGGCGGGGATGCTGACGTTCGCGGCGCACAAGGGCTGCCCTTCCCATGCCCCGCGGGCCGGGACGCTCCGATGGGGGGGAGGGGGCGTCCTGCGGCTCCGGCCAAGAGAAGGAGAATGTGCAGCCGCGGGGAGGGAGCCCGGCCAAGTCGGGCCCGCGTGCTTTCTGCATTAGGCAGGAGCGGCGTCCGCGCCAGAGCGCGCACCCCTTAGTGTCCGGGCAGCGGCACGGGGCCGGACGGGGCCTGACTTCCCCGGAGCCTCCGCGCCCTCCCCCTTCCCCCTCTTCCTCCCCCCCCCCCTCCTCCGCACTAAGACAGGGGCAGCCCTCGGCTGTTTCCCGAGCACTGCTGGGTACCCATCACTGGGCCAGAGTCTTTTTGTCCATTTACCCATCCAGGGCGTCTTTTTATCTGTCCACTTCTCTGTCTTCTCTGTCTCCATCTCCCTCCCTCTCCATCTCCGTCTCCCTCCCTTCCTGTTTCTGTCTTTCTGTCTCTCCCTCCCTCCCTCGATTTTTCTCTTTGTCTCTGTCTCTGTCTCTCCCTCTCCATCTCTGTCTTTTCTTCCTCCCTCCCTTCTTTCTTTTCTCTGTCTCTCTGTCTCTGTCTCTGTCTCTGTCTCTCTCTCTCTGTCTCTCTCTCTGTCTCTCTCTCTCTGTCTCTCTCTGTCTCTGTCTCTCTCTGTTTTTCTCTTTCTCAGTCTCTCTCTCTCTCTCTCTCTCTCTCTCTCTGTGTCTCTCTCTGTCTGTCTGTCTGTCTCTCTGTCTGTCTCTGTCTTTCTCTGTCTCTCTCTCTCTCTCTCTCTCTCTTCTCTCTCTCTCTCTCTCTCTCCCTGTCTCTCTCTGTCTCTGTCTCTCTCTGTTTTTCTCTTTCTCAGTCTCTCTCTCCTCTCTCTCTCTCTCTCTCTCTCTCTCTCTGTCTCTCTCTGTCTCTCTCTGTCTCTCCTTGTCCTTCCCCATCTCTGTCCCCATCTCCCTCTCCCTCCCCTTCTCCTTCCTGGTTCTCTCCCCCCATCCACAATCTCTCCAGGAAAGATCAATAACCGACGTCCCGAGTGCTCTACTTTGCTAATCACCAATGGGCCGATAGGCTAAGCAGCCGCTGTCATTTGTCGTCCGATCACGGACCCGGGAGAAGCGTGTGCTCCGAGCTGTGATGGGTCCCCGGCAGATTCCATGTGAGCTGCCTAAGGAGCGGGACTATAATCATTACAAAGCGTGGGAACATATTCACATTGACCTGTAATGAGCCGCCCTGAATTTGGGCTGGAAAAGGGCCCCCTTGGAGCCCAGAACCTGCCTGGCCCGGGGCGCTCAGCACTGTCCCCATGACTGGCTGCTGGCGCCTCGGGAATGGAGAGAACCGTGAATGACTGAAAAGCGTCGGGGCCCCGAGGTACCGGGTGCCCGCGGCCCATGACCTTGGTTCCTTACTAAAGGTCGGCTTCTTTGCCCACAAAGGCTCCTCAGTCTTTTTTATGTTGTTCACACACACATATTATACCCATGTGTACATGCATGTGTATACATGTTACACATATCTAGTAGACACACCTCCGTGTGTGAGAGAATGTGTATGTGTAAGTGTGAGTGTGTGTGTGAGAGAATGTGTGTGTGAGTGTGTGTGTGAGTGTGAGAGAGTGTGTGTGTGAGAGAGAGTGTGTGTGTGAGAGTGTGTGTGTGAGAGTGTGTGTGTGTGAGAGAATGTGTGTGTGAGAGAGAGTGTGTGTGTGAGTGTGAGAGAGAGAGAGTGTATGTGTGAGAATGTGTGTGTGAGTGTGTGTGTGAGAGAATGTGGGTGTGAATGTGAGTGTGAGATGGTCTGCTCTGATCTCCCCCCAGGTCAGGGAATCTCCATCCTGGAGATTCAGTTCAGACTTGGAGCAGACCCTGATTGGCCTGGGCCACTGCAGCTCATCATCTGGAGCCCACCCCCCAGCCCCGTCCGTCCTCCCGGCGGCTCCCACCTCTCCCGGCTGGGCCGCATGCTGAGAAGAAGCCTGGGCCTGCTGTGTGGAAACCCGCCTTGAGCCGGGCCCCAGCACTTCCTGGCCTCCTGGGCCCGCGAGCCTTTTCTGCCTCCGGGTCAGTGTCCGGCCCTATCGCTCAGGGTCAGTAGGATGCGGGCTCCGGACTGTGGAGCAGCGCCAGAGACCCGAGTTTGACTCTGCCTGTGCCGGTGGCCTGGCCCTCCCCTTCTCCTCCTCACACACTCTCTCTGTGTGATTAGGGGCGGGTGACTTGCCAGTCTGAGCCTCTGTTGCCTCACCCGATCCCTGGATCTCATCATACCGATAAACAGGAGAACATAGAAATGTCATTTTGGGGAGAAAAGCACCGACCAACTGAGGTCCCATAGGGAGAACATTAAGCATTTCCATGCTGTCTTTTATGTGCTTTACGAATATTATCTCACTTGATGCTTAGAACAACTCTGAGAGAGAATTATTACTGTCCCCATTTACAGATGTAGAAACTGAGGCAAACAGGTGGAATGACTTGCTCAAGTTCACCTGGTTAGTATCTGAGGGGAGATTTGAATTCAGTTTTTCTGACGAGTGTCCTCGTAAGCCGAGTCCTGCAGTCGTGTGGAAGGTCATTGTCACTGACCTGGAAGGACTTTTACATTGGGTTCAGCTCGGTCCTTAACTTGCTCTCGTTGTTCTCGTTGGCATTCAAAGCCCTTTATAACTTGGTCCTCTCCCGCCTTTCAGGTCTTCTTGTTTCCTCCCACTGGAGATCCGGTGACAATGACCTCCTGGATGTGCCCAGATCATGGGACTCATCTGCGGGCCCTGGACGTTGTCTCTGGTCGCACCGCCCCCCCACCTGGGCTGCTCTCCCTCCTCCTCTCTGCCTCCTGGCTCCCCGACCGGTTCCGATCCCTTCTCTCCTCCTACAAGAGTCTTTCCTGTTCCCACTTAATCCTCCCCAGTGGCGATGAGTTCCAGTTTATCTGCGAGGCTGATGACTTTGCACGGCCCTGCCTCCGATTCAGGACATCAAGTGTCACCAGTGTTTTTCAAAAATGAAAACACAACCCCTTCCATTAGGGGCAGCTGGAGGGCGCAGCGGATGGAGCACCAGTCCTGAAATCTGGAGGGCCTGAGTTCAAATCTGTTCTCAGACACTTAGCACTTCCTGGCTGGGTGACCCTGGGCAAGTCCCTTAACCCCGATTGCCTCAGCAAAAAACAAAAACAAACCCCCCACAAAAACCCTTCTGTTAATTTAAGGGGAAACTACAATAAAAGATGCCAGAATTCAGATTAACATAAAGGCCGCCAGATGGTGTTGAGGAAATAGAATGCTGAATGTGGGAAGGCCAGATTCTTCTCAGTAAAATGGGTATAATATTTGCACCGACCTCTGGATAAATACCATATGTGAAGTGCTTTGCAAACCCTCAGTTTCTATCAAATGTTGCCTCTTATCATTTTAATGAAAGGATGATGATGATGATGATGATTATGATGATGATGATGATGGTGATGATGATGATGGTGATGATGATGGTATATATAGATAACAAGGTTTGCTGTGAGGGAAATAAAAAAGATGCCATTCAACAAGTGTTTGGCAAACCTGAACTACTCAATGTCAGCCATCGTAGCTAAATCATTGTGGTGACCAGTCTTGAGGACAGATACCGATAATGATCCCAGAAGCGGATGACGAGTACAGGATGTTTCGGTTCCGGACACAGAATCCCTCTGCTTTCCCTTAATCGGGTTTTTCTTCGTTAAAAAGGCAGGTCCTTTTTTTGGGGAAAGGAGATGGTGTGGGAAAGGGTGATACATGTAATCCTATCCCTTCCTCCCCCTTTCAGGCCCTAGAGAAGACATTTAACATAATAAATGGAACAAAGCGAGGCCGGATCATCTGCGGCCGCTCCCAGTTTTGGCCCGAGTTGTTTTGTGTTTCTAAGTACCTGGGCTAATGGACTTCTTTGGGAACATCCCAGAGGCCTTGGCGGAGATCAGGATCAGATGGAAAGGCCGGGCGGCCAATTTCAGAGCTTCATGTCTTATAAAGCTGTCGGGGAAAAAAGATCTCCAACTTCACGCTGGTGAAGCCTTTGGATTATTTTTTAGAAAGAAATCTGCCAGGAGGTTATTTCTTCTCTGAAGACTATAAGGGCCTTTGCTGCTGAGGGCGTCCTGGGGGGACAAGTCCAGGGAGAGACCTGGTGACATCAGGAGAAGGGCACAAAAGATAGCCCACCCCCCAAAAAAAAAAGTTTCTGGACCTGAGTTTTTAAGTCTGTTTTTCTCCAGTTTTGTTGTTGTTTGTCCTTTCTTCTTGAAGAGAATGATGGTGATCAGGGAAATGATGTCGCGTCACGGGTCTCACTTCCTCCTCTGAATCCAGTGGCAAGATCAGGATGATTGGAAATGGCTCTGGATGCACTGGGAGACCTCGGCCTTTTTAAACTAAAGTCTTAAACAGGTCTCAGTTTGACTGAGGGTCGAGACCATTCAGTGATTAAGGGGAGGGACAAAATGAGGCAAAGAATGGCCTATTTTACCTAGTTAAAAAAACCAATCTAGGAAGGGAAGATCCTCAGGGACAAAACAGAAACAATTGCCATTTCTACTCATTTAGAGTTAATCGAATGCTCAAACTATGACCCACTGGGGTTAGACCTGGGACCTTTTGTTGTCCACTCTCTGACAGCCAGAGTGATCTGGGTTTAAGGCTTGGTCCTTAAGAAAGAAATTTAGTTGGTAAAACCCAAGATCTCTTGGGAGGTTTCAGTGATCAAAAAAAGGAAAAGAATTCTATTCGTTTGGGGAGAGCACCCACTGGTAAGTGTATGTATTCATACCATTTTATACTTCTTTCATGAAATTCTTTTTTAAATTTTTTTATTAAAGTTTTTTAATTTTCAAAAGATAAGCATAGATAATTTATCAACATTAACCCTTGCAAAACCTTGTGTTTCAATCCCCCCCTTCTCCCCACCCCCTCCCGTATACAGCAAGTACTAATATATGTTACACATGGTAAAATATGTTTCATGATATTCTTAATCAAATTTAAATCACAGTCAATAGCATCTGATTGACCCTCCCCAGACCAATTCATTTTTATTTTATTCTGAACATCATAAATGTTAGAAATTTGCTACAAAGATAGAAAAGGACCCAGGAGCATAGGAAGTATGTTGGTCTATTTATGGTTCTTGCAAAAGACTAGGGGCACTCCTTGGGAGGATCCCTGTTTATAAAACAGGAGGTCCATCTGAGGACAGTCCTTGGGCAGATCCCCACTTATAGACTTGGGAATAAGCCTTTTATTTCCTATCCTGAAGCTCAAGGTCCCTCCCTTGTCACCCCAATTGGATTGTCAATCCCAATTGGGGATGATGAAATTTAAAGACTTCTTGGTCCTTCCATTATGCTCCTTCTTGACATGTTTCCCCTCCCTTATCGTGCAACCCATGTTTAAAATCGGTGGAAAACTCCTCCTTTGGGGAGGAGAAATTAATATTAAGTAAATCATGAAGCGTACGTTCTCATGACTTGCAGTTACTTCTCACCTACCTCTTCTGGGTTGATTTTTTAAAATCAATTTATCAATCTGGCAGCTCAGTACCTTGTTTTGTACAACAACTAGGTCAGTTGATAGCATCTTTCTCTAAGTCTTTGTCCCTATATGGAAATACTACTCTATAGGTTGGTCATAAAAAACATCAAATAAAATGAGTATTTTAATGTATATTTTGGAAGAGGCGATAATTATACACAAACCAGTATTATATGGTCTTGCTTTTGTAATATGAAATACTGCAATATAATATAGTAAGATATAATGTAGTAAACTTCTCCACGAGTCTTCCCTTTCTATTTCTAACTTCATTTTCCATCAACTGCTTTTCTTGCTTTCAACTTTATGAATACTCTGCTGAGTCTCTCTGTAGGCCCTCTCTCTCCTCCTCCCCTTTCAACTTCCTTTTGGAAAAACACTTACTGGTTGTATGACCGTTGGTAAGTCATTTAACCCTGCTTGCCTCGGTTTCCTCATCTGTAAAAAGCTGGAGAAGGAAAAGGCAAATCACTATACTATCTTTGCCAAGAAAATTTCAAATTTGAACAACAACAAACATAACATAAAACAACATGACAAGGAAGGTCGGGAGAGCAATTACTGATTTGAAAGGAGAGCACATGTGATGAACTCACAAAGGCATTCTCTTTGCAAAAGGTACCTTTACTTAGGAGAAAAGGTCGTGGATAAAATCCCAAGTGACTTTGGAACATGCTTTGGGAAGGGGCCAATTTTTATAGATGGAGAGAAGGGGACAGAAATCAGGAAGGAGTTGGGGAGATAAAGCTTAGTAGAAGACATGGACTTGATAGTTTCAGAGTGGATGATCTGATTTAGAAGCTTTGGCCCTACGTTATTGAGAAAAGGAGGTTGATAAAGGGTTTCCTGCCTCACATTTTTAAGACAGTAGAGGCCCAATTTAGGAGTTTCATCTAGAGCTAAAGGAGGTTGATAAAAGCATGATGGGCTCCTGAATAAAGGAAAAGAACAAGTGGCTTTAGAGTTCCCATCAATCATATGATCTACTATATAACATAACATACTACAACACCATGTGACAAATATAACACAACACAGAATAATTCATGTAATATAACAGCACACCACACAACACAATATGATGGAATAGACTATGTAACATAATACAACACGATGTAATATATGATACAATAGAATCAACATAATATAGAATATACCATATCATAATGTTATATATAATATGATATAGAACGGCATAATGTGACATGATATAATATGAGAAGAACATTATGTAACATAACATATTCAGTAATAAAACAACGTTCAAATAGAACAAATTCACCAAGCGGTTTTCAAAACTCTCCTGCTTATCTGCGATTCTTCCTTTCCTTCCTTCTCTTCTGTTCTCCTCTTGGGGCCCTCATCTGAAAATTGCTTGAAGGCCAGTGACCGGACCAGAGACTTCCCCTGTCGGGAAGAAGTCCATCTGGCAATTATCAGATATAACCACTTTCCAGACTAGCCAGTTGGTGCAGTGATTGTGAATATGGAACTATTTGTGTCTGTCTTTTAAGCTTCTGTGCATCTTTAAGCAAGCTTTGAGATATTAATCAGCATATCTTTAGACAGGTCTGGGACCTGGTCTGCCAGGTGCATTCAGTCTGGCTCCACCATTGAGCTTCCTGGCACTCCCTCTCCTCCTTGATCCCCCCTACTTCTTGAGTCCCTCCTGCCTTTAATCCTAGAAAACCCCCAAGGTCATAGTTCCTCTATAAAGGATCTGGTTATGATGAAGATCTTTGCTAAGTTCTCTTCAGGACTATTAAGGACCATGCTCTCTCCCTTCCCATAATGCCTTTTCCTTGCTACTCTGCCAAACTCATTTGTGGGTCAAACCTGCCAGTCAGTGGCTTAGTCCCACCTCATGGAGTATTTCCCTTCTCCTGGTTAATGGTGATCCCAATTCTATTTCTTATTTGCCACTCCTGGTGCCCATTTAAACTCTTATTTTGTTTGTAAACCCTTCTCCTAAACAAATCACGCTTTCTGCAAAGAGAATGGCCATTGTGAATTTGTCACATGTTTATGTCAAACGAGGGATCACTGCGTCACCCTCGGCACTGTGACTGCCCAGCAAAGCAGCTGCTTCCCACCTCAATTCTATGGGTAAGCAATCATCCCCACTGGAAATCATGATGAGGAGAACTAAAAAGGAACTGCTAAATATGCTGTGGAATCGTGGGGAGCTTGCTGACCGGCTCAGACAGGAAGAAGACCCCACAGAAGATGGAAGCAACCTTGGGCAGCTCCAGATGAATGTGGATAATGGTCGCAGTCCTGTAAGGACATGAGCAAGCCCGAGGAGCTCCTGGGTGTGGGAGATCCTTCTTTCTATGCAGGTCATGTCTAGTCTACATCTTAGCAACTTGCAGTGGCCTGGGACATGGACGGGCTGTGACTTGTCCAGATTTATCACACAGCTAGTGGATGTCAGAGCAGGACATGAATTCGGGATTTCCTGATTCTGAAGCCAGTGGGACCCTAAGGGGACTGAGAGGTTTTTAAAAACTTCTTATCTTCCAACAAAGGCAAGAGGAGAATCGATGTAAGAACCAGCCTCCTCTTGGAGAGGGTGGGATCATGGGAGCAGACCACTGCAAGAAGCCTGAAATACCCAACTCTTGTTTTGCTTCTTCCCCGCATCCCCCCCCCCCATATTTTCTAAAATACAAAGAACAGAACACAAATGGTTGGGGAGAAGGTAGAACCTAAGATGAGTGGAGAAACCTCGAGACAAAGATGTCAGCAGACGACGTGTTCAGGTTCCCAAGTCCTCCAGACCACATCACTCAGCACTGACAGAAGCTGAGCCAATAGCAGCAATTTGGGGGAAAAGATGGGGAATGGGAGAGATGGAAAGGGGCAAAGGGAAGACAGGAGAGTGTTCAAAGTATAAATCCAGGACCTCGATTGCTGAGAAAATTCTCCACTCTCTTGGTTAAGAGCTGTATAAGTAGCGGGCGGCCCTGGGAAGCTGGGCAACTGAGCTGTCGATCATTCGCTGGACCAGGGCATCATCTGTCTCCAGGGTCTGTCAATTTCACCTCTGTAGCATCTCTGGTCAGTTTCACCTCTGCATCATTTCCCCCATATGCCCCTTCCTCTCCTCTGACCCTGCCCCCACCCTGATGCAGACTTCTCAACACCACCCTCCTGGACCACCCCAATAGCTGCTGGGAGGGGTGCGGTCTGCCTTGCCCCCCCACCCCCCAAGTTCGATCTGACCTTCATTTACCCACCAAAGTGATTCCCAAAGCAAGAGCTGACTGAGGAAAGAGGTGGGATAATTGGTCTGGCTTTGCAAATTTAATATCAAGACAAGGCTGGATCCAAGACATTACGGTGACTTTTTATAGATGGAGCTCAGGACGTACCGCAGTGCTCTGGCTAAAAATTCCGCTTATTTTTCAACAAATACCTGAAATTAATCCATTAGAATGTCGTCCCTGAATCACCTTTCTCCCCGTACAAGTACAGACAGTCAGAGCCGCGTATTGTCCAAAGTGCTGCTCCTCCCCGTTGTACTGATGTGGAACTTGTGTGATCAGACTCCCCTAAACTGCTTAATAAGAACAGCTGTCAGGGAAGTGGTAGGGAGAATTCTCCGAGGAAAGAAATCACATCCTTTATCTCTAAAGTGCCCTCGAAGTAGCGTTGCTGATGCATAGGATGATTATTAATTTTTAAAGATATGTTAATTTGTACTTTAACATATTTAACATGTATTCAACAACCTGCCATCTGGGGGAAGGGGTGGGAGGAAGGAGGGGAAAAGTTGGAACAAAAGGTTTTGCAAGATCAATGCTGAAAAATTACCCATGCATATATCTTGTAAATAAAAAGCTATAATAAATAAATAAATAAAGATATGTTAATTTGGGGATAGGGTAATAAATAAATAAATAAAGATATGTTAATTTGGGGATAGGGAAAGACAGATGGAACAGTACGGAGACCTCTGGGCCTGGAGTCAGAAAGACTCATCTTCCCAAGCTCAAATTGGATCTCAGATACTTAAACTATGTGACCCCAGACAAGTCACTTCACCCTTTTTGCCTTAGTTTCCTCATCTGTAAAATAAGCTGCAAAAGCAAATGATAAACGACTCCAGTATCTCTGCCAAGAAAACCCCCAAGAGGCTGAAGAGTTGGACATGACAAAAATAAAACACTGTATCATGGGTCTGAGTATGTTACCTTCCAACTCAATAAACTCCAGTGGATCGCTACTACCTCCAGGAGAAAATACAAAATGCTCTATTTGGCATTTGGAGTCCGTCACCTATCCCCTCCTCCCTTTCCAGGCTTCTTACACCTCCTTCTTCCTGACACATATTCTTTGATTCAGAGACATCGACCTTTGTGCTGTTCCATCAACAAGACCCTCCATGTCATTTCTTCAGGTATTTTCTCTGCTTGTTCCTCCATACCTAGAAGGCTCTCCCACCTTTGCTCTGATTACTGACCTCCCTTTAAGTCCCCCCTAAAATCCCACCTTCTACAAGAAGCCTTCTCCAACCCATCTTAATTCCAGAGCCTTCCCTCTGTTAATTATTCCTCTTTCTCCTATAGTAGCTTGTCTGTCTACATCGGTTTGTTTTGACTGCCGGGAAAAAAGTGAAAATTAAAAGTTCTTAAGACTCCTTTTGCATCTGGAAATGCTTAAAAGATTCTGCTTTAAAATAGCAATATTCACATTCTGAATTTGCTGCTAGATTTCTCCAGTCCAACACTGATCTCCAACTAGCTCCAAACCCCCAGATCTGCTTCTGATGACTGGATACCTTCCTATCTCTAAGCAGGACCCTTTATTTCTCTCTCCTGCTCCTCTTACTTGAAAAATAAATGGCTTGACCACATTGACTAATATCTGAGAATGCTTAGAAACCACGTTGTATATATAAAATAAAGGTTAATGTGCCCCCAATGGAAAAGGAAGCAAGACGTTTAAATGAACAAGAGGTCTTTGGGGACAATTGTTTCCTCTCTGGAGAGAATGGGAAGAGATGGAGTAAGAAAGAGGCGCAGGTCTCTCTTCTTCTCAGCCTTGGAGTCAGACCCATCGCAGTCGCTGGGCACTTTTAGGCTTTGCTGTCTGCTCCCCATGGTCCTCTCATTTGCAATCAGACCTTCTTCCCCTCCTTGCCTGATGTCTCTTACTTAGGATGGCCTGTGCCTCTCCTCCTTCCTGCTCATTTGGTTTCCTAAAACAATCTCCTAAGAATACTCAGGCACAATTTCACTGGTCAGCCCCTAGTTGTTGCCGTGAGTCAGCTTGCTGACAGCAGACCTTTTCTTTCCAGCTTTGATCTATTCCTCAGTTGATGTTTTTGGCTACTGCCCTTCTTTAGTCATTATTTATCTCATAGGATTATAGAGAGGTGAAAGGGACATTAGAGACTATCTAGTCGGTTCAGCATTTTCTTGTGTGGCTGGCCAGGCCAGAGTCTTTTCAGTGACCACAGCTCTCTCTCAGAAGGCTCTGCAAGATCACGGTGCAACTAACACAATTTATCTGCAAACAGTGACATGTGAAATCATGGGAAATGTATTTGTTATTTTTTGAAGAAAAGTCAGACAGAGACACAGAGAAAGACATAGAGACACAGAGAGACAAAAAGATAGAGACAGAGACACAGAAATAATGTGCTTTTGTTTGTATTCAAATGGCATGAGTTCTTTCTCTGGAGGAAGATAGCATTTTTCATCATGAGTCCTTTGTGATTGTCTTGGATCACTATTGCTGAGAAGAGCTGAGTCATTCACAGTTCTCTCTTCATTTCTCTCTGCATAATGTAAGTCTTTCTAGGTTTTTCTTCTCTCTCTCTCTCTCTCTCTCTCTCTCTCTCTCTCTCTCTCTCTCTCTCGTCTGAGATTAGATTTGAACTCAGGTCCTCCTGACTTCAGGGCTGGTGCTCTATCCACTGTGCCACCGAGCAGCCCCTTTTCTAATTTTTTTCTGAAACATTCCCCTCACCATTTCTTATAGCACAATAATATTTCATCCCAATTCTATACTACAACTTATTAAGCTATTTCCCAATTGATGGGCATCTCCTCAACTTCCAATTCTTAGTCACCTCAAAGGAGCTGCATGAAGAATACGGAAATACGTTTAGAGGAATTGATGTGTTCATCCCATATTGGATTGCTTGTTGTCTTAAGAGGGGTGAAGGGGAGGGGAGGAAAGGGAGGAAAATTTGGAACACAAGGTTTTGCAAACATGAATGTTGAAAACTATCTTTACATTTACTTGGGAAAAAATAAAATGCTATTTTTAAAAATAGCTATTAGAACTAATTTTATACAAATATGTTCCCTCTCCTTTTTTTCTTTCATCACTTTGGATTAAAGACCTAGCAATGGTATTGCTGAATCAAAGGGTGGGCACGATTTTATAATTCTTTGACCATAGTTTCCCACCCCCATACAAATATATTTAAAGAATTTTGGAAAATCTTAATGTGTATATTAGAAATATCTGATATATGATGATCCAAAATGATCTCAAAGGACTTGGGATGAAAAATGCTATCCACTTCCAGAGAAAGAACTGATGACATGCGAATATAGACAGAAACATACTATTTTCTCTTCCTCCCTCCCTCCCTCCTTTCCTTCCTTCCTTCCTTCCTTCCTTCCTTCCTTCCTTCCTTCCTTCCTTCCTCCTTCCTTCCTCCTTCTTTCCTCTCTTCCTCCTTCCTCCTTCCTTCCTCCCTCCTTCCTTCCTTCCTTCCTTCCTTCCTTCCTTCCTTCCTTCCTTCCTTCCTTCTTTCCTCCCTTCCTCCTTCCTCCTTCCTTCCTTCCTTCCTTCCTTCTTCCTTCCTTCCTTCCTTCCTTCCTTCCTTCCTTCCTTCCTTCCTTCCTCCTTCCTTCTTTCCTCCCTCCTCCCTCCCTCCTTCCTCCCTCCCTCCTTCCTTCCTTCCTTCCTTCTTTCCTCCCTCCCTCCCTCCCTCTCTTCCTTCCTTCCTTCCTTCCTTCCTTCCTTCCTTCCTTCCTTCCTTCCTTCCTCCTTCCTTCTTCCTTCCTTCCTTCCTCCCTCCCTCCTTCCTTCCTCCCTCCTTCCTTCCTTCCTTCCTTCCTTCTTCCTTCCTTCCTTCCTTCCTTCCTTCCTTCCTTCCTTCCTTCCTTCCTTCCTTCCTTCCCTCCCTCCTTCCTCCCTCCTTCTTCCCTCCTTCCTCCCTCCTTCCTTCCCTCCTTCCATCTCTCCTTCCTTTCTTCCTTCCTCCTTCATTCCTCCTTCCTTCCTCCTTCCTTCCTACCTTCCTCCCATCCTTCCTTCTTCTTTCCAAGTTTTCTTCCACAAAATGACTAAATGGAAATGTTCTGGAAGGGATCTTTGAAGGCAGAATTTTGTTCTCCTGAATCAAAGACTTTTGTAATTCCTTTTGCAAGCTTACTAATGAATAAGCTCCCTGGGGAGGAGGTTATCTATTATAACTGGGTAGGATTTGCATTGAGAGGGAATGATAATGATTTTCTGGCTGCATAAAATTTGGAGGACACAGAGATGGGAGGAGCAGTGAGCGGAGAGAATGATCAGTGGATGCTGGACGGCCTGGATCGATGGATGCCGGGCTTCCTGGCTCCCCGGGGAGTGCCAGTCACCCGAGGGAAGGCCGAGTGACTGGCGCTGGGCTGCTTGGGCTGGAGATAGCTTCCCCCTGCCCCCCTTTCTTCTCCTTTGCAGATGTACATTCCTCCCTAGAGCTTCCTACTGACTTTCTCATGCACGTGTGTTCCATATTAAGCGTGATTCATTCAGAGTTAGGGAGGGACCGCTGGGGGCTCAGTCTGGATCATGAACAAGTCTTTCTTGTCAGAGAAATGAGGAAACGAGTGCGCGCCAAAAGGCTTTGGGTGGGCGATCTCTCTCACTACTGCCTGGTGTCTTTCAAGCGAGGAAGTCTGCTGGGAACTTCTGGACCGGGAAGGGACGGAGGGAAACTGAGTCCCTTCCTGGCAGATGCATGTCTGTGGGCACAAGGTACCGCTGTGGTTGTTGGGGGGGAGGTTCTTCTCTGAACTATAATCTTCTCTGGGAGCAGGTTCCTTGGGGGCCTCTGGGAGTTTCAGTTCAGTGTAATCACCCCAAATGCAGCCAGGAGTTAAAAGGAGTTAAAAGTCTCCTTCCTTGGGCCCGGTTAGCTTTCTCTCCCTCCTTGGCTCCGAGAGCTCTTCCGCTAGTCCTTTGTCTCTTCCAGCTTCAGCCTCCAGCTCCCTCTGAACCCAAAGCCTCCAGCCCGCACAAAGGTGGAAGTTGGAAGGAATCTGACTCCGCCCCCGAGAGTTGGATTGTGGGAGCTCCGCCTTACCTACGCTCTCTTAGAGTGGGAACTCTTAAAGGTGTGAAAGGTGTGAACTCCGAACCAGAGAAACGTGCTCTGCTAAGTTAGATAATTATTGTCTCTATCGATCCTTGTAAGAATTCTAACAGGAGTGTGCACTCTCTCACACACTCACACACCCAGACACACAACGTCGGACTCTCAGGCACAGAAGGATAAGTCAGTTCACGAGTGGAGGCTCTGTGTCCTTTTTTATTTTCAGAGCTCTTTTAAAGGCATCTTTTCCAGAATCTGATTGTACGCCCAGATGTATATTTGGATTAGAAGTTTCAGAAGCTCTCAGAAAGCCCTTGTAATGCTAGTTGTTGTCATAATGCTAATAAGCCATGTTTTTGTAGTACTTCAAGATTAGCAAGTGCTGCTATTGTCGTCCCCATTTTACAGGAGACAAAACTGAGGCAAAAAGATATGAGATGACTTGCCAGGGGCCGCTTAGTTATATGCAGTTAGATACTGAATCTGACTGTGTCTTCTTGACTCTGTCCAGCCCTCTGGTGCTGCCGCAGCTGCTTCCCCTGAACTTCTCCTGTCTGACACCGAAATCTCTATCAATTTCCCAAGCATCTTTTTCTTACGACTTGCCCTGGAACTCCGAGGCATCCAGCAGCACCCGCTCCTGGCCTCCAGGCTCCCTGTTTGTACTGGCCGTTCCCCATCCCTGGAAGGCGTTCTTTCCTGCTCTCTGCCTGTGTCTGTCTGTCTGTCTGTTTGTCTCTCTCTGTCTCTGTCTCTGTCTCTATCTGTCTCTCTCTCTCTGTCTCTGTCCCCCTCTCTCTCTGTCTCTTTCTCTCTCTTCCTGCCTTAGTCTGTCACTATTTCTGTCTCCATGTCTCTATGTCTCTGTGTCTTTCTCTCTCTCTCTCTCTCTCTCTCTCTCTCTCTCTCTCTCTTTCTCTCTCTCTCTCTCTCTCTCTCTCTCTCTCTCTCTTCTCTCTCTCTCTCTCTCATCCTGCCTCTGTCTGTCTTTGTCTCTTTCTGTCTCTCTCATCACTCTGTCTTTATCTCTGTTTTTCTTTCTATCTCTGCATCTCTGTTTCTGTCTCTGTCTCTTTGTCTCTGTCTCTCTCCATGTCTCTCTGTCTTTCTCTTCCCTTCCCCCTTCTCAATATCTAGCACAGTTTCTGGCGCATAATAAGTGCTTACTAAAAGCTAGTTGAACCAGATTGTTGCCAGGCCTGGAGATTTATCCCAAGGAACAAAGATTTACCTCAGGAATACTGACTGGCCTGTGGAAAATGAGCTTTGGAGTTTCGGTCTCCTCAGAGCCCAGAGCCCGGTGATATCAAGTTCAAATAGAGCAGATGGACTAAACTGGACAGACTCCCCCCTCCCTTCCCCTCCCCCCTGAGAACAGATTGCCTTGGAAGGCCCCCATGGCCATTCTGCATGTTTGATGAGATTTTTAATGATTTTGTTAACTATCTCCCAATTAGAATTGAATCTGGTTCAGGCTGAGCTCCCGAGGGCTGCTGGCCCCCGTCAGGTCCCACATGGTTTTTGAGAGCGAGGAAAGGGAGCCCAGGCCCCCAGCCTGGGGCCGGGACCCGGATTTTCTGACCCGACCCTCTTGACAGACTTATTTACCGCCAGCTTTGCTGGAATGAATGTCCCCGAAGAAGCGCACACTGTCTGCTGCACGGGACCTCCGGGGGCACCTCGTCTGACTCCTGACCGAAGGGAACGATAGCTTCCCCTACGGGTCATTTATTTTTTGACGGAAGGCCTTGGGTGATGGGGAGCTCACTACCTGTCACAGCCTTCTGCCCTCATGCTCAGGAATGGGTTCTCTTTCCCATAAGGACACCAGGAAGGCCTCCTCTGCTCTCCCCTTGCCCCGATTCAACTGCGGCTTCTGGCTCTTTTGTTTCAAGCCAATGTGGTGATTTCGGGTGCTTAAGGAAGACCCGTGGGGGCCAGAGCGGCTTTCATGCCCCGCTCCCTGCTCCGGTTTCCTGGAACAAGGAACTTGAGCCCGTTTCTCTGATAAGCACAGATCACTTTCCCGCCTCCTCTTCTTTCTTTCCCTCCACAAGGAAGGAGGGGCCTCCCCCTGTCCCCCCATAAAAGACATGGGATCCCAGGGGCCTAGAAATCAGAGCCCCGGGAGCCTTGGGGACCCCAGCTCACCCCGCCCCCTCTGTTACGGAGGAGGAACCTGAGGCCCAAAGACTAAGCGGGAACTTGCTGTGGCTCCATTGCGAGGCTCTCTCTGAGCTGATTCTGGATCTGGTTCTCCTGGAGCTGAAGGAGCCCAAGGCAGACACTCGGGAGCCGCCTGCTCCTCCGTCTCCCACAATCCTCTTCTTTCTCCTCTTTCTACCATCTTCCCGAGGGTGGGGCTGGGGCAGGAGGGGGGTCGGCTTAAGGGTTTCTCTCAAGGAATGCTTCAGTCCTTGGATTAACAGGCCCTTTTGCAAGCATAGAGGCAAGGAGCCACAGGAATTAGAGCTGGGCTAGAGGACCGAGGGCCTGGCCCTGGCCCATTTTACAGATGGGGAAACTGAGCAAGTCCAGAGAGAGAATTAGAACCCAGAGCTTCGGAGCTTTGGTTCGTTCTCGTGGGTTCATAGGTGCAGTGACCCCTGAGAATAGTCCTCAAGAAGAGTTCTCCCAGCAGTGGGAGTTGCAAGCCCCCTCCCAGCCTAGAGTAGACCTAGAATGGAACAAGAATTGGGGAAATCCCTGGAGTATGAGAGAGAGGAAGAAGGTAATTGTCAGGGTGGGAGACACCAAGCTCTAAAGGTCTGAACCACCAGGGCAGCCGGCGCCGCTCGGGGCTGCCAGAGCTCAGGGGCATGGGGAAGGTGCCAGGGCCCAGAGGGGGCATCCGGGCTGGGGAGAGAGGCTCAAGCTGTCCCTCAGGAGACAGGGCAGGTTCTGCTCTCCGGGCAGGGGGGCTTCGGGGGGCATCCTTCTCTACCAGAATGTGAGCCCCTTACCCATGGGCCCATTGGTTCTGGGCTAATATTCTCAAGGCCGGGCCCAGAGCAGGCTTAAAAATGCTTGCTGATTCATTAATTCAAATCCCAGTTGGTCTCGTTGCCTTTGAGGTCCCGGCCTTGAAGAGTCAGTGAAGGACAGGCCCAGACCAGGAAGTCAGAGGGCGTCGGAGAAGTGGGCGCTCTGGCCGATCTCTCGCTCCCTCCCCACCGACCCCGGGTCCCGCCCGGGCGCCCGCTTCTGCCCTTCCCGGAAGCTGCTGCTGTCCCGGCGGGGGAGGCGGCCAGGCCCCAGCCGGCCAATTTGCCCCCAGGACGAGCGGCTCGAGATGTGTCCGGGGCTTCTGGTACCCAACACTCCCCCAGTCGCATCTTTCAGACGTTCAGTGTAGGAAAGAAAGTTTACTGAGACCCTGGGATATCACTGAGACCCTGGGGCCCGAATCACCAACGGTCAGCTCATTATTGTAACCTCTTCCCTCCCCTGGGAGCCCAGAGGGGCTGCTACCTAACCTTGTTCCCGCTGTGTTCCAAAGGCCCAGTCGCCCACCTCTGTTCTCTGTCTAGATGGAAGGACCTCGGAGGGCAGGACGTCTGTGTCTGACTTGCCTCCTCTCCCAGCACATTTTTAAAGGGGAGGTGGAATAAATAAAACTGAGGAAATGAAGAGAGTCTCTAGAACCCGGGGAATCTTGTCCGACCAAAGAGCCACGCCACGTTCCAGCCCAGGAAGGGCAAAGGAGCGCTCCGAGAGACTGAGGAAGTGACCGCCGGGATGACTGACCAGGCCGTCGCCGGCTGCCGTGGGAATGATCCACCACGGACTGCTCGCTTATCACCAAAGTTCGGTTCTTCCTCTCCTTTCTTTTTTTCTGTGAGGGGGAAAAGAGCAGGAAAAAAAAAGAACCAATATTTGTTACTTGAAAAAAATAAGCCAAAAAAATGATTCTGAGGGGAGGGGTAGAAGCTGCAAATGGAAATGACTCTTCCCAAGGTCCCGCAGCTGATCAGGGCAGTCACGGGGGGCTTTCTGTTCCCGGATGTGACCCAAGTCCCAGGACCCTCCGTGCTTTCCGGGTTCTGCTTGTGAAGGTGCGGGCTGGAGGCGCCCCTCCTGGAGACGGACGAGCTCTGCTCCCCAGCGCCCCACGGAGATCACAAGGGAGCGTCCCCTCCATCAAGGTTACCCCACATTAATCATTCATCAGCCGGGCCCAGTGAGATTCCGATTGCAAATAAGGACAATTGGTGTCGATGCATAATTCATGATGCCATTTGTTAAACGGAGACAGGAGGAGGTGAGCAATGGCATGAAGTGGCTGGAATTGGGGGGAGAAAAGGCTGGTCCTGGAGGGGAAACACGGAGAAGTCCGACATTGCTCCCCCTGGGGGAGGACGCCAGCCTCTTCCCAAAGAGGCCACGCCGGCCAGCCTCGGTCACTCACCCATCGACGGCTGTTTATTAAGTGCGTCGTCCTACTGGGTGCCCAGCTGGGGGCTAAAGATGGGGGGGGGGCAAAATGGAGGCAAACAGCCTAATGATCCCGCGCCCAAGGGCAGGCATCCAAACCCTCCCGGATTTCCAGGCTTCCCCGGGGCCCCGCTCAGGGCTCCGCTGCATCTTCCCCCAGAGCTAGGAAATCCGGGCCGGCACCGAGGCAGACGGGGCGCTCCCTGACACTGGGGACCCTGCAATTCGCTTTTCTCCAGGCCGCGGGGACAAGTGCCATCTCTTGGCCAGAATGGGAGGGGCCTCTGTGATGTCACAGGGAAATCGTGGGCTGGGAAGGTGGTCGGATCCTTCCGGTGGTCCAAGGCGGCGAGCGGCGGTTACCCGGGCTCCATTGTCCTTTCCTAAGGTTCGGGCGCTGACCTGGGCCCCGGGTCCTCCAGGTTCTGTGGTAGAGGGGAGGGGGAGAGAACGAACGTTCATTAAGCACCTACTATGTGTCAGGCAAAGTGACTCCCCCATTATCCTTACAACAACCTGCCAGGGGGAGCTGCTATTACCCCATCTTACGACTGAGGAGACCCAAGCGGGCGGCGGCCCAGTGACTGCCCAGGGCCTCGCCATTAGCAAGTGCCGGCTGGATTTGAACTCGGAGTTCCGTCGGCTGAGCCCCCGGCTGCCTGAGGCTTGTCTCCTTCACGGAGAGGAGCCGCTGAAAGGAAAGCGCGAGGGCAGGGAGGGTCAGGGAGGCGGTCGCCACAGGGACCCACAATCCTACCCTGGCACAGGAAGGTGGAGCCAATGGAGGCGGGAGCCGAACCTGCGCGCTCAGCCTTCCTCCTTCATCCGGGGGCTTCCCTCCCTTTGGCTCTTGCCCACCAACCCAGGCTTCTTTCCGCCGTCTCCGTAAGGCCCCGCCCTGTCCACCCTTCCTGCGCATCCGGAGCTGGGGCTCCCCGAGCTGCCTTGCTCTGGGGGCCGCCTGATGGTGGAGGGGAGCCCGGCTCTCTGAGGGCCCATCTGAGACTTAGCAGCCTGGGAAGGTGCTGGGCTCCGGGTGGTCTGAGGACGGCCCTCCCGGAGCATCCATGGCCGTCTCGGGGCCCCCCCAACGTAGTCCCTGAGCGAGGGGCCGGTCAGCAGAGGGCGAGGGCCGGGCCCCCAGCAGCCAGCCCCGAAGCAGGAGCCGTTTCTGATCCTGCCGTTCCCACACAGGGGGCTGGGGGTGGGGGATCAGGATCAGGAGGACCCGAGTTCGAAATCTTCCCCAACGTGTGAGCTGTGTGGTCCCGGGCAGATCACTTCCTTCCATCCACCTGGGCTAATGATGGGGCGGTCGTGATGACTGCTCCTGGCAAACCTTCTAGTGCTCTCGGAGTTGCCTTTGTTAAGAAGCTGGCAAAAGAAAATGAATAAAGGTCTCCTGGGGGGAAGGCGAGATGGGGAGCAGTGGGTCTGGCAGGTTCCAAGCTCAGACATGTGGCAGCAAAGGGCCCGAGGCTCCCCCTGGGAGGGACAAGAGGCTTCCCCTGGGTGGGACAAGGGGCCCGAGGCTTCGGGGGCCCGAGGCTTCCCCTGGGAGGGACAAGGGGCCCGAGGCTCCCCCTGGGAGGGACAAGGGGCCCGAGGCTCCCCCTGGGAGGGACAAGGGGCCCGAGGCTCCCCCTGGGAGGGACAAGGGGCCCAAGGCTCCCCCTGGGAGGGACAAGGGGCCCGAGGCTTTCCCTGGGTGGGACAAGGGGCCCGAGGCTCCCCCTGGGAGGGACAAGGGGCCCGAGGCTTCCCCTGGGAGGGACAAGGGGCCCGAGGCTTCCCCTGGGAGGGACAAGGGGCCCGAGGCTTCCCCTGGGAGGGACAGGGGGCCCGAGGGTTCTCCTGGGAAGGATCAGGAGGGTGAAGGTTCTCCTGAGCAGGACAGGGAGGAGGATGAAGAAGAGAGGAAGGCTCTTCTAGGCAGGGTGAGGATGGTTCCTCACTGTTCAGGGAGCCTCAGGTTCTAAGGATGAAAGGTAGAAGTCCAGGCCTCCGCAGGGTCAGTTTCCTCGACCCCCGCCATCAGGAGGTCAGTCTTCTGGTAGAAAAGGGGCCGAGGCTGTGGGAGCTGGGGAGGGGAGGGCCGAGGCTCCTGGGCCGGTGGTGGAATGGGGCCTCCATTCTGGAGGGGCGTGTGTGTGAGTGTGAGTGTGTGTGTGAGATTGTGTGTGTGTGAGTGTGAGTGTTTGTGACGATTTCCTGGGGCTCTGACCTGAATCCGCCCCAGCTCCTCTGAGCATTTCTCTAGTTTTAGGGCCCCTGTGGGCCGGGATTGGTCAGAGGCGGTTAAGGACATTGGGAAAGAGCACTGGGCCTAGGGGCTGACCCTGACTGGTCCTGAGGGACCTAGGACTGTGCCTTTGGCCTCCTTCCTCATCTTTGTGGGGCAGGGCTGACCTCCGGGTCCCCGGAATCCTGACCTTATGACATGTCCCCCCTCCATCCCTTCTCTTTTCCAACCTCCCAACACCCCGGGGACCAGCTTCACTCACTTAAGCCAGAAGGCGCATTGCCACTGACCCACGAACTGGGCCACGGCTCTCCCCCCAAGCTTTGATTTTGGGGAGGACTCCCCGGCTCAGAGCCGGGCCGCTCACACCCGTACTGAGGGGGCCCAGGATCGGGGTGAATCCCGGGCCCAGAGCTGCCTGGGCTCCCACCTCAGAGCGGGGAACAGGCTGTCTGTGAGGGGGGGGGATGTGTCCAGTCTTCCCTTCCGAGACCCTGTGCACGAGCGAGGGAAGAGAATGTGAAGGGGAAGAGAAAGGACTGATTAAGTTCCTTGGAGCCCTTAGGAAGGGGGGGCAGCCCACCCGGGGGGGGCCCACCCCAACTCTCCAGACAGTCCGAAACAGACTATTTATAAACAAGTCCTTCCCCTCAGTTTGAACAAGGGTTTGGGGTCATTGGGGGAAAGCAGATGATCTCACACAGGAAACGTCTCCTGTTTGCTTTAAAGGAGCCAATCAGAAGTTGAGCCAGAGTTTGGTCATTCAGGGCAGCTGAGTGATGGTCAAGTCCCCAAACCAAGAATATGGGAGAAGTTAAGCTGGGAGAGAGAGGGGGGAGGGAAGGGCAGAAGGGAGAAGGGAGGAGAGAAAGGAGGAGGGAAAGGGAGAAGGAAGAAGGGAAAAGGAGAGGAGAGCAAGTCTCTTCTTCCTTTCTCTTTATCTGTCTTCCCTTCTCTGCGAGTAAAGGCAAGGGTCCAGGGGCAGCCAGTCCAGTGGGTAGGGAAGCCCTCATTTTCAGGGAGGGGGAGGGGCTTCCACAGCATTTGCTATACCGGCGGCAAGATTGGTGGGATGTGGGAACCATCGCCCATCCATCATCAATCAAAGAGGAGAGAATGTGTGTGGGGGAGGTCCGGCCAGGAGAGCAGGAGGCTCTGGGAGGGGAACCTCCCTATGCTCTCCTCCCAAGGCCCACAGCTGTGGCTGCCCCGCGGTCAGAGCCCCTTCCCTCCACTGTGGATTGGACGCGGCCAGTCTGAAAAGTGTCGGCCCCTTCCCAGGCCCCGGCCTGGGAGGCAGATCTATAAAGCCAAACCACACACAAAGCAGTTTAAAGTCACTTAAAGGCGCCGTGGAGCAGGTGACCCTCCAGGCTGCCTCCCCCAGGCTGCCCCCCAGGACTCCATCCGGGGCTCGTCCCTCGGGGAACAGCCCCCCTCCCTCCTTCTCTGTCCCTGGGGAAGGAGGCAAAGGAGACCTCATTAAGGAGGAGGCTGCCCTGGCCCTGGCCACGAGCTGCTGAGGCTGATGGGGTGGGGGAGCTTCGGGCCTGGGGAGGATCAGCGGGACAGTCTGGGGCGGGGGGCACCCGCTGAGCCCCTATGTTGGCCTAGTTGGCGCGGGCCTGGCACCGGAGGCCCCGAGCCGGCTTCTTCTTGGATTACCCGCCCACCGGCAGATGCTTGTTAAGGGCTGATTACGGGCACATTCAAGCCAGCGGGCCGTTATTAAGCGCCTGCTGTGTGCGGGAGCTGGGGAGGCGACGGGGCTGCGGGGCTGGCCCTCGGTCCCTCCCTCAGAGAGTGCAGTCCCAGCCGGGACGGGGACCTGATGGCTGCTACAGGATGGGGAGACAGTTTCCAGAAAAGGTGCCCGGGAAAGCAGAAACTCAGCTCCCCGGGAGCGGCGCAGTCAGGTACGGGGACGTCGGGCTGAGCGTCGGGTCCTCGGGCTCCCAGCGCGGCCCTGACCCCAAAGAGTTTCTGTTCTGGGGGGGGGGTGAGGGAGGACTTCGCGGACGCGGTGGCCCCTGAGAGCCACGTGACCAGCTGGGGGGGAGGGCTTCCCGGACGGGGGAACGGCGCTGACCCTGGCAGGTCCGGCCCTTTCTGCGCAGGATTCTCGGGGTCAGAGGCATCGCGGGCTAAGGTGTTGCAGAGCTCCGGCCCCAGAGGCCAAAGGCCCCAGAGCACCTGAGCCTTCCGGGCTTTCCTTAAGGCGCTTTGTGCCCGGTAGTGCAGCGGTTAGCGCTCCGGCTCTGGAATCAGGGGAACCTGAGGAGACTGTTCCCGGCTGGGAGCCGCAGAGGGAGAAGGGCCGGCCGCTGTCCGTGGGGGAGGAGGAAGGAGGTGCAAGGCTAAGCGGGGAGGAGGAGCTTTGAATGTCAGAGGAATCTCTAGTCCTGGGGGTGCTGGGGAGCCACTGCAGTTTCTGGAGTGGGAGTGCCGGGGGCCAGACTTCCTGCCTTCGAATCCCTTTGGCAGCTGAACGGAGAACGGACTTGAGCCTCGAGATCCTGGAGGCAGGAAGACCTCTGCCCCTCCCCTCTTCCCCCCAAAGTCCAGGCGTGAGCTGATGAGGGCGGCTCTAGCACTTTCCCAGGGGACAGAAGGGGACACTGGCGGCCTGGGAGGCGCCCGGAGCAATCCCTTGGGGACACAAGTTTCTGACTGAGTTGGGGGTTGCACAGACTCGGGGGATGGCCAGACTCCGGCGGTCATCCCTCTGCCGCAGTTATTAGCCTTGGTCTGGCCCAGAGTGCCATCGCCCACGTGGGGCCCCGTTCTAGACGGACACCGAGATCCTGCCCCCAAAGGAAGGAAGCCATCTGGCTGCAGGGGTTGGGGTGTGAGTGTGTGTGTGTGTGTGAGTGTGTGTGTGTGTGAGTGTGTGTGTGAGTGTGTGTGAGTGTGTGTGCGTGTGTGAGTGTGCGTGTGTGCATGTGAGAGTGTGCGTGTGAGAGAGTGTGTGAGTGTGTCTGTGTGTGTGTGTGTGAGAGAGAGTGTGTGTGTGTGCGCGTGTGTGTTGTGTAGGAGGCAAGGTGGGCAGAGCATCTCTGGGGGGGGGGGGCGTGACGTGTTCCCGGCAGCTGGATGTAATGAAGCAGGAATCCCGACGGGCACTTTCTCCATCTGTGAGCGTCCCCACGGCTGCGGGAGCCCGAGTTCCCTCCTCAGCAGCGGCGCGAAGGCTCTCTTGGCCCCGTTCCGTGTGTGCACCCCCGGGCTCCCCGGCAGTCTCTCTAACAGTCCCGTCAGCAAACGCCGACTTGCGGGTCTCCCCTCCCGTGGGTGGGTTTCAGCGCGCAGTTCGTGGAACTCCCGGTGTGGAAATCCCTGCCAGGGACGGAGCTTGGCCCGTCACCTGTAAACTAAGTTAGAAACGGTGACTTGGGACGGGGAGGTAAATGACGTCCATGTTTGGCAGTGAAGTCCTGTCCAAGGTGCTACTCACAGCCAGGCCTTTATTACAGGGAAACTTAGAAGCGTTTACTGAGGTTCTAAGTGTTCTAGACTCTGGAAGGAGGGGGGAACTGCCTTGCCCCTGGCTACGGGAGGTTGGGGTTTGAAGTTGGGCAGATCTAGAACCTGAGTGAGGTTCTCTGACCCCAAATCCAGAACCCAATCAGTGCCAGGGAGGAGTAGCCCTAACGTTCCCCATGGATTCTTGGAGCAGGTGAGGACTCCTTGCACGAATGGCTCCTCTTCCCAAGGAAGACATTTCCCACGACTGTCTGTACCTGGGAGTCTTCTCCTGCCCATCTCCGCCTCTGGCTTTCCTGGCTTCCTTCCAACCTCCGCTAAAGCCCCTCCTTGTGCGAGGAGTGTCTCCACCCTCCCTGCCCTCCATGAGAGGGACAATGAGATGGCCTGGGATTTGTTTGGTGTAGCTCTTATTTGTGCACAGCTCTCTGCATGTTCTCCTTGTTGGGCCATCGGCTCCTTGAGAGCAGGACCTGTTTTCTCCTTTTCCTTGTATCCCAAGCACTTAGCAAGTGTCCGGAATGCAGTAGGTGCTTAATAAATGCTTGTTCCTTGGCTGCCTAACACAGAAAGGAACAGGCAGAAAGTGCTGGGACCGAGCCCGTGGGAGGGCAGCTCCCGTCTGAAAGCCACAGTTCCTTGTGCAGGAAGGGGCTCAGTCATGTGGTCCCAGTCTGGGGCCGTGGGATGCCCCCGGTGAGAAGGCCGGGTTGCTGATTGGGAAAGCAGCTCTCCCACACGTGCTGGCTCTAACTACTGGGCTTTAAAGTGCAGGGCCACCAGCCGGGCAACTCTGGTCAAGCCTTCGCTCTCTTGCCTGAAGGACCTTGGGAGCTCTGACGTTCTGGGAGCTCACGGCTCTGGGCGTCCGGATGACAGCGTAATGCCACAACTGGAGGGAGCCCTGGGGCCGGCTGGTCCCGCTGCCTCGTTTCAGGGGGGAGGAACGGGACCACCGAGGGCCTTGTCCCGAGTCCCGGAGCTCCTGAGGCAGAATCGAGCCCCGGCTTGGGCTCTGCGGGCTCCGCGGGCCTCCGAGTGCTAAGTATTTAGGCCCACGCTCCTTGGGGAAGCGCGGGGCCGGGGAGGGGATTGCTCGGGACCCCGGGCGCCCCCGGCTTTCTCCCTTGGCTGCGAGGGGGAAGCACCATAAAAAATGAGGATGTGATGTGTCTGTGGGATCGGAACCACTCAGCCTGATTGCTGCGGGCCTCGGGATGCAGGGGGACGCCTTCCTGCCGGCCCAGGGGGGTCATAAATGTGGCAGCCCCTCAGCGGCAGCCCCGTGGCGGGCCCTGACTCGGACGATGGCGGGTCTGGAGATGAATATGAAGAACGGGCTAATGGCAGCTTTTGGGGGAGGGAGGCCCGAGGTCCCCACTTTCAGCCTTTGGGAAGCTGAAAACTGATCCAAAGGGGAGCGTCTGAGCCTCGGCCCATATTTATGTCCACACTCGCTCCGGCGTCTGGGCTGTTTCACGCCCGCGGGCTCCCTGGGTGACACCAGCTCGAACCTTCCTGCCTTCCTACGTGGTGTGTGCTCCTCGCTCGCCTCCGCCCCGGAAGCCCCAGCTTTGTGCTTGTTAGCCTGTTGGTCAGGCCCCATCGGGGGTATTTTTTGGGCAAAGACACTGGAGGGTTTCGCCATTTCCTTCCCCAGCTCATTTTACAGATAAGGAAACTGAGGCAAACAGGGTTAAACAAACTCTTCCAGGGGCTTATAACTAGCAAGTGTGTGAGGCTGGATTTGACCCGGGAGTTCCTGATGCCAGGCCTGGTGCTTTATTCAGTGGCCAAGCAGGACCCCGAGTTACCTTCCTCAAAAGCACAATGTGAGTGTTCCCTGTGCTTCGTATTACTCTGGAGTCCCTTATTCACCCGTGCATGGGACGTTAGCCGAGGGCAGCTCTCGGTTACCCTCCTTTCACTCCCGACGTTGGCAGGGACAGCTCGTGCAACCCTTTCATGGAGAAGGGAAGGAAAGGAGCGGCCCTTCAGCTGTTTTTCCTGTTTTCTCCCACCCCTGGATTGCAAGTACTTTGAGGGCAGGTATTCCCCCCCCCCCCTTTGTTTTATCTCTGACTCTTAGCACAGCACCCGGCACATTTTGTCATTGTTCATTTCAGTTGTGTCTGAGTCTTTGGGACTCCTTTTGGAGTTTTCTTTATTATTATTATTATTATTTCCGTGACTGATGCCTGAAAGTTCCATGTCTCAAGGAGGCTGTGCAGCAATCGGGCATCACCTTTAACAGATGGGGAAACTGAGGCCCATTCAGCTGAAGTGACTTCTCCCCATTCACACAGCTAGGAAGGTCCTTGAGTTCAGACCTCTGGATCTGCAATCCCACTTGGATTTGTTCCCGCTGGGTCGCCAGCCCATATTTTGAAGCTGCGAGCTCAGGACTAGGTCGGGACCTCTTCCTTTTGGGTCTCCACTATGCCATTTTGGGATGTCCCAGGCCGACTTCCCGGGGGCCTCCTCCCCCTCTGGGGTCCACATCAGGTTATACCTGACTTCTCCACCTCCTTCATCAGAAATCTAAGGGGACACTTGCTCCTGAGGCTCCCATCGCTCCCATCTCAGAAACGCTCCTCTCCTCCAGTGGGATCCAGATCCAGAAGAGAAGTTGCCCTCATTGGGACTGCCATGTTTGCAAGATGGAATTATGGGTCAGAAAACAAGGAATTGTTGGTTTGGTGACTCTCTTTGGGAGGCAGAGACAGAAAGATGCAGAGAAAGAGACAGACAGAGATATAGAGAGATGGAGAGAAAAAGAGAGAGAGACAGGGAGAGACAGGAAGATACAGAGAGAGACACACACAGACAGAGAGACACAGAGATAGTCAATCAGTCAGAGATAGAGACAGAGAGACAAACAGAGAAACAGAAACAGATGGAGAGAGTCAGAGAGAGAGACAGAGAGAGATTGTCAGAGATAGAGACAGAGAGAGACAGAGAGACAGAGACGGAGAGAAACAGTCAGAGATAGAGACAGAGAGAAGACAGAAATGGAAATAGAGATAGAGAAAGAGAGACAGACAGTCAGAGATAGACAGAGAAAGAAAAAGACAGAGAGAAACAGAAAGACAGAGATAGACAGCCAGACAGAGATAGAGACAGAGAAACAGTCAGAGATAGACAGGAGACAGAGAGACAGAGACAGAGAGAGAAAGAGACAGATATAGAGGGAGAGATGTCTGGCTACTTGAAGTCCATCATTACTAGTCAGGAAGTCAGACAAGTGTGTCCCATGTACCAGACGTCATGCTCAGTCCCCGTCCTCAAAGAGCCCCCATTCTAAGGGGGAGTCGGGTAGGAGGGGATCCCTAAGAGACAGATATAGTGCTCGCAGAGGGTAACACCAAAGGGAAGAGTCATTTGAATTGTCCTGAAGGGATCCAGGGAAGCCCAGAAGTGAAGATGAGAAGGGTTTGCTTTTCAGGTGGGGGCAAAGTCAGGGAGTGGGGAGATGGGCGATGGGTGTCACTGGGAGCCCCAAAAGGCCGGGGTGCGGGATCACAGTGTGAGTGAGGGGAGACAAAGATGAAAAGGCCGGAGAGGCAGGAAGGGACCAGGGTATAAAGGAAGTTAAATGATAAACAGAATTTTATATCTGATCGTGGAATCAATAGGGAACCTGCGGCATTGAGTGCACAGCAGGCTTCCTCGATCAGACCCGAGCTTTGAGCAAACCCCTTCTGTGGAGATTAAAGCTATTCTACCTACAAGAGAGACTGATTAAAACTGTTCTACCTCCAACAAGAGAGACTGAAGCAGAGTCCTGACCCCGTGGCACTTTATCAAAAGGTCCTTGGTCCCCTGAAATGAAGCGGGCCCCAGATCTTCCTCATGGTCCGAGGCAGCTCCTCCTTCCAGGGCCTTATGTCTATGGGGCTAAATGTTCGATCGTTCTGGGGCGGCCGCAATAACACAAAATCCTTCCACCGAGTGGGCAAAAGGATACGTCAGAGTCACACGGTAGCTGAAGCAAGGATATCTCCACCAGCTTCTCCTTCTTTGGGGCAGGAAGAAATGGTGACCCCGGGAAGTGGTCATGAGGGGACCAGCTGCTTCTATTGGACAAGTAAGCGATGGTCTGGAGGCAGGAAAGTATGTTGGGGAGCTTTCCATGTAACCGTGATCTCTGCTGGGCTCGGTCACGGTGACGAGGCAAAACAAGGGGGGAGGCCTTGATATGTGGTTATTGGTCCCATTTTGAAACGTTCTTAGGAAATGATGATTATAATGATCACAGCTAGGATCTGGACAGTACTTTAAGGTTTACAAAGTGCTGAACAAGTACCACCCATTTTGTCACCCATGGAGGTAGGTGATATTATCCTCATTTTACAGATGAGAAAACTGATCAGGGTGAAGGAAGGAAGAGGGACTTGTTGAAGGTCACCCAGCAAGTGTCTGTTTCCTGTGTGAACTGGACACGGACGAATCTTCTTGTCCCTCAGTTCTGTTCTCTGCCCATCGCTTCGTGTTGTCTCTCACGAGAGGAAACAGCAGCGTTTGGGTGTGTGATGGAGGGCGGACTTAGTCCTGATTTTAACCGGCCTGAAGAGTTTGAGTTTCATGCCAATCCTGGTGCAGAAATGGTGGTGGTGGGAGAGTGGGATGGTCGGAGGCTCTTCTGAGTCCTGATAGACGTGATCTTGGATGGGCTCGGGACGGCCATCAGCTGGTAGTGGAAGGAAGAGGTAAACTGAGGCTCAGCGATCGTACGGGAAGAGCCGGGACCCCTGTGCTCCAGTTCCAGCTCAGACACGCATTAGTTGGGTAAGATCGGAGAAGCCACTTAGTCTCTGGGAGCTTTTGTTCTCTCCTGAGAAAAGGGTTTTGGAGAAGAGCCTGCTTTCTTAGCTTAAAACTGTATGGGAAGGAGGGCTAATTAAGGAAGGACTTCGTGCAAATGAGAAGCCACATCCTGAACTTTCTGTCAGTGTAGGAAAGTCACATATCAGCATCTTATAGAGGGGGGTGTGTGTGAGTGTGTGTGAGTGAGTGTGTGAGTGTGAGTGTGCATGTGTGTGTCTTAGTGAGTGTATGTGTGTAAGTGTACATGAGTGTGTGTGAGTGAGTGTGCATGTGTGTGTGTCTGAGTGAGTGTGTGTAAGTGTACATGTGTGTGTGAGTGAGTGTGTGAGTGTGAGTGTGCATGTGTGTGTGTCTGAGTGAGCGTGTGTAAGTGTACATGAGTGTGTGGGTGTAAGTGTGTGTCTGAGTGTATGTGTGTAAGTGTACATGAGTGAGTGTGTGAGTGTATAAGAGTGTGTGTGTGAGTGTGTGTGTCTGAGTGAGTGTGTGTGTGTGTGAGTATGTGAGTGTGTTGTGAGTTGACATGTAAAGGAACCGGCACCTCGATGATGCACCTGTCTGCCATTTGCCACATGGGAGACTTCAGGGACCGTCCCCCTTGGGCAAGATCCAGGACGCTTCCTCTTGCTGAGCCGTCACCTTGCTCTTCAGTCTGCATTGGCTGCTGTACATTCTCCTGTGTTTCTGTTTTCCTACGGACTTGGACAAATGGGTTTATCTGCTATTTTCTAGGTGTCTTCATTGGGGAACTGACATTTGATATGAAGGGAGTCAAGCCTGGGATATATAGCTTGGAACATGTCTTCCTCATGAGGGGATAGTGATTAAGAGGGTGGCTTAAATCTTTTCCATGGACACATCCTCCTTCTACTTAAACCTTACTCAAAGCCTTGAAAGAAAAGTTTTAAGGAGAGGTCCCAGCTTCTGTTGGGAAATTGTGAACGAGGGTAATGTTTTCTTGGTAGCTCCATGTTTTTGCCTATAATGGAGCATTGGCGATATCTCTGTTTAAGTTAAACTAGAGTTGTTATTGTTGTTGTTTTCCCTGGAGGACAAGAGTAAAGGGAAAACGTTTTTGTTTTTTTGGAAAAAAAATCTGTTTTGTTGCTGTTGTTGTTTTTTGTTTGTTTGTTTTTTTTTTTTTTAGCTATAATCAAGTAAGAAATAAGCAGGGAAGGAGCTCTTAACTCTTACCTCCACCTCTTTTATAAACATTTATGACTTGCCTTTAAGATATTTTGATTAAAGTTTGCCTTCCATATGGTCATTTCAGAATGTCAGCAATTAAAGTTTAGAATTATACAATGACCATTATAAAAAACCATTTGTATAAGTTGTTGTTCACTTGTTTCAGCCGTGTTTCACTCTTTGTGACTCTGGGGTTTTCTTGGTAAAGATCCAAAGGTGGTTTGGTATTTCCTTTTTCAGCTCGTTTTACAGATGAGGAAACTGAGGCAAGTTGGGTTAAGTGACTTGTCCAGGGTCACATAATTAGTAAGCAGATGACTCAGCTCTTTCTGACTCTAGGCTGCTGCTCTATCCATCGCTCCAACCAACTGCCCGGAGAAGAATTGTTAAGAATGAAAAAGTTCAACTCTCATGAGTTGGAATTTGTAGAGTATTAAGAGAGCTAATATTCTCTGAAGAGTGAAGGACAAGTAAATCGGAAGGAAAGAAAGGTCAAAGAAATGACCTCATTATGAATTGGCTAAATTTCCCCATGATAACACGATCTTAGAGGAGTCTTCCAATCAGAGAGAGAGAGGCCGTGGGGCAGACGATCCTCCCAGGGTATAAATTTCAGGGTCGGAGTGACGTTTCCCGGCAGGACCCTTCCTGTGCTCAGGAGGGCTCAATAATATCTGATGACTTTGGATTTCATAGAGGTTTAACTGGAAGCCAAGGAAGGGCATCCTCCCCCATGCCCCGTGGCCTCCCCATTGGAAGGACCCTGTCCCAGGAACGATGGTTCCTCTGGGCACAGCTCTGTCCTCAGAGCCCAGTTGTAATGTCACACCTGGAACATTCCCTTCAGAGTTGGTTTGGTTTATGGTGCTGTTTTCTGCCACCAAAGATAAAGAACCAGGTCTGGCTTCTGAAGTGTCTCTCTGGGTTTTTGGGGAGTTGGATTCAGTGACATTTTCTCAAGTTAGAGAATGTAAGAGGTTGACATATTGATGAGTATTACGTTCCAGGCAAGAAAGGGACTACTTTTCCCTTTTTTCATTTTATAGGATCATAAAACATCTGTCTGAACTGTCTGGTTGATATATCTTAGGGGATTTCCAAACCCATTCTTTTTCTGCTGCAAAATGTGGGTCCCTTTCTCTGTCTGAGATAGTGATGACAAGAATAAAAGCTACTCATGTGTCTCCAGAGCTTCTGGATTTAGAGAGCACTTTCTTTACAGTGATCCAAGAGGGAAAAATGTAATTAATGTATTTTAGTTCCAGAAACACTCATCCTCACATAATTTATCATCATCATCATCATTTAAAAATATTTCCCAATTATACTTAAATTTTTTTTTTTAGCAATCATTAAAAATGAATTCAGAATTCTCTCTATCCTTCCTCTCCATTCTCATTGAGAGGGTAAGAAATTTGATATCATTTATTCATGTGAAGTCATGCAAAACATATTTCCACATTAATCAAAAGGCAAAAGAAAGTGCAAACAAAGCTATAAGGTTTAAAAACTTTGATTTCTTCTGCATTCAGGATTCACCAGTTCTTTCTCACTCTGGCGTTTTTCATCATGGGTTCTTTGGAACTGTCTTGGATCATTGTCTTAATTGGAGTAGCTAGGTCTTTCAGTTGATTACTCTTAAAATACATCTGTTACTGTGTTCAGTGTTCTCCCATTCCGCTCACTTTATTTTGCATCAGTTCATATAAGTCTTCTTAGGGTTTTCTAAAAAAAATCCTACTCATCATTTCTTTCTAACCTAATAATACTCCTTCACTGTTGGAATCCTTACAAACTGCTAACTAATTAGAGTTGATCTAATCTTACAAGAAGATGTTTTGGGCAGAACCTGAAACAAGGTACTAAGTAGAACTAATTAATACAAGGCTTGTGTTTACACCTTTACTCATTGGAGTTCACAAGTATGCCAGCTTCACAAAGTAAACTTTGTAACTTTGGGAATTCACACCTCCCTTAAAGCTCTTAGGGCCAGAGAGCACTATGGGAGAAAACCCATAATCCCTCTCTCTCATATCCCACAATTCCTCCCTCTTGGATAAAAGAAACAGACAGAGGCTCTCAGTCAGATTTCAGCGGAGTTACGCCAGAAGCCCTCTCTCCGAGGCGAGGCAAGGAAGAATATATTTTCCACTTGGCTGGCTGGTCGCAGAGGAGAGTTCAGCTGGACTGGAGAGGAGTTGGTGGCTGGGCTCCTGCATGCCCCCCACTGAGACCAAGCTGGTCTGAAAGACTCACCAGAAAGCTAGCCGAGCCCCAAGGGAAGGAGACAAGAGATTCATTCCATCTCTGTGCTGGTTGGAGGCTGAAGAAAGCAGAGGCAGAGGCTAAAGGACAGAACCTTTGGATTTGGAGACATTCGGAGGGCTCTAAGCTAAACCAGCTGTGTTTTGAGAAGAACAAGAACTCCAACATTTGAACTCCCCACATTTTGGCGCCCGAACAGGGACCGACAAAATCCTGATTCCAGGGAAGGTACCCAGAGAGAACTTTTATAATATTTTAAAGAAGAACAAGAACCCAACATTTGAACTCACAACACTTCACAATCATATACCACAACTTGTTCAGGCATTCCCCATTGATGGATATACCCTTGATTTCCAATTCTTTGTCACTATGAAAAGAGCTGCTATAAATATTTTTGTACAAATAGGTGTTTTTTTTTTTTTGGTGGTGGTCAAAACCATATGGTATCACTGAAACAGGTTAGGTACACAAGACCCAATAGTCAATGATTGTAGTAATCTAGTATTTGATAAACTCAGAGACTCCAGTTTCTGGGATAAAAACTCCCTATTTGTCAAATATTTCTGGGAAAATTGAAAAATAGTATGGCAGAAACTAGGTATTGACTCACCCCTAATACCATATACCAAGATAAGGTCAAAATGGGCTCATGACTTAGATAGAAAGGGTGATACCATAGGCAAATTAGGAAAACAAGGGATAGTCTACTTCTCAGATCTGTAGAGAAGGAAGGGATTTATAATCAAAAAAGAACTAGGGAACATTATGAAATGCAAAATGGATAATTTTGATTATATTAAATTAAGAAAGGTTTTTTTTTTTTTTTGTTAACAAACAAAACCAATGCAGTCAAGATTGGAAGGGAAGCAGAAAACTGGGGAGAATCCAAAGGTTCTGATAAAAGCCTCATTTTAAAATATATATAGAGGACTCATATTGATAAGAATACAAGCCATTCTCCAATTGATAAATGGTCAAAGGATATGACAATTTTCAAATTAAGAAATTAAAATCATTTTCTAGTCATAGGAAAAAAATGCTCTAATCACTATTGATTAGAGAAATGCAAATTAAGACAATTCTAAGCTACCACCTCACTCCTCTCATATTGACTAAGATGACAGGAAAGATAGTGATGATTATTGGAGGGGATGTTGAAAATTATCTTTACATGTATTTGGAAAGGTAAATACTAGTAAAAAAAAAAACAAAAACAAAAACTAATAGGTGCTTCCCCCTTTTCTATTTTCTCTTTGAAATCCAGAACTAGTGGTAGTATTGCTGGATTAAAGTCCCTGCACAGCCCTATAGCCTTTTGTATAGAGTTCCAAATTGCTTTCCAGAATGGCTGGATCAGTTAAGATTGTGTCCCTATTCTTCCACATCATTTCCGATATTTGCCATTTCCCTTTTATGTTGTGTTAGGCAATCTGATAGGTGTGAGCTGGCATCTCAGATAATTTTAATTCATTTGATTCACTACTTATTAGAGAAGTGGAAATGACAATTCACACTTTTGGAAGTGTCTTGGATCAGTTTATTGCCTAGAATAGCTAAGTCATCATATTAAATTGCAGTTACTGTGTACAACGTTCTCCTGGTTCTGCTGACTTCACTTTGCATCAGTTCATGTAAGCTTTCCCAGGATTTTCTGAAAGCGTCCTGCTTCTCATTTCACACATCACAATAATTTCCATTGCAACATATGCCACAAATTGTTTAGACGTTTTAAGATAGACAGACATTGTTGCTGCTTCCAATTCGTCAAGACTCCTTCATTCCTAGTTCCGATCTTGCACTGATTGATTAATAGAAGCATCTAGCAATCGCTCACAACTAGATGACATCTCAGATCGATCGATTTTGTAACTCAAAGAGCTGTTTGTTCTTACTTAGGACATAGAGCATCCATGTCGGTTCCAAGGGAAATACATAACGCCTGGCTGCTCCAGTTATCAGTGACACATCTAAATTAATTTGTGTCTACTCATGCATGTTGCATCCTTCCTCCGCCCAGCCAGCATCATTGTATCCCTAGCACCTACTTAAGTGCTTTCACTGAGCAAGTGCCAAACAAGTGTTTTTTGCATCAGATGGACTAAGTCTTGTCCATGTGGCTTCCAGCCCTCCAGCCATGTATTTGATCCCATTGCTGCCATCATGGTGTAATATTAATGAGACTCCGTGGGATCCTTTGTCCCCAACATCCCGCACTGATCATGTTGTGATCACGTCCACGTAGATCTGCCAGGGAAATAGTGGATCCCCTCACTTATTGGGATTACTCTGCACTGAATATGAATATGGTTTGACAGTCAACTCCTCTTTTCTTGTCCCTCTCTGTAACCCTTAGCCAATCACTTCCACCCATTGTAGTGGGATCAGGAAATAAAGAGTAAGTATTGATACCTTTGGAGTATAGACTCCAAAACAGAACACTTCTGCACCAAATCATCCATAAGGTGAATAATTGGTTCATAATGATTATGAGCAGATGATTTTCCAAATGATCTTCATTTAAACTCACTTATTTAAAGCCTAACTGATAAATCTCTCTGTTTTGGCTGGAAGAAGTCCCGGTTCCCTAAAACTGCAGCCCTGTGGAGTTTCATACTCCACTTCATGCCAGTAGGGATGCTCAGATCCTATGATCTGGAAGAAGTGTTCATGAACTTTGAGACTCTTACTGAAGTATCTTGTAGATAGAATTCTCTTCTCTTCTCTTCCCACTGTGATCATTATTAGGATTTTATAATTTAAAACAAAATTAACTGATCAAATATTTAGAAAGTGCCAAATGTTTTTGCCATATACATAGGTTTTAAGAATTCCCCCAGTGGCATCTAGATAAAAGAGTGTTTTCTTTCTAAGGGCATTTCTGTTACACTGCTTTGTAAGAAAGGTTTTAGTTCTACTGATGTAACTGATCAGGTGCTTGGAAATCATTTCTCTGATCCTGCCTGTTAGGTCATATTAGTCACATCCCAATGATTTATACATTGTTCACTATATGCCAGGATTGCTTTCTGAAGCTCAATTTAAAGAACTTCAGAGCCAAATCTCCCATTATACTTCAGACTAGTTTAATGTATGGTTTTCTGCTGTAATCTGTGAAATGGAACAGCATTTTGTTAACTTTTCATGCCAAAATTAAAAGTACCATTTTCTCTTTTTATAGAATTTTTTTTCTTTCCAAATACATGCAAAGATAGTTTTCTACATTAACCTTTGCAAAGCTTTATGTTCCAAATTTTTCTCCTTCCCTTTTCCCTTCCTCCCTCCTCAAGAGTCAAGCAATCTAATATAGTTTAATACTGTGTAATTCTTCTAAACTTCTTTTCATGCTATACAAGAAAAATCAGATTAAAAGGGAGAAGAAACACTAAGCAAATAAACAAACAGCAACAATATCAAAGAGTAAAAATACTATGCTTTGATTCCCCACTCAATCTCCATAGTTCTCTCTGGATGTGGACGGCACTTTCCATCCTAAGTCTCTTGGAATTGCCTTGAATCACCACATTTGTTTTTTAAAAAAAGCCTTTTATTTTCAAAACATATACATAGATAATTTTCGACAATTTTTATCCCTGCCTTCCCTCCACCCCTTCTCCTAGAGGCAATAATCCAATATATGTTAAATATGTGCAATTCTTCTCTGTATATTTCCACAATTATTCTGCATAAGAAAAATCAGACAACAGGGAAAAATATTTCCAAACTGCTCTCCAGAACAGTTGGATCATTTCACAAATCCACCAATAATGTATTAGTGTCCACATTCCCTCCAAGATTTATCATTACCAATCTGAGAGGTGTGAGCTGGTACCTCAGAGCTGTCTTAATTTGCATTTCTTTAATCAACAGTGATTTAGAGCATTTTTTCATATGACTAGAAATGGCTTTAATTTGTCCAAATGAAAATTAACAATTTACCAATTATGGAATGACTTGTAGCCTTACAAATCTAAATCAGCTCTCCATATGTTTTAGAAATGAGGCCTTTATCAGAAACACTTAGTGCTTAAACAGCACCTTTTAAAGTGGCAAGTATTTTGTTCAACTGAATTCCTCTAAGGTTTGTATATTCTACTGGTTCTCTTCTGCACAAGCAAGATATTATATGAAGTACTTTCTAATCATGTGCTTCTCCCAGTATGTTTAAATATTTCATCTCATTACAAAGGAGACCGCTTTATTATTTTTTTTGTTTCAGAACAAAAAAAATCACCCACATGAATTCTTGAGTTATAATTACTAATTGCCATATTGAAATCTCATTTTCCTAAGGTTATACATTTTTCAGCTGACTCATTTAAAAATATGGTGGCATTTTGAGCTCCCTGCAATTGTTTCTCTATTTCTTTAAATCACCAAAAGAGCAAAATCAATTTCTTTTATTTTCTTAATTGCTCTTCTAAAAGTCGTAAGCATAACTATTTGAGCCAGACTAAAGAAATAGCCCTTTCTCTAACAATCAATCAGATAATATGTATTTGCCAAACTTCCACACAGTGCTTCAAAGTCTTCAAAAATGTCCTTTATGATCTAATATTGATTGGGGAAGGGAGATGTGCAGTATTTGCCAAAGAGACATTTCTTCAGATCCTTTTATTGCAAGGAAATCAAAATCCTCTGCTTTTTCATCTACTTGCTTAATTCTTTTATTCTTAATAATCTTCATTCTATAGAATTTTCACTTCAAGTATTTAGGACCTAAGACCAGTGAACTGTAACACTGTCAGATATTATTGGGGTCTCAAAGGCAGAGGTTTCTCTTAGTTTTTCACTGTGGACTATATCAGGTTTCATATGAAAGTTGCTTTTATATAAGTTCAATTTTAGTCTGTTATAGAGACAGCTTTCAGCTTGGGTGCAGTTAAAGAGGATGATCATCAGCTTTGCTTTTGAACCAGCTTCATGTTGAATTGCCTCCTCCTTTTATACATTTCAATTTTGTAAGTTATTATTGTAGCTAACTGATCAATCAAAAGAGACAAACTTGCTTCTCATCAAAAAAGGGCTTAATTTTGTAGTGATTTTAAATGAATGGAAATCCTTCTTACTCCAATTTAATTTTTACATAAAACCAAATCAAATGTAAGTGTATTGTCACTAATATCAACAATCACCAACTGCCAGAATTTTAAGGATTCTCAGTTTTTACTTTTACTTTTCAAAACTGAATTACTCGAAAAAGAGAAGGTGATACTACAACTTTTAGGATATCATTGTGCATCTCACATTGATCCAATTAAGTGTAAATTAAATTGACATATATGAGTAGACTTAGAACTGTTATATCAACTTCATTATCTCTCTGATAGTAAAGCATATGACTATTCTTTATGATCTACAATAAAATTCATCTCATTGTTAAATGATTAACAATAGCTTGCATTAAAAAGATCCTTTGGTTTGTAGCATAATAATTTCTTGATTTAAAGTATCTGCTTTAATTAAAAACATGAACAGAAATATTAATCAGAGTTTTTAGGAATTGTACTACTGGAAAAACTCTCTGGTAGAGACTGCAGATATAATTTTTTGTCTATTTCTTTTAAAATTACTCAAAGGTCATGTCCATTTCTTTAGGTTTTTTTTTTTTTTTTTTTTAATTTAACCCACTGTCTATGTTCTGGTAAAATTAAATCCTCAGCCACTCTTACCCTGACTTATGATAGTCTTAACAGGAAACAGAATTTTCCTTATCTTTTAGTCGCTTCATGGTTTTAATACAAATTTTCACTCTTTCTGGGTTTGCAAGAGATGCTCCTTCACTCTGGGAGTCCCCAATGTTGGATCAATAACAGGATTTTCTCAGTCTTCTCAGGTTGGTTGTTTAAAAGCAGTAAGCAATAAAAAGTAAATGAATTCTAACTTGCCTTAGTTCTGTCCCTTTGAACATTGAAGGTGATCTTAAAAAACCCCCACATTTACACTATTTACACTCTGCCATAAACATGTTATCCTCTTTAAGCTTTTTAAAAGTATACCCTTTAAACCACTTTGGAATCATTGATCAAAATTATTGATCAAAAATGATGGTGATGGGTTTTGTTGAGAGTTGAGAAGTTAGAGGTCAAACTTTGATCTTTAAATTAGTTCTTCGTCACCAATTTAAGTATCTAATTAGATTCTGCATCAATGACCCCCAAAGTCTATTACCATTTTGCCCTTTGGGTTCATAGAAACTGCCAAGGAACCTTCGGCCTTCACAGCCTCCTTTTTTCTTTAAACAGTCCTGAGTGAGATTGTTTATTTATAATAACATTTATTATAAAATTATAATTTTATTTTTATTTAATTTAAATTTATTTTTAATTTTTATTTATTTCTTATTCCCATTATTTATTTACTCATTCACTTTATTTCACTTCTATCATTTATTCATCCATCCATTTATTTATTTATTTTCGGTTTATTTTTTATTAATTTTTCCATTCATTTATTATTTTTTATTTACTCATTTATCGTTCATCCGTTTATTTATTTCTATTTATTTATTCATTCATTATTTATTTATTATTTGTTTTATCTATTTTTATTTAATTATTTATTCAATAAATGAACTAAAATGTATTTAATTTAAAATAATAATTTATTTATTAGCAATAAATACACGTCCTTGTTTGGTGAAAATGTGGAGTGTGGAAAGGGGCTATGAATGGGGCTAAGTTGGCGTAATAGCTTTGAATTCGCCTGTTTTTTCACGCCCCCCTAGTTTAGGGCTCTTAAAAGCTCTGCCTGACCTTGGACAGGGATTGATTGAAAAAGGCAACCTTCCCCATCCTTGCATCCCAGGATCTGGCCCAGCTAATCACTGGCACAGCACAAATGCACAATCTCATTGTTGTGCTTGTTGTTCAGTCGTGTCCAAGAGCTGGGACCTCCCTGACCAAAGTGCTCCAGAGCTTTCTGTCCCTCACTCGCTCTTGTCTGTCCAAGTTTCAAAATGAAAGTAAAAAGGCCATTAATTTGGACTAAAGTCACACTCGCCACCTGCAGTTTGGGGAGCTCCCCTGTATCTGGCAGAATCGGATGGGAAGCTAAGGGCAGTGGAGCCTCCCAGACGGTCTTCCCTGTGGGGGCCGGCAGGAAGAAGAGTTGTCTGGGGGCTATTTTGGGGGGTCCATTGGAGGCGGTAGACTACGGGGGGGCTGGGAGATGCCCTTTGTATTCCACCAATCGCCAACAACGTAGAACAAAAAATGTCACAGAAGGCAACTGAGGCAGAGATCTGAGCATATGCCAGTTTATCAGAGGGACTCCTAGTCCTTAACCAACTGTTCTGACAACCTCCCTTTTGATCAAAGATCCCTTTGCTCACAGGCTGTGGGGGTTTATTGATATTCAGAGGTCATCAAATATCCAAGTTCATGATTGGTCAGTTGTAAAATGGGGGGAAATCTTTGAGGGATTAAAGGAGATGCTCAGGAGCACAGGTGTCTGGTCGGCAGGACTCGGGAAGGTGCGTGGGAAGTTTTGGACCTTAGGTGAGAGAGCAGAGAAACCCGGGGTCCTGCGGTCCTTGGAGCGGGTTCTCCTCACCCATTCGTGGGGGGTGGGGGGCGCGGAGACCCCAGGCCTCTCCCTCTGTCTCTAACACAAGCGTAAATCCCCCCCCTCACTTAAATCTGTCATATAATACTCAATACGTAACGGGTTAATCAATCCCACCCTACGTGACTCCCATTGGACAGCACTGCCACCAGCCGAGTTCTCCTGTGCGCCATCAAAGCCCTCGTGAGCACTCAGCAACACCCACTGACCGGAGGAAAGGCGGACCAAGTGAAGGAGAAGTAGCCGCAGTGTCCCCCAGACCCTTTCTGCTCGTCCGCTTGACTTCTCCCAGCTCCGCTGTAGGGACTGATCCACTCCAGGTGGCCACTGGGGGCGCCGTGGAGCGCAGAGCGCCCGGCTGGGGAGACTCGTCTTCCCGAGTTCAAATCTGACCTCAGACGCTTCCTAGCCGGGGGACGTTGGGAAAGTCTCCGTCCCTGCTTCATTTTCCCCTCCCGCACAATGAGCCGGAGAAAGAAAGGGCAAACCTCCGGCTCTCATTGTGGCGACTATAGGGACAAAGCATTTTCTCCTGTGTTCGTGCTCACGGATCCTCATGAAAACACGACGTTGTCGTTCGGCCGCGTGGCTCGGATCCCATTTGGGGTTTTCTTGGTGGAGCTCTCGGAGGGATTCGCCATGTCCAGCTCATTTCACAGACGAGGAAACCGAGGTGAACGAGGTGGAGAGACCTGCCCGATATCGCCCAGCTCCTAAGCATCCGAAGCCAGATTCGAACTCGGGAAGATGAGCCTCCCTGCCTCCAGGCTCCAGCCGTTCACTGTGGAGCCCCATAGAGGCCCAGGGTGGAGTTTCCTGCCCCCTTTTGAGAGACGGGGAAATTGAGAACCAACCCTGATACTCTCCAGCTTTCCTGCAAACTCTTCTGGATTTGTGCCTCCCAGGAAAAGTCAGATGGCTGCTTAAGGGTGGGAGCATTTATTATTTATCCTCCGAGGGGGTGGTCTGTCGCCCCCGGCCTCCCCAGCCTGATGCCAGTTTTAGAATCTGTGCAACATTAAGGAGCGATGCTCCCAGCCCCATCTTCCCCATCCCTGGGGCTCCGTCACCCTCCAGTCAGACCCGCTCTCACCAGGGCCTGGGGTCTAAACTCCTTTGCAAAGATGCAGTTTCCTGCCCCTGGGGGCCAGTTTCTCCCCTCTCTCCACCCTCTGTTCCAAGGCCTTTCCAGCTCTGGTGTTCTGTGTCCCGAGTCACCAGGTCCCTCCCAGCTGGGTCCTTGTGCCCTCTGAGTCCCTTCCAGGCCCGGATCCCCGGGGCCGCTGAGCAGCTTTTCCCACTTGGGCCATCCGGAGGCAGAGGGAACTTGGGGGTTAACGTGAGCTGTCGGGGCTCTGCGGTTCCGCCTCGGCCCAGGCTCCAAGTCTCCGATGGGGTCGCCTCTCCTGCCTTTGACCTGACCTGATCTGGCAGAAGGCCGGCATCTCAGAGGCTCTTGGAAGGCGGGAGCCCAGGGCAGCAGCTCTTCCGGGCCTGTGCCAGACAGTTTAGAGATGGAGCTCCAAGGGGCAGGGAGCTCAGAGGCCACGGATATACCCCGGCAACCTCAACAGACCGAAGAGTAAACCGAGGCACTGGGAGGAAGGAACCGGGGAGCAGCAAGTCCCTGGGCTCACATTAGGTGCCCTGACCGGCACTGGCCCCGGCTTTGTGTGATTTTGAGAGGTGACATTGGACATGGCCCTGCCCCCTCGGGCTCCATCCTACCTCCAGGCCTCCAGGGCACTCTTTGGCCTCTATTCCGTGGCCCCAGTCCTGGCTGCCCAGGTGGGCCCCTCACTCTTGGCCTTTCAGGGATGCGGGTGCAGAGCTCGGGGGAGTCATCAAGCACTCCCCTGCACTTTTCAGGGGGAGAACCTGAAACCAGACAGACGAGCACCGAGACCCAGCTCCTGCTGCATCAGGTGCAGGAGGGAGGGGCTCGGGGGGCGCAGACTGCTTGTTTCTAGCCGAAGAACGGCTGTGAGGCCTCCGGAAGATGGGAATGACTGCTTCATGCCGCCGCATTGTCCGTGTCACCGAGCGAGGCTCACTGAAAACCTCCAGACTCGCCATCTCCGCTATTTTTATTCCTTGATTCATCATCTCCCTTCTCCACCCACCAGACTCCATCCTCTCCCAGCAGCTGAAAGGCTCCACTCCTCAGCCAGCCTGGGACTCTCCTTGGTCCTGAACAAACTCTCCTCCGAGAGAAGAATTTGTGAATGTCTTAACTCCCGGATAGTTTTATTTAATCAGCAAACATTTAATAAGTGCTGACTGTATCCCCGATTCTGTGCCGGCGAGAGCCGGGGATGCCGACACAGGGCTGGAGTCGGCCCCGAGATCGCAAAAGCAACAAACCGGGCTTGACTTATTGTGTTGTGGCCCGTTTAGATCCCAACTTCTCAAAGTGGGGGCTGTGACTCAGAACTGAATGTGGGGGGCACAGAATTATCATCTGGTAGAAGTAAATGCTTGAGTATATGTACTCGGGGTTAGGGTCGTAACCCCTTATATACCCAGAGTTGTGCACAAATTTCTCAGGTGAAATGGGGCAGGAGGGGGAAAAGTTTAGGAAACCCCGGAACTTTAGATGAATAAAACAATGAAGACAATCTTGATAAGGCAGGTTAAACTTAAAAGTATCTCCTTTCCTTTCCTTTTTTTCCCAGAGAACAAATTGTTAAATATTTCCCAGCATGCCCTTGGTCCTTGCCCTCATGGAGCTGCTATTCTTAAAGGGGGAAATATATATGCATATATATATTTACACATATGTATATACTTTCCCCCTTTATATATAATATATATTTATTATATATTAAAATAAATATATATCTAATATAAATATAGCAGTTTGACGTGAGGGACTGGCAACATCTTTCTATAGAGAAAAGCTTGAGCTTTTTACTATAGGAAATTTAGGATTCTAAGAGGCTGAACCAGTTAGGCGTGATGGGCTATAATCTGTGATGACAGTAAGATGGCCAGGGTGACTGGATCATGGACTTTGGGGGAAAGAATGCAAATCTGGCCCCAGACCCTCACTGATGTGACTCTGTGAAAGTCCTTATCCTCTGTCTGCCTCAATTTCCTTATCTGTGAAATGGGATTTTTTTTTTTTTTTTTTTTTTTTTTTTTGCTGAGGCAGTTGGAGTTAAGTGACTTGCCCAGGATCACACAGGTAGGAAGTGTTAAGTGTCTGAGGCCAGATTAGAACTCAGTTCCTCCTGACTTCAGGGCTGGTGCTCTCTCCACTGCGCCACCGAGCTGCCCCAAATTAAAATAGCATTTTAGTGCTATTATTAATGGGAATTTTAATAGCGTTCACCTCCCAGAGTCATTGGAAGGATCAAATGAAGTACGGTTTCTGAAATGCTCAGTACGGGGCCTGGCAAATGGCAGGCGGTGCCCAAATGTCAGCTGCCATACGCTGACTAATTGCAACTATATTCCAGAAGGTCAGAGCTCCTCAGATAACTGGGGGGGTCTCCTTCTGTGTCCCTACTGTGGGGAGGGGAGCCCTGCACCTAGTGGGCAGGACCCAAACATTAGCTGTCACCGTGACACCATCACTGTTACCCTGAAGATGGGAGCTCCTTGAGAGCCGTCTGTGCCGGCTCCATCTCTCCTGTCCCCAGCGCAGGGACGGGGCCCTGCCCGGAAGCTCTCACATGTGTTTGTTTAAATGGGTTGAAATGAGTTGAGAGCAGCACAGGTCCCTGCCGTGGGAAAAGTGGGGGAGCCTGGGAAGTAGGGAAGATCCTGGAAGGAGGGCGGTCCGCAGGAAACCCTGCTGCATTTTGAAGGGGGAAGAGGTCCTGGCCACTGAAGGTGTCCCGGGGACATCCTGTGGGATGTGGAGTGGGCTTTAGGGGGATGGCCGAGATTTTGCCCCGAGAGAGGAGCACAGCGGTCCTGGAGGGAGCACTGCAGTCCTGGGGGGAGCACAGTGGTCCTGGGGGGAGCACCTCCGGGCAGAACCCCTTTCTCCATCTCCCCTTCTTCTCAGCCACACAATCTGGAAAGCCCAGGGGCCGTCCATCTGGAGGGGAGCTACCAGAGGGAGGGCTGACTCAGGAGCTGCATTCTCTGTGCTCCAGCATCTGTTTGTCTCTGGGGCCTTGGGAAGAACCCCAGTGTGCTCCCCCTGATTGCAGGCGGCTGAGCTGGGGCAGGGGAAAGCTGAGCTTCCGCAGTGGTCAGTGGCTGCCTCGGCCATTCTCTTCTGCAGGGGGTTGGGGGGGGGACTTGACTTTCTGTACGGCTCCATGTAGAGGTGGGGACCAGAGGTCTGAGGGGCCCCTTATCCCTCGAGACTGGGAGCTAGAGAAGCCCAGGAGCCCGTGCTTGTGTGGTGGAGAGGCAGCGGGAGAGCCGGAGACCCTGCTTTCCTAGCCCGACTCCATTCCTTTGTATCTGGGTGACCTCAGATAAATCATTTCACGCCTCGTGGTTCTCATTTCCTGGTCTGTCCGATGTGAAGGTTAGACAAGATAACCCCGAGATCGATCCATTGATTTCTGTCTATCTTTATATCTAGCCGTCCATCTAGCTCGATCTCCATTGATCCATCTGCCTATATTTATATCTATATTCTATCTAGCTATCTATCTATGTATCTATCTCTATCAAGCCATCTGCCTATTTTTCTCTGAGACTATATCCATATCTTTCTTTATCTAAATGTATATTTGCCTCTATCTCTATATCCATTCCTCCCTCTCCCCCCCTCTCTCTTCCCCTCCCTCCTTGTCTCTCTCCGTCTCTTTCTCTCTCTCTCTCTCCATCTATCTTTCTCCCTCCATCTATCTTTCTCCCTCCATCTCTGCCTGCCTGTATTTCTGTCTGTGTACCTTCCTTCCTCTTTCCATATTTCCCTCGTTTTCTCCCTCTGTTTCTTTCCCCATCTCTTTCTCCCTCCATCTCTGCCTGCCTGTCCTTCTGTCTGTGTACCTGCCTTCCTCTCTCCATCTCTCCCTCGTTTCCTCCCTCTCTCTGTCTCTTCTCCCATCTCTTTCTCCGTCCATCTCTGCCTGCCTGTCCTTCTGTCTGTTTCCCTCCCTCGCTTCCTCCTTCTCTTCTCTCTGTCTGTCCCTCCCCACCTCCTTTTCTCCCCTCATATCCTGGCTTTTGTAGGTGCGAGCCCATTTCCGAGAGTCTGAAGTTGTTTAGAGGAGAGAGTTGTGGGAAAATGTGCAGACCATCGTGCTAAGCTGGGAAGGCAAATTTTACAAAAGAAAGTTTTTGTCTCCAGGAGTTTCCAAGGGGAAGACGGCACACAATAGTGAGGTGAAAAGTTGCCCAGGGAGGCCGTGAGAGGGCAGCTGGCGCCGGGGCATGCGGCACCTGGAGCCACAATCAAGCAGAGCAATGGGTGGGAAATTAAAAACAAAAAACCCATGCGATGGCTTTCTGTCCCCAGAGGAGTTCACTTCCCCATCGGCAGAGCCAGCGGAGCAGCCATTGCTTCTTGGTTGCCTTTGATCCATTGCTTCACAACTTGCAAATTGCCACAGACCCCACTCGTCTTCACAAACTCCAGCATGAGTGGCCCGCCATCACGGGGCTTGAAGGGCTCCACTCTTCCCACTTCTGAGTGTGTAGCTGAAGTCTGATCCATCTCAGAGCCGGTATTCTTTCTCTTAAGGCAGGAAAGAGAGAAACAAGAGGGAGCAGAGCACTGAGGTCAAGTGCTCCCAGCTCCATTTTAGGCTGCTGGTGCTCCATCTTTCTCCCCAGCTAGAGGCTTCTCTCAGCCCTTCCATCCTCAAGCGCAGCCAGTTAAGAAGAGAGGAAGTAACTCACGTCACCCCTAGAGCCCCGAAAGGGGAAAGATAGAAGATTTACACTAGAGAGATCCCTCTACAAATACAAGTAAGGGTTGGGCAAAGGACCCCCAGAGTATAAAGCCAACATGGCCGGGGGTACCACTGGAGTCCTAGGAATCTTTTGTGAGAGAATGGTTATTAACAGCCAATGACGGGGAGAGCCCGACTTTCTCTCTTTTTAAAAATTCTGACTTTAAAAGTTTAATCTCCTGAAGGACATTGAAGATCCGTGAAATTGGACTAAGCCCCCACCAATTTGGGGAAACCATTGTGTCCTACTCTGGGGGATACATTCCTTGAGTAGACTGCCCAAGGCTCAGGGAGCTTAAAAAGAAAATGGCGACTTAAAGTTCAGGCTAAGTCCCTCATTGCAATAGCCATCCTTTCATTAATTGTTAACCAATCAGAGTTGGTTGCTACCCTTGGGAACACCTATCTTCTAATGAGCATATAAGCCTTGAACCTGTCACTATGATTGGAGAGAGAGAGAGAGAGAGAGAGAGAGAGAGAGAGAGAGAGAGAGAGAGAGAGAGAGAGAGAGAGAGAGAACGAGAAAAAAGACCAGCCATTCATTAACAAACATGCTGGAATTATTAACAAAATGATTCAATTACCCAGAAATTCGGTTTCTCGGACCTTTTTCAGCGGTGCAACCCATTTCCTTTGAGGAAAAGCTGAGCATTTCTGGAGTGAAGTTGATGAAGTGACTGAAATTGCAGGCAGCGCGGGACGCTGCTTCTGAGAAGTCATTTCACATCTGAGTGGGAGCAAGAGAATGACCTTAGAAGCAGCCCGGAAAATGATGCAGGGAAGAGTGTTTCCCGCAGTGTACAAGGAGATATTTCCCCCCTAAGATTTCCAGCCTGCCCCCGATTGGAACAAAACATGAGTTATTTGATGGAAAAGCCTCCAAGTATCAGCGCTTTCCCCTAAATTGAAGACACAGTGTTTCCAAATGAAGAGCTAGGTTCTCTAATATGGGGGATGATCCCCCTATTCCTCAAGGCTTCCAAATCTCCAGCTTATCCTGGGTGATTATAGATGTTTCCTCCCCTTACTCTATACAGGCTCTGAGTCTGCTCCCCAGAGATTTAGAGCAACCTGGGGAGAATACCCCCCCCCTTTCCAAAATCAGTTCGTGACTCTACGGGTGATTCTGGCTTTCATACTTCCCCAGCTCTAGGACTTCCTTTTCTTCCCCTGAGGCACTTGGGGTTAAGTGACTTGCCCAGGGTCACACAGGAAGTGTTAAGTGTCTGAGGCAGATTTGAACTCGGGTCCTCCTGACTTCTGGGCTGTCACTCTCTCCACTGCACGATCTAGCTGCCCCATGACTTCCTTAATGTTGCCATTCTCTTCCTTGATGCAGATTTCTATCCACCAAAATCTTTCCATTCTCTTCCACATAAACTTTTTAAAATTTTCACATCAAAACTTTTTTCTTGCCCAGTCCCACTGATCTTGTATCCGACTTGTCTAAGCACGGTCCTATCTTCCCGCCCTCCCCTTCAGTGAGTCATGAGTTTATTTGCGAGGCACTGTCATTGAAAATAAAAAGAAAAAGAAAAAGAAAACAAAATAAAACAAAAATACCTGCTTTGCCCAGCGAAGTGACTTCCACACAGTAGGGATGCGGACAGTAGGAGTGTTTGGGAGGGGTCCACAGCTATTGTCTTTCCCCCTTGATTGCCATCTCTAAGGGACATTTCTGGATGACTTTGGAGACAGTTTGGATGCTCATGGGGGAGATAGAACAGCTGCCCCCAGAGCAAAGGTGGGGGAGTTGAGGGAGATTAGGATGATTTAAAAACTGAGGGTCATGGGTATAGATATGATTTAGCCAGAGTCAGTAGCAAATGGAGCATTTGAATCTAGGTCTTCCTGGATCTAAGTGTGGTACTTTATTCACAGGCCATGCTGCTCCTTAAAGGTGGCCGGCTGGAGCTAGAGGCCGCTCAGTCCATCCTTTGGCTTTGGCTAATGAGCTTTGGGGGATGTTTCTCCTCAAATGACACAAGAGATGGAGGTCACTTCCCAAGCTTTACAGCAATAAATATCAGCGTTGTTCTCCTTCTCCTCATGTTACACTCAATGGAATTCAAATAGAAAGAACCCTGGGGCCAGGGAGAATTTTATCATGGCTCTTTCGGCTCCATGTTAGCAGGACTATTGCTTGGGTGAATTAAATGTGGTTGAAAATATGGGCTTACTCTCATCACATTTACTGAAAGCAGCTTGAGGACCACGAGCCCTAAGACCAACCACAACCATGGGGGTGAAATACACTCCCCCTTTCCTACGTGTTTTGGATTTGGTGGGGCTAGTTTTCTATATTTGTACTTTGCATGTACTTTGGGGCTATCTCTGTGAATGTGGGAGACTTCTGGATGGTGACATCCATTCAAAGTTACTCTTAAAGGTCTGTGGGTTGGTCTTATGTCTAGGCCATTAGGAATAATGATTTGATCTGCGATGAGGTTCTGGCTCTAACTCATTTCATTTATTGGCTCCTTAAGGATATTGGCAGATTTATATTTGTAGTATAATGATTTCTAATCTCTGGAGTCTCAGACATATAATTCTGACTATTTGATTTCATCGTCCTGAGGACTGAGTAGGTGCTGAAATTTTAGAATGTCCTCTGATGTGCTACACAATTCAAAACAATTCATTGTATAATCTTCTCTGACAATAAATTTAGGGTCTTGAAATAATTTATATTGTCCATTATTTGGTCATGAATTGCTATCATAAATCTTATTTTTATAAATAAATTCACATGCCTCAGAAAAGTTTTAAGCAGCCCTGTGCTTATATATTTATTGATTGAATTTATGTGATGTCATCCATGTGGATTTTCTGATTCCACTCTAAGATCTTAGCCATTTCATAGGTTATATCAGGAAATCAATATGTAACCCATCATGGTTAGAGTCAGCAAGTCCAGTTAGATGTCCTTATTTTTAGCTTTTACTCTTGTGCTATGAAGTGATATGTCTGTGTTCATGATTTCTGAACATTTTAACCTGCTTCTCGTGTTCTGAAAGTCTTAGTCTTCCTCCTTTTTAACGCAGCGTATTAATCTTTCGCTAGCTCCCTTGGGGCAAATGGGGCACATGTTTCATTTATATTGCACAGATCCTTGGGTTCCTTCTAGAACTGTTGCCATCCATTTTTTACCATTTCTAAAATGCACGTTAATATGGAAATTGTGAAGGTGTTCATCGCTCAAAGTAGACTTTTCCTCCAACTCTGCCCTCAGAACGGCATTGGTACATCATCCCCATATAGACGGCCCTGGCTTTCCTCTGGGTAGCTTTATGGTCAGTGTCTTGCCTGGAGAAGACCAAGGGATCTAGAAATATCACTTTGATCTGATGCCTCTCTACGAACCCCGGATTAATCAAATCTTTCCTTCTCTATAGTTCCTTGACAGACATGAATAATTTCATATTTACTGATTCAATATTACAGTCTGATGTCATTGGAGATTCTCTGAGCTGAAGTTTTTATTGTCTTTGTGTTCTTTGGCAGAACAACTTAATTTGTTGTTAATTGTCAAGGTTTAAGAAAGTGTAAATAATGAAGATTAAATCCAAAAATGTATGTGCATACTTTTAACATTTAACCCCAGAGAGCCCAGTCGTTAGACACCAATCAGGGGCCCTACACTGCTCTGTAAACGTTGCTTGAGCTCAGCAGGAGCTCAGGCCTCAGGGAATGAAGGCTAGACTAGATTAAGTGGCCTGATGGGATGGGAAGCTAATGACGGTGATGATGTGATCATACCTGGCATTTACACAGAGCTCAAAGATTTGCAAAATGTTAGACATCCATTGTCTTATGTGAGCTTCACAACACACCTGCTTGGAAGCCACGTTTAATTGTCTTGGGAAGAGATGATCGTGGAGTTAATGTCCAGAAGAACCATAATGAGCTTAAAACATTTCCTGGAAAAATGTGATATTTTATAGCAATTGCATTTGACAATTTTGCACTGGTGGCATTAAAAAAATTAGTAAACGATTACTTCAGTTTCTCATTATATGTAGGTCTATTCCAGTCCATTCTATTTCTTCTGTCTCTATTTTCTTGCTTCCTTCTTTCTTTCTTTCTTTTTTCCTTCCTTCCTTCCTTCCTTCCTTCCTTCCTTCCTTTCTCTCTCTTTCTCCCTCCCTCCCTCCTTTCCTCTCTTCTTCCCTTTCTTTTTCTTCTTTCTTTTCTTCTTATAAATCTGTACTACATGAGTAATCCATGAACACAGAACTGAGTCAAAAGTTTTGGAACAATGAAGAAAATGGTTATCACAAACTCAGTGAGGAAAGACAAGTCAGATGGATCTCTAAGACAAGGCCCACTTATAGTGAGACAAGGGGAAGGACGCTGAGTGTGAATGTGAAGTTGTTCAGAGGTGATCAGAGGGAGGGGAAAGCGTGACTGGGACCACGGGCTACTTGGTTCTAGAACAGAAAGTGCCTTCTCGGGCCTCGAAGCTCTTTTGTTAAAGGCTTCCTTGCCGGATATGGAACCCAAACCGAATTGCGTACATTAGCCAACGTGGCCGCCCAGCTTTTAGCGCGTTGTTGTCGTGAGCCACTTTGGGATTTTCTTGGCAAAGATGCTAGAGGGGTTCACCGACTCATTTTACAGATGAGGAGACTGAGGCCATTATCAGCGCTACATAAATATTCTGGCCCTTCTCTGGGCTTATCTGGGCGCTGTCTGGACCCTGAGAGGGAGTCACTCTGCCAGAAGGAGCGGCTCTGGCTCCACAGCCTGTCCAGGAAACCAAAAGGGAGGGAGCGGCAGGGTCAGGAAATGCAGAGGGAATCTCGCCTCTGAGAGGGCAATGTCGCCATGGCCGAGTGAAGAGTTCCTGTCATTCACCAAGGGCGTCTTGACTCCCCTCATGGAAGAGAAGGGGTCGCTCCGCACTCCAGACACTCAGGGGGACAGTGAGGGACGCTCTGAAGCGGGAGGAGGGGGAGTGGCCGCCCTGGGCTGGGTGCTTGGGGGCGGAAGAAGCGTCCCCTGAGTGCTGAGGCACGTTTGAGGTTCCTCCTGGGGGGAGGAGATGAGAGCTCTGGGGAGCAAGGGGCTGTTTGTTGTTCAAGAGCTCATGGATATTTATGAGTGGGAGCTCACTTAGAAAGGGCAAGAGCAAGCGCTGGGGCGCCCGGCTTTTTGCTGGGGAGCAGTGATGGCTGTTTGTCCATCGGGTAGCCGGAATAGAAAGGTCAGTGGTCTTCCCAGGGTACGATCCAAGCTGTAACAGAGGCCCTTCCCAGACCTGTGGAAACACCCGGCAGTTTCCCCTTGGGATGTTGTCCTCCATCCACCGTCTACCCAATGTGGGGGTTCTTCCGGCTCCTGGGAGTTTTCTCTCTTGGTGATTCCTCAGATCCCACGGATTTAATGATCACATCGATGCAGGTGACGAATCAAACTACCCGTCTCCCTCTGGTCTCCTCCTCGGCTCCAGCTCCTCACTGTCTGCTGCTCAATGGTCATTTCCAATGGGACGTCCCGTAGGCATCTCAAACCCAAGTATCCATAATGGCCCTTACCGCTTTCCCTCCCCCACAAGCGTAGCCATCTTGGCCACATCCACATCATTGTAGAGACACTATCGTCTCTCTCATCTCCCTTAGAGCTCTGGCCATTGTCATCAATTGCTTTCCTTTAATCTATTTATCTAACAAGCTGCCATTTAAAAGCAATCTCAGCCTCTATAACATCTCCCGCATCCAGGCCGTTCTCTCACTTTCCGCCCTAGCTCAGCATTTCATCACCTCTCCCCTGAACTATTATAATAGCTTCTTAATTGGCTATTGACCCCTCTTTAAGTCACTCCTGTATGTTATCCATGCTCCACTTAGCTTACAGAGTCATTTTCTTTAAGCACAGATCTGATTATGTCATTCCCCTGCTCAATAAACTTCAAGGGCTGCCTACTTCCACTTGGATCCAATAATCCTTTGTGTAGGAAGGATGTGTAGCCCATCACAAGCTGGCAGCCTTTCCTTTTTCTAGTCTTTTTGTTTAATCAACAAACATTTATTAAGCAACTACTACTATGTATCAGGAACTGGCAAGTAGGAAGAAAGTAGGAAAGAAGGGAAGGAGGAAGGAGGAGGAGGAGAGAGAGAGAAAGAGAGAGAGAAAGAGAGAAAAAAGAGAGAGAGAGAGGGAGAGAGGGAGAGGGAGGGAAGGAGGAAGGGAGAGAGAGAGAGAGAGAGAGAGAGAGAGAGAGAGAGGAGAGAGAGAGAGAGAGATGGAGAGAGAGAGAGAGAGAGAGAGAGAGATGGAGAGAGAGAGAGAGAGAGAGAGATGGAGAGAGAGAGAGAGAGAGAGAGAGAGATGACAGAGAGACAGAGAGAAACACACACAGAGAGAAACAGACTCAGAGAGACACACAGAAAGAGAGAAACAGAGAGAGACAAAAACATGGAGGTGGGATTGGGGGAAAGGAGGGAGGGAAAGAGAGAGGAAAGGAAGGAGAGAGTCAAAGAAGGAGGTAAGTGGATAGGAAAAAAATAGAAAAAGAAAGAGAGTCTGTTCTTAAAGAGCTTATCTTTTAATTGAAAGGCATCGATTTGAAGACATTATTAACCTATTTATATTAATTTGATTGACTTTTACAGTCTTTCTGTTTTAAATGATCTAATACCCCCCATCCACAAAACTGACTATACATTTTACTGTTCTAAAGATGAATATTCCCCATTTAAATTGCTTTGCATTGATTATCTTCCCTTTCCCCCACCCCTGACCAGCTCCCTCCTCACATCCATTTTTCAGAGACCCTGGTTTCCTTGAAGGGCAAGTAGGTGGTACAGTGATAGAGCCCCAGGCCCAGAGTCAGATGACTCATTTTCCTGAGTTCAAATCCAGCTAGAGAAGGAAATGGCTAAACCATTCCAGTATCTCAGTCAAGAAAAGTCCCAAATGGGATCGTGAACAATTAGAGATGGCCAAACAGAAAAAAGCTTCCTTCGAAGCTCTTCTACTTGAGGCCTTTCTTGATTCCCCTCGGAAACTAGTGCCTCCCTTCCTTCCCCTTCCCCTTGTCTTTGTTTTTAATATTGTTTCTCTTACTGACTCTGAATTCCTGGAGAACAGGGCCCTATTTTCACATTTGTGCATGTAGTTCTAGCACCTGGTATAGTAACTGACACATAGTAGGTGTTTAACAAATATTTTTTGTTAAGTGAAAGAAATAAAATTCAGAGATGTAGATTATTATTTTTTTCTGAGGCAATTAGGTTAAATGACTTGGGCCAAGGTCCCACAGCTAAGAAGTGTTAAGTGCCTGAAGCCAGATTTAAGCTCGTGTCCTCCTGACTTAAGGGCTGGCGCTCTATCCCCGGTCCCACCTGGCTGCCCCAGAGCTGTAGATTTTTAAAAGGCTGATGTTGAGATAAGAAACAAGAGAAATTAAATGTCCTAATAAAAGGGGGAAATTTGACCCAAAAGGCATCAGGGAACTATAGTGGGATGAAATCAGTGGTTTGACTGAACTGAATGGTTATTCCTTGTTCAAAAAAGAAACAAGCAGGATCAGTGGGTAATATTAGTAAATTTGGATAAATCTGGTAAAAATATATTCATATGAGAAAATGCTGGAACCGAAGCTGGTCAGCAGCCAGTCAACAAGTATTTATTAAGCGCTTCCTAAGTTCTAGACCCTGTGCTAAATGCTGGGGATGAGCACGGAAGCCTAAAGGATAACCCTTGCCCCCAAGGAGCTCATATTCAAATGGGAAAAGCCCATTTATAAAAGGACCTGAGAAGAGAAGTGATGAAGTCTGGGTGAGGGCAGCCTGGAGTCTCCTGATAAAGGAAGGCCCGGCTCTCCTGAATACCCTCCTTATTTGGAAGTTCTGGGAAGCGCCCTCCCTTCAGAGGGAGGGCTGAAATATCAGAGGATATGTCTGGGGTGGGGGTTCCAAGGCTCCAGGGAGTTTCTGGGGCATGATGGAGGAGTCCAGACGAGCGCAGCCTGGACAGAAATGAGGAAGAACTAAAGAGGGAGGAGCCTTTTTTTATATTTTTGGAAGATAGTGGGGACAGAAACAACACCAAATAGATCTGGTCAGCAGGGTCTATCCATACAGACCAACTGGCCAGCAAGAAGATTGATGAGTAACCCAGGGACTAGATGAGTCGCCTGGCATGGAGGAACAATATTGCTGCGATGAGGTAATTCAATTTTCCAGACTTTGGCTGCGACTCCATCTCCCCAAAGCAGAGCAGCCAGCAAATGCTTGACTTGCCTTAATGACAATTTCATCCTTCAAAAGATGGAGGATAAAGTCAACTCTGGTCCGAATTCTCATTAGCAGAAGGAACTGGGGACTTCATGGAAGTGCTGATAACCCAGTAGGGCTTGTCATCCCAGAAACTGTTCGGAGGAAAGCAATGGAGGCAGAGACCAATGTATGATGTTGCTTTGGGGGGAGTAGATTTCAAAGAGAGATAGGATCCTGGGGCCAAAATTGGACAGGGGGAATCGGCCGAGGAAAGGTGAGAGAGTCTCAATATGATTCAATTCTGAAGAAACAAAGGGAAAAAATTCTGATGAAGAGAAAACTTTAGGAATTGAAAGACTCTATGTCTAGAGAATTCATCAAACAAATTTGATTTCCATATACATGCACACATATACATGTATACACATGCCCATATATCCATAGACACATCTAAATTATAGATGTGTATATGCTTAATGACATATTTTTATATATACATACGTGTGTATACACACACACACATACACACACACATACCTGCATATGGCAGAACCATGAGCAAGTAACAAAGGATGTATTTTAGGAGGTGGTATAAGTTCTATCTGCTTAACCCAACTCTAACCCTAAATGCTGAAGTTCAGAATCATCTTAGACTGAGGATGAGAGCTAAAGGCAGAACTTTACTCACTTTTGGTTTGCCTTTCTGTAAAATGGGGATAATAAAATATACCTAACTTATAGAGTTATTTTTTAGGGTCAAATTAGATTGAGGAGAATGATTATTTCTCACTTATATTAATAACCAGTATTGAATTGAGACCAAGATTTTCCCCTTTTCTATTTTGTCATTCAGAAATTAGCCCCTGTCACTTACTCAGGCAGCCTTTGAACTGCTGGGTCAGTACTAAGAGGGAAAACTCAGATCTGTTCAAAAGGAAAATCGAGTTTTGTTTGGCTAGATTGATAGATTCCAGCCCGTTGTGTTTTATTCTGCCGTTCTGGGATCATGTGGATTCTCCCTTTTGTCAGATGGGTGATGAGGGTATAGATAAGTCTCTTTGACTCAAACTGAGTGATCAAAGCCATGTCCCTCAGCCCCTTGTTAAAATAGATGCACATTTTATTATAATATTCAACTCTCTCTTTATCTGTTAACAAACCAAAGTTTATCATACCCTCAGGAACACCCATTCAAGAATCTCACTGACCCATTTTATTAATTATATGCTGGTATGATTAATAAAATGATTAATTGCCCAGAAACTATGTTTCTCAAACTTTTTATACATCAAAAGATAATTTGTAAAATACTCTGCAAATCTCAGATTGCAGCACAATCTGTCCCAAATGGCTCAGCCTCAGAAGCCCTGATGAGCTCAATGCCATAGGGATGGTGATCCCACCACCAGGGGGAGCTGCTCGGAGCCATAGGGCTCTAGAGAAGGAGGTAAGTGCCAGTAGGTACAATGAGCTCAGTACCAGAGGGATGGGAAACTGAGGCCTCGAGTTCTCTGCTATGGATTTGAGTTCGACTAACCAGAGAATTCAGTTGCCTTTGTGCTTTAGTTTTTACCATCTTCAGTCAAAAGGGCTGAAGCAAACAAAACCCTAAAATATATTATTCAAAATGTATGAAATGAAGTAAATATAAAAATATAATTAAAATGTCAAATTGTATTTTTCATACATTTGTACCATTTTTACTTCTGACATTATCAAAGCCCAAAGCTGCATTTGGATTTTTGGGACGCTGTTTATTCCTTTATAAGATCAGGGGTTGGAGGAGATATCCCCTAGTCCTAAGAATGAAATTTGAGGCTAAAAAGTCCCTTCAGCTGGCTTTTCTCCCATACCCATAAAGTTCACAGCTTCTTTCAGCATCACTTAAATGGTTTTGTGAATTGCTGTGCCTAAAAAAAATAATAATCCTTCACCTGGCACTGTACATAGTGGCACTTACCTCCTTCTCTAGGACCCTATGGTTCTGAGCAGCTCTCCCTAGTGGTGAACTCTCCATCCCTCTGGTGCTGAGCTCACTATACCTACTGGCCCTAATCTCCTTCTCTAGGACCCTATGGTTCGGAGCAGCTCCCCCTGGTGGTGAGCTCTCCATCCCTCTAGTGATGAACTCAGTGTACCTACTGGCCCTAATCTCCTTCTCTAGGACCCTATGGTTCGGAGCAGCTCTCCCTAGTGGTGAACTCTCCATCCCTCTAGTGATGAACTCACTGTACCTACTGGCACTCACCTCCTTCTCTAGGGCCCTATGGTTCCGAGCAGCTCCCCCTGGTGGTGGGATCACCATCCCTATGGCATTGAGCTCATCAAGGCTTCTGGGGCTGAGCCATTTGTGACAAGGCATCCTTCTCCTGGACGACCTCAAGTCCGTGCTGGGTCTATACTTCTAACCTTTCCAGCTCAGTTGGATCTGTCAGAGGTTCTACTCCACTGGCCCAGGGTGCTCTCTATGCTAAGATATCGAAGGAGGGTGTCATGGGGGCCATGAATAACTAGGATCCAAACTAGAAAAGGAGATCCACTGACAATGAGGAGACTGGTATCTACTCAGCAGGCGCTCCAAGGTTCCTGCAGAAGGAGAAGGGGAAGGAGAGGGAGCAAGTACTTATTAAGTGCCTGCTGTGTGCCCCACACTGTGCTAAGTGATTTATTTACAAAGATTATCTCATTTGATCCTCCCCCAGCCCTGCGGGGTGGGTGCTGGCCGACTCCAAGCCCAGCACGCTCTGCACAGCACCCCCAGGTATGAACGGGACTGGCCCAGATTTCTCTCCCAGACTGGAACAGGAACTGACCCAAAACTCAGCTCACTGCAGAGTGAAGAACCCAGGACCTCAGGGTATCTCCCCCCCAGGCATTATTTCTCAGTAGCCTTTGTTGGATTTTCTTCTATAGGAATGGAAACTGATGACTTGCTGACTTGGGTGTGGGAGATAAATGTATCTGAGCCGTAATGGCTTTTGGTGACCCGACTCATGCTACAACACTATCATCTGAGACTCCTTTCTCTGATTTTCTTTCACTGATGAAAAAGTGCTCGGTCACCAGCCTCGGGAGGAATGCTAATAGGAACACAATATTTGAAGCTGGGATTCAATCTTTGTTCAGTCATTCTCAGTGGAGTCAGACTCTCTGTGGCTCCATTTGGGGTTTTCTTGGCAAATATACTTAATTAGCCATTTACTTCTCTAGCTCATTTTACTGATGAGGAAACTGAGGTGAACAAGGCAAAGTGACTTGCCTGGGATCACACAGTACATGCCTACGGCCAAATTTGAACTCAGGAAAATGAATCCTCCTGACTCTAGGTCCAGTACTCTCTCCACTATGTCCTCTAGCTGCCCAAGTCAATCTAGACCAATCCACTCATGGCATGGGAGGGAAACTAAGTCTTATAAATGTGGTACTTTGTCCACGTTTGCACAGATAGTATCAAGGAGCCAGAATATGGGTCATTTTTGGAAACATACAATCAGGGAAGAGTGTAAATGCCACATGTGCTACCTTGGTGATGGAGCAGCTTGGGAGGACTGGCCAGGGCCAATGAGAACAAAGCTTCATGAGCAGCACCTTGGGCTTGAGGGTGAAGGAGATAACAATTGGGAGGACTGGCCAGGGCCAATGAGAACAAAGCTTCATGAGCAGCACCTTGGGCTTGAGGGTGAAGGAGATAACAATTATTCCTCTGGCCTTATGCCCTCATCAGGCAACGTGGGATGGGATGGGATGTTTGGTGATTGAAAAAGGATGTCAATGAGTTGGAAAATGTCTAGCACCCAGCATGAGGAACCCTCCCTGGAATCTGTGACCTGGGAGAATCAGTGGGGATGGATATTCTGGAGAAGTTTCAAGTGTTCTGGCAGGACTTGGAGCACGGTGAGGACTTGATAAATCCTTAAGAAATTGATTAATCAGATCCTTCAATACTTGAAGAGCCGTAATATGGCAGAGGTGTTTCCCTTGTTCCGATTGGCCTCAGAGAATAGACCCAGTATGAAGGGGAGTTGCAAAGAGACAAATCAGCTTCAAGGTCAGGGGGAAAATCTCAATAATTAGAGATATTCCACAACTGCAATGGACTGCCTTAAAAAGAAGCCCTTACACTTCTCCCTCATTGCCGGTCCTTAGCTCTGGACCAGATGGCCAATTATTGAGAATGTTAGACCGGCAATTTCTGCTCTGGTGGAAGATGAAAGTGTTTTCAGCACATTTCTATCTCAGAGATTTTCTGATTTAATGTGCAAGAGAGAGAGCTCTTGTTTCTCCATCTTCAAGTTCTTGCTTGTTAATTCTGGAGGCGATTCTAGAATTATCCCATCCCATCCTATTCTATTTGATTCTATTGAATTCTGGCAAAAAATGTTGACTTTTGTTCCATTCACCAACATTTATTAAGCACCTGAAGTGTGCCAGACAATGGTTTAGGGAAATACTTGCCACCTTTTGTGGTGTTTTCCTAGCAATGGGGTCACGTGACTAGCGCTCTTTCTGCTTCATAAAACATTTTCTGTTTCTTCTCTTCCTAGATCATTCCAACAGCCCTTAAAGGAATAGTGTGGGCCTTAATATCTGTTTCACAACCGAGGAAATGGCCTTTTGGGGAGTCTCAGTGCCTAAGTTCAGGCCGCATGGGTAAGAAGTAGTGACAGATAGGTTGTTGTATCTCGTCACTGCTTCCTTGTTTCCTCTCCCTGGGGCCATAACCAAGGCGGTATAGCCAGAACTCTGCAACAGAAAGCCAAATTGAGGGATCTCTGCCAGCTCTTATCATCATTCAGCAATTCAGAAATTCTACACCAAAGCTCAGCCCAAAGTTATAAGAACAAATGTCCTCTGTCCTTATCTTCAGCAGTGGTCTTGCATTAGGGTCTCATAATCCCCCCATATCAAGATGGCACCTGGCTCCTCTCCATTCATAAGTGCCAGCCTCACACGGGCAGTCCAGTCTCAGACTCTCCCTCTCTCCTTCCCCCTTGCACAGGGAGGTGCCTTCCCCTCCTCCAGCAAAGCTGGCGCCCCAACGTTCTCATTTTGTCTTCACAGGGCAGCGTCCGATCGCTTTTTTTAAATGGGAGCGCCTTTGCCATCACTTGCTTTGTAGATATATATTCCTCTTGACAGCTCTATTTCCTTCCTGAATTTTCAAATGCTCTTCCTCTGCCCAAGCCCTGGGCCTCCCATCCCTTCAAATGTTCCAAGGACAGCTGGGACAGCACCAGCCTAGTGAAACAGCAAGATAACCCAGGGACCGCTTTATCGTCAGGCACCAGGGACGGGCTGAGGGGTAAAGGCTCTGTCTGCACCCCCAGTTTTGGAGGTAGACATCCATCAGCTGTCCTGGTGCTAGCCCCACTGGGCTAGGATGGGTGGGGAGTGTGAGGGACCTTATCTCCCCACCTCAGAGCATCTGCGGACTTCTCTGAGGACTCTCCTTAGGACATGATCATTTTGTAAATGAAGCAGAAACAGAAATAGAAGCCAGTGTTTATTCCTAAAAATTAGTTGTTCTATTTCAGTTGTAATTCTCCTCTCCGCCAAGTTTTGAGACTCAGATGCCCCAAAATAGAGCGATTGTTGAGTGTCTAAATTTGTCCAAGGAACAATGTCCCTAATCTAGAGGGTGGGGCATGGCATTCTGGGAAAGTGACGGAATTTGAACGAAGGTTATAAAAATTTGTTTCTGAGAAAGCGACGCATTACTGAATCTCCTTGATGCTCTGCCCATGGCCCGAGATGCCCTTCTGTCTCCCCTCCTCTCTGCCTATTCCATGATCATTCATCTTTTCAGGACAAGTGTCACCCCTGGAAAGCCTTTATCATCCAGTCTGCTTCCCTTAGCCCATTGTTGGCTCCTTGATCATTTCCAGTAACGAGTCTCCCAGGAATGAGACCAATGGAACCAAAAGATCCCTGAGGAGGAGAATCATCAGGTTCTATCTCCACCTGCATCGGAACCCATGTCCATCTGCAACTTTAGCACCAGCTACTTTGGTTGGAATATTTTTGATCATGTGGAGGGGAGAAGACATGGGAGCTTAGACTGGTGAAGCAGAGAGAAGAAAGGAAAGAATCTCTATGGGAGATATTGGAGGAGAATCAATAGTTTTTTAATTTTTTTATTATAGTTTTTTAGTTACAAAGCATATTCATGGGGAATTTTTCAACACTGACCCTTGCAAAAACTTCTGTTGCAATTTTTCCCTCCTTCCCTCCACGCCCTCCCCTAGATGGCAGGTAGTCCCATACATGTTAAACATGTTAAAGTAAACAAAGTTAAAGTTGAATATGATGTATGTATACATATCTATATAGTTATTATACAAGAAAAATCAGGTTTAGAAATAAGGTAAAAATAACCTGGGAAAAAAACAAAACTGTAAGGGAACAATAACAGAAAGAATGTAAATGCTCTGTTGTGGTCCACACTCGTTTTCCAGTGTTCTTTCTCTGGGTGTAGCTGGTTTGGCTCATCACTGATCAATTGGAACCGAGAAGCAATAGGTTTGAAGAACTTCCGGCTTATTGAGATGTAGAAGTTTGAAAGCTGAGTGCCTCAAAGGATGGTAGGACTGTGAACAGAAAGAGACACATTGAGAAGAGAAGAAAGTTTAAAGGAACAGTTTGTTAGTTCCACTTTGCATATGCTGGGATGGTGTGCTAGCGGAAAATTTAATTTGTCAAATAATTGGCAAATATTTATCAAATTAGTCAATAAGCCTTTTTGAAGAGCCTACTCCATCTCAGGGACTGTGTAAAAATTGGGGATACCAAAAGAGGAAAAGAGTCCTTGACTTTAAGGAACTTGCAGTCTGGGTCTGTGTCCAAAAGAGATCATAAAAAGGGAAAAGGATCCACAAGGGAAAAGGATCCACAAGGGTAAACGTGTTTGTGGCAGCCTTTAAAAAAGTGGCAAGGAACTGGAAACTGAGTGGCTGCCCATCAGTTGGGAAATGGCTGAATAAGTGATGGTAGATGAATGTAATGGAACATTTTTGTTCTATAAGGAACGATCAGAGGGATGATTTCAGAGAGGCCTGGGGGGACTTACATGAATTAATTCTAAATGAAAGGAGTAGAACCAAGAGAACATCATACACAGCAACAAGATTATGCCATGATCGATTCTGATGGGTGTGGCTCTTTTCTACAATGAGTTGATTTAGGATAATTTCAATAGACTTGTGATGGAAAGGGCCATTTTCATCCAGAGAGAGTCCTATGGGGACTGAATATAGATCACAGCATAATATCTTCACCTTTTTATTGTTGTTTGCTTGCTTTTTTTCTTTCTCATTTTTCTCCCTTTTTGGTCTGATTTTTCTTATGCAGCATGATCAATCTGGAAATATGTGTAGAATTGTTTAGTGTTTAACAGATACTGGATTACTTGCTGTGTAGGAGAGGTGCTGGAGGAATGGAAGGAGAAACATTTGGAAAACAAGGATCTGCAAGGGGAAATGTTGAAAACTCTCATGACTAAAAAGTCATATTGAAAATAAAAAAACAAAAATAAAACAAAAAATTTGCAGTCCAAGGGAGCAGATGGTATGCAAACAAATAAGTATAAAGTAAAACCTATATGGAATTAATAGGAAATAATTAACAGAGGGAAGTCACTAGAATTAAGAGGGGTTGGGAATGACTTCCCATAGATGAGGTTTCAGTTGGGACTTAAGAAAGTCAGAAGGCAGAGATGAGGAGGAAGAGAGTTCTGGCTATGGGAGGGAAGCCAGAGAGAATGCCCAGAGCCAAAAAATTGTTTTGGAAAGTGAGAAGTCCAGTGTCATGGAGGACATGTGGTGGGGAGTAAAGAGTAAGACTGGAAAGGTTTACCAGAAAACAGTTGTTATGAAAGACTGAACACTAAATAGACTTTTGCCTCTGACTCTGGAAACCACAGGGACCACTGAGGTTTACTGAGTAGGGGGTGACTTAATCACATCTGCTCTTTAGGAAAAGTCCCTTTGGTGGTTGAATAGAGAATAGACTGGAGGAGGGGGAGATTTGAGGCAAGGGGCTCTTTGGCAGCTATTGCAATAGCCCAGATGTGAAGTGATGATGGTCTGCCCCAGGGTAATGGTGTTTTGGAGGAGAGAAGGAGGTATATTTGAAAGATATTGCAGGAAGGGAATCGATAAGCTTGACAGCAGGTCGAATATGGGAAGTGAGACATAGTGAGAAGTTGAAGATGTCTCCTGGGTGTGAATCTGGGGGACTGCCCTTGACAGTCATAGGGAATGTGGAAGGGGAGAGGATTTAGAAGGAAAGATGGGTTCTGTTTTGGACATATTGAGTTTAGGATATCTACTGAATGATTGTCCACACTGTCTGAAAGGCAGTTGGAGGCGAGAGACCAGAGGTCTTGGGGTTAGTGCAGGATGGTCAGTTTGAAGAAGATGATTATTTATTCCATGGGAGAAGATAAGATCATTAAGTGAAGGGAGAAGAGAGTCAGGGATAGAACTCAGGAGGTACCTTCAGTTGGAAGATGTGACCCGGATAAAGATCCAGAAGAGGAGACTGAGAAGTGGTCTGATAACCAGGAGGAGAACCAGGAGACAGGGGAGTCCTGGAAACCTACAGAGATAAAAGAAGTGAGGATTGAGAAAAGGTCATCGGGTTTGATGATTGGATGATCATTGGTTGCTTTGGGGTCATGGTGGAGCGATGAGGTTGGAAGCAGATTGCGAGGGTTAGCAGAAGAGACTGGGAGGAGAGAAAGGGAAGACACCTACTGTGTGTGGTCTTCTCAAGAAGTGTAGACAGAAGGCAGAAGAAATACAGAACAATAGGTAGCAGGGATAGAAATACCAAGGGGGGGATTTTGTGGATGGGGAGACATGATGTCATGTTTATAGGCAATAAGGAAGGAACCAGTAGACAGGAAGCTCAATGAAAAAATGGCAGTCCCAAAGTGGATGATATTTTGGAAGAAATGGGATGGAATGGAGTCACTTGAACAAGTAGATGGGTTGGCTTGGGTAAGGAGGGGGGCCACCTCTTTATGTGACACAGGGATGAAGGAGGAAAGAGAGGCAGAAGGCATCTGGGTGATAGGCAATAGCAAGAGAGGGAAAGAGGGAGCTCAAGGCCAATGGACTCAACTGTTTTTCTGTAAACTGGGAATCAAGGTTCTTGGCTGAGAGGGCGGGGAAGGAGGAGTCATGGAAGTTTTGAAGAGGGATGGAAAGGCTTCAAAGAGCCATTGAGGAGAGTGGGAGAGTGAGCTGGCAAGGGAGGTATGGGTTGTTGAGCCGCAGTGAGGGTCTTCCTGAGATTGTGTAACAAATTGTAGTTGTTGTGAGATTTTTCTCTTCACGGGCAGCACATGTGTAAGCACGATAAGCCGTGGGAGTGATCCAAGAAATTTCTATTGATAAATGTACCCACACATAATACTAAATATTAGCTCTTAGTTTGGAATTTTTCTTTTGAAAACTGTTCATTCCAATCCTTTCACCACTGATCTATCTCACAGTGACTTTGGGTCATATATATTCGTGTTAATTGTGTATCGATTTTGGATATCCCTGGGAATGTTCATGGAGAGCGCCTCGCTCGCTTTTCGAAGCCATTTGTCTTTATTGCTTCATTTTTCTCTCTCCCGCTTTCCCATGAATATGAAGTGAAAAATCAAATAACTAATAAAGGATGTTTTAGAGCCCTTTGCAAAACAGAAAGGGTTCATTGGAGCTCACCAGTCAAGTAGAGAAATGAGAAACCGATACAAAGAGATGACTATAATACATAATGCATGAAATATTCTTCAGAGGTACAGAACACAAAGCTCTGCGAGGTCCATGGGGAGAAGAAGACTTTTATTGCCACAGGGATCCGTGGGACTTTCTGTGGACATTTGAGTCTTCCTTAGAAGGGCTACGCGCTGAAGCTGGGGTATCACTGGTGATTGGCAGTTCCAGGGTTAGGGACATCAGCCTCTTCTCTACAACTTATGTTCTGAGTTGTGGGGTCACTGGGAGTGACTTTTTCAGGGTCACAGCCAGGGTGAAAGTGGCAGGACTGAGACCAGCTCTCCCTGCCTCTATGGCGACTCTCCAGCCCCAGGACCGTGCTGCCCTGGCCTTGGCGAGAGATTCCAAAAAGGAGGAGGGACGATGCTGCAGGTCCTCCAGGCGAGACCGCAGGTCTGAGCGAGGACACTTGTGAACCGAAGAGTCTACGATTTTGTTTGTGTGGGCGATTCTTGCAACACGGGTCACAGTCTTTGTACAGGTTCTACTACTATTACTACCACCACTATTACTACCATTACTACCACTGCTAGTATTACTACCATTACTATTACTACTACTTCTACCATCCCCACCCACCCTTGTCACCACTACTTCTATCACCATCACCACCACTACTACTGCTTCTATTACTACTAACCCTAATCCTAACCCTATTACTACTACTACCACCATTAGTACTACTACTACTACTACTACTACTACTATTACTATTACTTACTACCACCATTACTACTACTACTATTATTACTACTACAACTACTACTACTTCTACCATCCCCACCCTACTCTATCACCAGTATTACTGTCACTACTACTACTATTACTACTACTACTGCTACTATTACTTCCACAAACACAAAATTTGAACACCCTTACAACACTTCTTATCAGAAAATGCTAGACAATGATTGAATAACAACATATAGTTTGGTTATAGATTAATAAATTAAAAATGACTTGTTACTAGTGACAGCTTCATTCCTGAATCATCTGTCTGTGTGCACTGAGATTTAGAGCCAGGATCAGAATTAGTGCAAAGCTAGAGGAAAGAGTAAAACTCAGGGGAAAAAAGGTATGGCATACAATGAATACCATTTCAATTGGAATTATTTGTGGAAGTTATTGATGACAAAATTGGAATTTGGAGGGGGAAAACATGTGAATATCATTTACAGTACTGTTATGCAGAAATTTCTTTTAAAAAAATTAATCATGGTGAGATAGCTCTGCAGTATTTAATAAATAGATATCCTGCCCCCTTTCATTTTATGGTGCAAAGCTGTGAACTCCGTGAAACTTTGTAAAAGGAAGAAGTAAAGCAAATATTGAGAAGAAAGTAAAACTTAAATGGTTTTAATCACTGAAAAATATACAGAAATTTAATCATTCATTAATAAGTACCTACTATGTGCCAGACACTAAGCTAATTTAATAGTTATAAATCAAATGACTCAAGATTATAAAAGCCTCAATCAGCAAATCCTTGATGTATAAGTTAACTCAATTCCCTCCTCTCTTCTCCTTTCCAGTTTCCTTTTACATATTGTCTCACCTCATTAGAATGTGTGCTACTTGAGAGCAATATTTCTCCTTGTATTAGTATTCCAAATGCTTGCCACAAAGTGCTTAATAAATAGATTTCGACTTGACAGTTGATAAGTGGAGAGCTATGGCGAGCAAGGACAGGGCAGGTTTGAAATATAAACTTATTTGTCAAGTCTTCTAAACAAAGGATGATAAGCAAAATCAAATCATGAATCAATGAGCAACAGTGAAAGGGAAAACTAGCTTAAAGAAAGCTCGGCAAAAGATCCAGGGCAAATCATCCTCAGAGTATTTGAAGATTTTATTAGAAGCAAGAAACAAACAAAAGAAAATGTGAAAGATCGGCAGAATCTCTTTATCATCAAAGAGAAAAGGCTCATCACACTGGGACTTAACCATCACACTACTGAAAGTCCGTGGGAGTAGAAAGATATTGGAAGAATAAAAAGTCTAGACGAGATCCAGGCTGAAGGCAACAAGCTGGGAGGCAATCGCAGCTGTGATTGAGAAGACATGGGGAGAAAGGGAGCAGGGTAGTCCTGTGGAGAGAACTGGCTTCCGTGACAGACCGGCCTCTGTTGATTACGGGCCGTGTGAGCCGAGACTCACCCTCTCTTGGGCTTAGATTTCATCTTGGTGAAAATGGAAGGTTCGGAACAAGGTGTTTTCTAGGATTTTTGAAGCTTGAATCCTACGCTACTCCATCAAGAAATAGAAAAGTTGCTTGGACTTTGTACAATAAGATGAGACTTCCACCGCCAACATCTGCGAGTTCTGTTTTTCCACCTACATAAATTTTCATGAGATTAGTAAACATATATTAAAGTCATGACTGGAGGAGGCCCTCACTAGTAGTGAGCAGATGGGCCTTTGCAAGAGATCCCACCTCTTACAATCACATAATTAATGGGAGGATGAAGAGAATATTAGGTGGAAAGAAGGAGAGAAGGCTAGGGCTTGTTGGCTTATGAACTGCTGGTTCTCTGCCCATATATGTCCAAGAAAGTGACATCAAACTTTGGAGCCTGTACAATAACAGGAGGTTGCCCATGTTTAAAATTATTCCAGATTTCTTACAAGAAGAGAGGAAAGAGCCTAGTTCAGCAGCTTTTGGTCATCGGTACCGGCCAGGGTGTAAAGTTGGGTGCCGGGAGCTGTCTTGGGTGTTTGCCATCACCAAGGGGAGGCTGGGGATGGAAGTGGAAGGGCCATCCTCTGAGGATGAGGAGGATGCTGTTCTTCATGGGTGACTCTGCTGGTTGCAGGGACTGCGGAGACGCCTCGCACGGACATGGGCATTTACACATTGTCTCCCCCACTAGAGGGAAAAGGGCCTGTTTTTGCCTTCTTTTCCCCAGGGCTTAGCACAGTACCTGGTGGATACTACAGACTTAATAAATGTTTGTTGAGTGACAAACTGGACCCGGTTTGTAGCCACCTGGGAGAGCTTGGGACCAAAAAAACCCCAAGTGGATCAAAAACGCTAATTGTCTGGATTATTGTTAGATGGACAACCCATGGAGCTTGTATGCAAGTATTTATCGTCTTCCTCTCTAACCCTGCCTGGTTTTGTCTCTGCCTATTTGTATTTTAGTCTCTGCCTCTCCCTGCCTCCTCCCTCCCTTTGCCTTCTTCTCTCCTTTTTTCCATCCTTCCCTTTCTCTGTTTATTTCTCTCTCTCTCTCTCTCATCTCTGCCTCTGTCTCTGTCTCTCTCTGTCTCAGTTTATCTATCTTGGTGACACACAGCAAATGACCTTGAGTTAGGTCCCGAACTAAACAGAAAAAGAATCATCTGAAATGTTTGGGATGTTGCAAAGCCTTTTTAAATACCCCAAATGTCTCCTTGGAATAAAAGCTCACTTTCTCAATGCCAAGATTCTCCCAGGCTGCTTGAATGACTGTGAGTCATAGAATATTAAAGCCTCCGAGGAATTAAAAATGAGTATCTCCCAGAGGTCAGGGAAGAGGGGGATGCTGGGTATGAGCAGGCTGCGACACGTACAAAAGGGAGTCTGCAAAGAAAAAGCAGAATCGGCCGCTCAGCTAACGCACAATGAAGGACGTCATCTAAGACCGGCGTGGAAGATGGACTGGCCGCGGGACAATGTTGAGAGCCGAGCTACAGCAGCCCGTGTGGTCCCCCGGAGATCATGATGAGGTCCGGAGGAATCAAGGAAGGGCCCTCGTCGCATTAGATGGACTTCTATGAGGAGGACACGGACAAGGGTCTTGCTTGAAGAGCCGTAATCTGCATCATGGAGGCGATGTCTATGTTCCTGAGAGCCTCGATGTTTCCCCCTCCTCCTGCAGAATAGAAACTTATGGAGGGCGGTGTAATTTTTCATCCTATCTCTACCTTTCCTCCAAAGACTGTGGTATCTGGAGCAAATAAGTGCTTAATTAGTATGCTGTGAGCTCACTTTAGTGGAAGAATAAAGCAGAAAATCCTTCCAAGCCCTAAAATGCTGAATAAAATTTAGATTTTATTTTTACCAAAAGCCATAATGATAATTCAATTTGTATTTTACTCTGAAATTCAATCACATACTTAGTCAATGAGACAGGGATTGCACCAATAATTATCCCCATTTTTGAAATGAGGAAAGTGGATCTCAGGAAGAGAACCCAAGTCATAGAGCTTTAGAAGCAGTGTGGCTCAGAGAGTAGAGTATTGAACTTTGGGTCAGCAATCCCTGGGTTCAAATTTCACCTCAGATAGTCTCAAGGTGTGTAGTTGGGCAAGTTGCCAAACTCTCAGGGTCATACATTCTTTATCCATCCCAATCATCAGCTCAGACAATGATGAGGTACCTAGAACCAGCCTTGGGTCTGCTATTCCTGTCCTTCCATCCATTGAGAGGTCCCCGTAAGCTTAGAGAATGGTCCTCAGCCATTTCCACTGAGCCCCTCTACTGGCAGCTAAGGTTGTTCAGGAACAGCCCAATGGCTATTCTTACCAAAGACCCTCCAGGGAAGGGATTCGAGGTTTGGAAGAAAAATAAAAGTAGACTCAGTGCTATGAGAGGGTCTCATTGGCTTGAGATGATAAAGGACCAAGGCCCTACCCTGGACAGCAGGAACAACCATTCATTGGCACAGGGACCCTGAGATGTTCCAACTTCCTTTGTTTCCATCAAAGTGCTGACAATGCTAATATCCATAAATACTATCCTTTCTCTCTTGGGAAAGTGAATCCTAGAGTCTTAGATCTTTGGATGAATCTTAGAACAAGAACATGAGAATATTTTAGAACAATTTAGAGCTGAAAAGAACCTTGGAACATAGTGTCAGAGCTATGTGTGTGGGTGCTTAGAACAGAGATCAGAGAAATCCAGAGCTAGGCCAGAGCTTAGAATGTAGAATGTCAGAACTGGAGGAGAACCTAGAACCTAGAATATCGGAGCTGTGTGTGTGTGTGTGTGTTTAGAACAGAGAACAGAGAAGTCCAGATCTGGGACAGAGCTTAGAATGTAGAATGTCAGAATTATTTAGAACATAGAAAAAAGATCAGAGCTGGGGGGAACTTAGAACATAGAATGTCAGAGCTAGAAGAGAACTTTAGAACCTAGAATGTCAGAGATATGTGTGGATGCTTAGAACAGAGAACAGAGAAATCTAGAGCTAGCACAGAGCTTAGAATGTAGAACGTAAGAGCTGGAGGAGAACCTAGAACCTAGAATGTCAGAACTATGTGTGGGTACTTAGAACATAGAATAGAGATTAGAGCTGGCAAGGAACTTAGAACCTAGAATGTCAGAGTTATGTGTGGGTGCTTAGAACATAGAATAGAGAAGTCCAGATCTGGGACAGAGCTTAGAATGTAGAATGTCAGAATTACTTAGAACACAGTATAGAGATCAGAGCTGGGGGGAACTTAGAACCTAGACTGTCAGAGCTGTGTGTGGGTATGTAGAACACAGAAGTCACATTTTGGAGGGAAGTTAGAAGAAAAAGCACAAGGTTAGAGCTAAGTGGGATACAAGATGTTCCAAATTTCAGTGCTACCAGTTTAAAATAGCCCTTGGATGCCTTCAAGCAATGACACCTTCGTGATTATGGAGGAAATTACACGGTGCTTCTGAGACAAAGAACCGCTTTGTTGATTTTGCTCTCTATGTGACCTTGGATACTTCACTCTTCTTCTCTGAGGTTCCCTTTCTGCCTCTAAAACAGGTGTCGCCCCAAGGGACCGCTTCCTGCCAGCCCCGAGTTCTGAGGTTTATCAATAACAACCAGCCATTGAAATGCTCGGCACAGAACAGGGCAGGCCCCGGTTGGGAATTGAAAGTAAATGAAAACTTAGCCAAGTCCAGAACCGAGTTACAATCATCGCCGTATTTTTGCCTTGGACGTTTCTATGAGAAAAACACAGACGTCAAAAAAGACTCCTGGCCCCACTCCTAGAGGCGTGTGGTCCACTCTGGTCACTGAGCTTTGGAAGGGCATCGATGGGGGAGGGTCTGGAAGAGGGTGACCAGGTTGGGGAAGGGTCTGGAGCTTGTTCTGTGTCAGGAGCGTTTGGAGAAACTGGAAATGTTTCAGCTGGAGAAGAGAAACCTGGGTAGGTGGGAGGGAAGGTGAGTAACCGAACAGCCTTTGAGGAGCAAAAGTCCGTTTAGTCTTGCTCTGCCTGGCCCCTGGGGTGAGGAAGAGAAGGGACAAAGAGGTCCCCAGAGGCAGGTCTCGGGAGGAACTTCCCAGAGGGGAGATCTGTCCCCGAGGGGAAGGCGGGGCCCCCCTTCCTGGATGTTTCCCAGCAGTCTTTGGGTGATTCCTTGTTGGGAATGTTCTGTGAGGGTTTGTGGGCCAGGCAGGAGGTGGACTAGATGCCCGGGGCGTCCTCTCCAATTCAGCCCTTCCTTTAGGGAGGAATTCTGACGACTGTGATCCGGGGAGCCGAGATTTGTGGGCGCAGCAGGGATGTGCTCCCTCAGCCGGGGTCACTGCGCACAATGGGGGGGGGTCACTGCGCCAATGACCGGTGAGTCGTGGCAGCATCCCCCAGTCACGCTGCCCACCCTCTGACCCGGCTCCCCACCGGCTGCTGGGACCCTCAAGCCTCCCTCACAGGCCCTGTTCTCCTGCTCCCCTCCAGGCTTTGTCTGCTCTTTTTAGAATGTTAGTTCCTTCTGGAGAATCACTATTTGCTTTTCTTGTTTTTCTATCCCTAGGGCTTAGCACAGTGCTAGGCACACAGTAAGTGCTCCTTCTCTCTGTCTCTCTCTCTGTGTCTCTGTCTCTCTGTCTGTCTCTGTTTGTCTCGCCTCTCTTTCCTCTCTGTCTCTCCCTTTCCTTTCTCTCCCCTTCCTCCCTCCCTCTCTTTCAGCAGCCAAGGAGCACAGTGGATAGCATGTTGGTCCTAAGGGTAAGGAAACCCGAGTTCAAACACAGTCTCAGACACTTGCCGTCTAGGTGAGGTAGCACAAGTCACTTCATCCTGTTTGCCTCAGTTTCCTCATTTGTAAAACGAGCTGGAGGAGGAAAGGGCAAACTCCTCAGTGTCTTTGCCAAGAAACCCCCCGGGGTCACAGACATGACTGAAATGACCGAGCAAAAATCTCTGTCTCTGACCAAAGCTGTCGAGGTAATGGAGGGAGCTGACGAAGGCACTGAAGGGGGAAGGGGAGTGCGCAGGATTCACGTCAGAATTGCGGGTTTGGTCCCAGAATTTCTGACTTCCCTCAGAGCCTCCTTAGAAGAGAGGAGCCCCCGTGCAATGATAAGAGCACTAGGGCTCTCTCCCTGTGACCTTGCCCAAAGTCACGGAATGATCTCCCTGAACTCCGAGTGCTTAAGTGTAAAGTGAAGGTTCAAGAGCCAGAGGCAGCTTGCTGGGGCTCAGACAGAGCTCTGGGCTCATAATCAGAAAGACCCGAGTTCAAATCCTGCCTCAGATATTTACTAGCTTTGTGACCCTGGCATGTCTTCCCCCAGCCTCGGGTTCCTCATCTAGATAATAATACCATTTATCTCCCCAGAATTGTTAGGATTAGATGAGTTAACATCTATTAAAGCACCATTTAAACACTGGTTATTATCCCCTAATAGGTCTCAGAGGTCCCTTCTTGCTCTAGGGTTTGAGATTCTGGCTCTGATTCTTTTGAGGAAGCAATTTTTTTATTATACCCTTTTATTTCCAAGTTATATGCAGGGGTAATTTTTCAGCATTGACAATTGCCAAACCTTTTGTTCCAACTTTTCCCCTCCTTCTTCCCATCCCCTCCCCCAGATGGCAGGTAGTCCCATACATGTTAAATATGTTAAAGTATAAGTTAAATAGAATATATGTATACATGTCCGTGTAGTTATTTTGCTGCACATAGAGTCGGACTTTGAAATACTGTACAATTAACCTGTAAAGGAAATCAAAAATGCAGGTGGACAAAAATAGAGGGATTGGGAATTCTATGCAATGGTTCTTAGTCATCTCCCAGAGTTCTTTCGCTGGGTGTAGCTGGTTCAGTTCATTCCTGCTCCATTGGAACTGATTTGGTTCATCTCATTGCTGGAGATGGCCAGGTCCATCAGAATCGATCATCATACAGTATTGTTGTTGAAATATATAAGGATCTCCTGGCCCTGCTCATTTCCCTCAGCATCAGTTCGTGTCAGTCTCTCCAGGCCTCTCTGAAATCTTCCTGCTGCTCATCTGTTACCGAACAATAATATTCCATAATATTCATATCCCACAGTTTCTTCAGCCATTCTCCACCTGATGGGCATCCCCTCAATTTCCAGTTTCTGGTGAGGAAGCGATTTTTAATGTGAATCTGAAATCTGGGTTTGCCCGTCACCCACCAGCCTCGGAGCATCAAAGATGCAAAACCTGGGGAGTGAAATCACGTCCATGACCTTTGCTCAAGGACATAATCGACCATCTATGCTCCTGAAAACTGACTAATTCCTGATCAGAACTTTTCCTCCACGCCATTCATTCCCTGGAGATCAATATACTGTCCAGAGTGGGGAGAACATCTCCATCTGACGTCTCCGAGAGATTTGGGGAATGGGGAACGAGATTCATGTTCTTTCTGCCTCAAACGTCCAGCACCTTTCTATGAACTCCCAGTTCCAGCCCTGACCCATCTCTGACCATTGGGTCTTCCTCTCTTCAGAACCCATTAATTCCCTGGAGATCAACGACACTGTCCAGAGTGGGGGGAACACCTCCATCTGACAGGGGTTAGAGAGAGTCTGGGGAATGGGGAACAAAGGTTCATGCTCTCTCTGCCTTAAACATCCAGAACTTTTCTGTCTATGAACTCCCAGTTCCAGCCCTGGCCCTTCCCTGACCATTGGGTGTTCCCCTCACTTCCTGTTCTAACTGCTCATTTATCACATGGCACCTATTGTTACCTCTTCATTTGTAACAGGACTATGGCCAATGTTGGTCCAGCCCTTGGGCATGTATGACACGTCCTTGCTCGTTCCAACCCACGAGGACTCTGGTGAGATGGTTTCTGGCCACATACAATGGAAGAGTCCTCCCCGAAGTGGCTCACAGACATCCTTTCAGTGTTTCTTGTCACCTTCCCGCCTTGTGATGAAAAGCCTTTTAACCAACGGCGCAGCTGAATCCGAGTGTGACTTTATGAGGTTTAAGCGACAATCTGTCTTTCTCTTCTCTGACGGCTTTTGAGAAGAAATAACTGCTGGGAATGAATATCCTGAGACGACAGCAGCCAGGTGCCTGGTGACTCGGTGCGATCCATCAAACTATCACGGCTCGCATCAGCAGCCAGGCTCCTGGTACCAGGGATGACTCTAGCGTGAGTCCAGTGAGGGCTCCCCAAGGACAGTCCCAAGGAGTGACCTGCTTGGCCCAACCCATCAAAGGCCCGTCCCACAGAAGCAAGAGAGCGATTCGCCTTGTCCATCAATTGTGTCGTATCCAGAAGTGAACGTGGGGGGGATTCCATAAAGAAGCACAGAATTAGGTGACGACTTTTTAAAGAACCATTTTCAGTTTGAGTCAAGCTTTTCTAGGAACTCAGTGGGAGCGTGAGGATGATGTGAGCCTCTCACTTTGGGAAGTAATTATACTTTGGACCTTGCTCTGTTTTCTCAGTAAATAGGTCTTTGTAAAATCCCGTTGGTGTTCATTATTATTAAAGGGACGTGAACTGGTTATATGATATTGAGCGATACACCGCTGGGGGCTCATTATGTTTCTTTGTACTTATATTATCAGAGCTTAATAGAAACACTTGTTAAATACGTGCCGGTTGGTTTATGAACGATAGTATTGAAAGCACTAAACCCTCAGGATTGCCCCAGAATCTTGAGGGAAGGAAATAGTCATTTGCCCCTGGACACCTGAAGGGCTGGTCCAGCTGGAATTGGGAGAGTAAGCCCAGAGAGGGGGCTCTTCATCCCTTCATTCCACAAACCCTAACTTCATTCCTAACTTACGAGGTCTCTAAGACTGTCTGCTAAGACATGGGGGAGACATAAAGGCAAAGCCAGGCCCTGCCTCACGGATCTTATAAGGGAAGTAGGGGGGTTATTGGTGATGTAGTCAGGCAATTTGCTTCTGTACCGAAATTTCTTTGACTGAGATCACAGGCCCTCCATGCTAGAATAAATGGTCATCTTTGGTGGCCATGGGTCTCCCTAACCATCTCCTAGCAGCCAGCTTCCTGGTGGTGATCTTCAGTCATTTCAGCTGGGACCAACTCTTGGTGACCCCACGTGGGGCTGGTTCACCATTTCATTCTCTTTATAGATGAAGAAATTGAGGAGAACAGGGTGGAGTGACTTGTCAGGGTCACACAGTTAGTAAGTGTCTGAGGCTGGGTTTGAACCCCCGAAGATGAGTCGTCCTGATGTCAGGTCTAGCGCTCTGTGTGCCGTGGCATGGAACTGCAGCCCAGGAAGTGCTTGTTGGGTTGAATCGGATGGACTACAAAGAGAGGGCGATCCAACCTGTTCAGACTTCCCAAACACTGAATTGTGGTGATCTGACCCCCATGTATAAAATGGTCTATGAAAAGAAGCGTTCCTAAACAAAACTTGAAGTTGTCTGCTCAACCTAATTAAGGAGCTTAACAAACACTTTGCAAATACTCCTTCAGTACAATTAAAGCAGGACTATCAATCACCCATTTTTCTTCATTAAAGCAGATCCCCTAAAGACACAGGAGACAACCTTCTCCAAGTCCAGACGGCATTATTGATGCAAAAAAGTTGACAGTAATAACCATGTGTTAAAGCTTTGATACCTCAGACTCTTACGCTATCAGATGAACCAGAGGTACTGCTTTTGAACCTCAATATTCCCATAAGCTTTGGGAGCCACTGTGGCTTTGGCAGCCAGCTGGCGGTCCTGCACCATCCCACTTCTGTTTAATGAGCTCAGGTGAGACAGGCTCACCACTCCCAGAGGCAGCCTGTTTCCCACTGGGACAGCTGCCTTTGGTGGAGGATTTTCCTGACATTTAGCCTAAATTAGCCACTTTGCTGCCTCTAGTTTTGCTCTCTGGGGCCAAAATAAAATGTGTTTTAACTTTCTTCCACATAGCAGCCTTCCCAAGGCATGAAGACACTTTTCTTCTTGGATTAAAGATTCCCAGTTACTTCAGTGCAGCCTCATCTCCAACGGCTGCTAGAAAGTGTCTGAGGCTGGATTTGAACTTGGCCCACCCATCTCCAGATCCAGAACACTGTCCACTGCAGCACCTCTCTAGGTCTTCTCCAGTTAATCAATCTCCTTTTTAAACTAGGACATTCTGAACTGGACACCACGTTCCAGATGGATCTGATGAGGGCGCGGAACAGAGGTATTCACACCTTCCTAGATCTGGAAACGGTCCCTTGTCATGGAGTCCAAGACCAGCAGAGCTTTTCTTTACCACATCAAACTGTTGATAGACATTGAACTTGCTGTCCGTTAAGATGCCTTGATCATTTCCCAACAGATTCTTTCCCTTCCGCCATTTTGTAATGGTCAGGTTGATTTTTGACCTCAAGTGCCAGACTGAACATTGAAGTTCCTCCTATTAGAGTTAACCCAATGTGCCACCTCTAAAGATACTTCTAATCCTGCATCTAGGATCCACTGTGTGACTTCTAGATCCTGCATCTAGGATCCACTGTGTTAGATAGTCCCTGATTTCTGCAAAATCAATCACTGATAAGAATGTTAAGCAGCCTGGCTCCAGCAGATCCCTGAGGCACTCCACTGGGGACCTCTCACCTCACTGATATTTAGCAAATCCTCTTTGAACCTTTGGATTATTGGACTGTATTCTTATCTACTCATTGATAATCCACTACCTCCACAAGGATGATCTGAAATCCTTTATTTAGGATCTATCTAGGGGCTCTATAAACCCAATATCCCCTCATTGAATAGTTCAGTAACCTAGTTATGGAAAATAATGAGGCTTCCTGGTCAAGGAAAATGACCAGGTCTGAAAAGAGAAATAGGGGTATTAGAGAGCAGAAAACCACTTGCTGTCTGGACACGGCGGTCCCTGCCTGTAAATTGCTGCTGATGAGCTGAGATTGGGGAATTTCTCGAGCTTGGAAGTTCTGAGCGCCAGAAGGCTGAGGTGATAGGGTGTTCACACTAGATCGGAACCAACGTGGGAGATCTTGGGTGTTGGTCAAGCTTGAAACTGATAAGTGTTTGAGTCTAGATTCAAATCCAGCTCTCCTAGCTCCAAGTTCAACCCTCCATCTATGACAATAGTTTGACTTTCTTAGAACACCATGATTTATTAAAATCACAATTCTAAGGAACCCAGATGGTAGAGAAGAAACACCAGGTAGTGCTCAAAGGAGATAATATTTGTAAAAAGGGCTTAGGCCCATAGAAAAGTGTTTTATAAATGCTCATGTCCCCTCCCCCAATGGGGGCATAGATTGGCTGCTTACATTACCAATAGGGTTGTATGTAGTAGAAGTGACTTGTAAGTCACGAATGAGAAACTGAGGCAAAAAAGAGGTGGGTGAATGAATAGCACTGAACTGCATTGAAACCCATGAGATGCTAAATTCTTTAGATGTCAGAGGCAGTGAAGGACTCATGGGAGAATCTGAATCAGATTCATGATAAGAAGGCTTGGATGAGGGGCTTTCTGTCATGCTGTAGCAGTAGCCCGGGAAGTTCTGAGTTTGAATTCTTTTTTCTAATACTTAACAATTTTGTGTCAAATAATTGAACTCCAGTCAGTGTCAGTTTCCCCATCTGTAAAATATAGATAATGATATACATTCAGATACCTTCCTCATTTTGAATCAAATCAGATAAAGTATGCAAATTGTTTTGTAAAATTAAAGGCATATAAATGTCTATTCTTGTTATTAATACTCATAATAATGAGAGATTGAAGATTGTGCTGCTGATTGACATCCAATGTAAATGATCCTTTTGTCCTTGAGAGCGCAGCATTGGCCACCACCAACCTCAAAGTGCTCTAGAACTCCTCCGTAAGTCCCCGGATTTAGTGTCCCCTCAGTAATCTCTTCAAAACTATCGCCCGAGTCCCCAGGACAAATTCTGCGCCAGCCGTGCAAATAACATCTAGATATGAATCAAAGGGGATTTGATTAAATCGCAGAAGCCATCTAGTCCAACTCACTCATTTTACAGAGAGAAGAAACAGGCAGAAGAAACTGCCCAGAGCAGTTCAAGGATTTGTCCAAATTGATCCATGCTATAAGTGATCCCAGGCCCTCTGATCCCCAATCCAACACTCTTCTTATTGTTCTCCCCATTTTAAAGGAGAAAACTGAGTCAAGAGATTTGTTGGAGGATCACAGAGTGTGTGTTTTATAACCACAACCAGGTCTCTTCTGGCTCAAAAGCAGCCTCATTTCCTTCTGGGGATTGTCTAGGTTCAGGGGGAAAATTCAGCCATTATCTGGATTTGTTTCTTTGGGATTAGAACAGAGCTGGGTGCAAGGAGGGAAGAGGCCTGGAAGGACTATTTTGGGGGGTCTCCTAGATAGACTGAGAAGCACAGGGGGATGGAGCAAGAGCCAGGCTTTCCAGACTGTCCTGGGCAAAATGTCCCCTTCATTGCCATTGGTAGCAATTCCAACCCACACGGACTAGACTGCTGTTCTCCCTGGCATTATTTCCACCCACCTGGTGTGTGAGTGGGAACCTTGCCATCCACCCACCTGGTGCGTCGGTGGGAACCTGGCCACCAGAGCCGCGTTGTCAGCTAAGTCTCCGTTCAGCTGAATCTCTGAGAAGAAGGGCTAATCTTTAGTGGGGTCAAGGAAGGTAAGGCAATGAGGAAACTACTGACTGGGGTAAACTGGTCTTAAACCAAGGGCAGAGCTCTGTCCAATGTACCCCAAACTCTGGGAGAGATTACACATACGCCTGCCAAAGTTCACTTTATTAGTAATTTGACAAGCATTTATGGCTCTCATGGGCCAGCCTGATGTTCTTTTAATGTGTCTCTTCATCCCTTTGGGGATCCAGACACTATCATTAAAAATGGGAATTTCCTCCCCAAACTTGTGTCCCAGCTTTGTTCTACCTTTAGAGGAGGGGGATCATGGGATCAGAGGCCTGGAGCTGGAAAAAAGCTTAGTTGAGGGAATAAGTCCAGGAACATTAAATTATTCACCTTAGATCTTACTAAGAGGATTTTTGGAGGGGAGGTTGTGGTACTGAGAAATTAATTTACCAATTATTCTAACCCCTTCAAGGGAACTGAGTGTCTGAGAAAGTGACACAATCTGCTGAGGGTCACACAAGTGAGAGGTGACAGAACTGGGATTCTGTGACTCCAAGGTTGGCACGCCAGGGATGACTTTTGTTCTTCTTACTCTCCACGTTCATCCCCCAGGAATCCCCTGTTTCATCCTGTGTTCCCCTATCGCTCATTTTCTAGAACATTTGTATGCCTTCTTCCCATCCTTTGAACTGTGACTTCCAAACCATCATGTTCCTGGGATGGAAGTGAAGAAATCCAATTACTTTTTGCAATTTAAAAACATTTTTATTTTTATTTTATTTTATTAATATTATGTATATTTATATTATGTACATATAATATAAATATAAAATTATATTTTATTTATTTTATTTTATTTAAACTCAAGTTTTGAGTTCCAAATTCTATCCCTCCCTCCTTCCCTGACTTACTATCCCCCCCACCCAGATGATAACAATCAGATACAAGAGCAATTATGTAAAACAAGAAGACTTGACAAAAAAGGAAAGCAAGAAAGTGAAAACCAGCAGGTTTTATGTATTCAATCGCTATCAGTTCTTTCTCTGGCGGTGGATGGTATCTTCATCATGAATCCTTTGGGATTGTCTCGGATCATTGTATTCCTGAGAATAATTAAGTCGTTCACGGTTCTTCATCAAACTGTGTTGCTGTTACTGTGTACAATGTTCTTCTGGTTCTGTTCACTCTGTATCTGTTCACATAGATCTTTTCAGTTTTTTTTTTTCCTGAAATCATCCTGCTTCTTGTTTCTTACAGCACAACAATGTTCCATTACAATCATATGGTTTTTTAGCCATTCCCAATTGACGAAAAAACTCAATTCTAACGAACAACTATTTTGCACCATGGGATGGTTGGAGGTGAATGTCCCAAAGACCAAAGGTTCCTAAGAGGAGGAGACCACTGAGGAGGTCTCAGTAAAATATCCAGTCTCCTCTTTGACCCTTAGTTGTGTTCTCTTTAAAATGAAATTTGGTCAGATTAACCCATTTAAAACCAAATATTCATTGCCTGCTATGTTCCAGATGTCACTCATGACAAAGTGGGACGGTCCCTCTCTGTAGCAGAGTGTATGTTCTCATGGATATGTGGGTGGGGGGCAACATTCATAGGGGAGAGATGACCAGGAGGTAATTTTGGTCTAGTAGAAAACATCTTTACCCGGGGTCCAACTTTAGTCAGTCATGAATGGGGAAAAATACACATTTATCTTCACTAACTTCTAACTAAAATTAATAATTTCTAATTTGAAAAAAACAACAACATTATTCTGAGAAGTGGCCCATAGGTTTTACCAGGCTGTTGAGTATCAGGAGTAAAAGAACTACTGGACTACCCATTTTAATGGTAAGAATAATCATAGGACTGTCACTTGCCCTGATCCTTCTATTAATGTTCAGTCATTTCCCCATCGTGTCTGGCTCTTTGTGACCCCACTACGGTTTTCTTGGCAAATATGCTGGGGTTTGCCTTTTCCTTCTCCAGTATTTTACAAGTGAGGAAACTGAGGCAGACAGGATAAAGTGACTTCCCCAGGTCACACAGTAGTTAGTGTTTGAGGGCAATTTGAACTCAGGAAGATGAGTCTTCCTGACTCCAGGCGTGGCGCTCTGCCTGCTTCGCCCCCTACCTGCCCTGCATCCTTTCATTAGCACTGATGGTTAGAATTACAGCAAGAGCAAGAGGTGTGTGTGTGCGTGTGAGTGTGTGAGTGTGTGTGTGTGAGTGTGTGAGTGTGTATGTGTGTGTGAGTGTGAGTGTATGTGTGTGTGAGTGTGAGTGTGTGTGTGCGTGTGAGTGTATGTGTGTGTGAGTGTGAGTGTATGTGTGTTGTGTATGTGTGACCTTGCGGAGTCCCTTTACCTTTGGGAGCCCTTTTTCCTCCCCTGTAGAACGGGGAGGTGACTCCTGAGGTTCTCTCCTGCTCAGGGCCCAGCAGTCATGGGGAGCTGCTCTGCCTCCATCACATCCCTGTGTCCGGGCGGATCGGTGGCTGGATGGGACACACGGAGGCTTCTGGGAGCCGGGGCATTAATAAGCTCAGAGCTCTGGCTGGGGACACTCGGCCATCTTCCACGACACTTTAAGTGGGTGGTGAATTTGAAAGGAACACAAGCGAAGCTGTCCCGCAGGCCTGGGGGCTGGGGGAGGCTGGCAGGGAGGCCTCTGGGATCCAGGAGATTTCCAAAGCCCTCCACTTGCTTCCGCTGTGGCTGAGAAGGCTCAGAGGCACCCAGAGGAGGGCCTTCCGTTCTGGGCACCGGGATGGAGAAGGGCTGCGACAAGCTGAGGAGGCTCTAGCCAGAGGAAGCCCGGAGCTCGTGTTGGGGAGGATCAGCTGAAGTGATGGGGAGCGTAGCTCGGAGACGAGGTGGTTCCAAGGGACCGTGAGTCTGCAGATCAAACATCTGACAAGCTGTAGATTACACGGATGACTGAGGGAGGCTCGTCCTTCTTGGCCCCCTGGGTGAGGATCAGGAGGAAATAGGGTCTGAAACTTCAGGGAGAGAGGGAGGTTTCTGCTCAGTGAAAGGACATGTTCAAAACACTGGCCCGGGCTCCCTAACACCTCACTGAGCCCCGTGGCAAGTGGGGATGGTCAAGGAGAGGTGGGGTGACTATGGAGGGAAATGGGAGAATCATTTCTTGTTGAGGAAAGATCGATTAGGAAACTCTGGAGGACTCTCCCAACTCTGAGATGTCATTGGGAAGAGGGGCGGCCCTCTGGGTCATAGAGGATACCCTGGACTTATTTTGGTTTCAAGTGTAGGGCTTGACAGGGGCTCTGATTCTTGCACCCTTCCTCGACGCTTTCCCACGTACTTTTTCCCACCATTCCCTCCTGCCTCCCATGGTCTTTTTCCCAGTTCTCATCCTTCATGAAGTCAGCATCTCTGGCCCCGGGGACCACCCTCTCCTCCTGTTCCTTATCTTCTGACAAATCTCACTCTTGCTTCTGGTTCTCCTTTCTTCTTAATACTTTGTCTTCCAACCATTTTCTATTTTTTTGACCCCTTAACGTGACTTTTTTCTCAAGGATCTGTCCAAGGTACCCTTTGTACCCCTTGACCTTGCCATTCATCCTGCTGAAGTGACTCATCTAAGGTACACAGAGTCAGATTTGAACTCAGTCCCCTGAGTCAAGAGATAGGGTTCTTTTCATTGTACTGTGTTACTTCCACATGGATGTTCTCCTAGAATCACAAACTCATCATGATCCAGAGAGAGCTCATCACCTTATGTCCCCAACCCGTTCCTTTTGTCTGCCTTGTTTCTATCCGTGATACCACCTCCTCCCCCCAGTTCTAACTCAACCAACTTTGATTAAGCACTTACTGTATGCAAAGTTTTATGTCAGGCTTGGAGAAATCAAGTAAGCAATGATAACGCTGAGTCAGGGGGAAGACTCCTGCCACTGGAATCAGGGAGTCAGATCTCGACTCTGATTTACTATCGTGACCTGGAGCAAATCATCGACCCTCTATGAAGCTGTTACCTTATTATCATTGGAAAAGATCTAGATGATCTCAAAGATTGATTTTACTTTTAACGCTATGACCCTATTCCCGACAGTCCCTGTCCTCGACAGCCTTGCATTCTGCTCTTTAGTCCTCAGACTATTTTATCACCAGCCACTTGAGTCCTGTCGATTCTGCTTCCTCGGGGTCTCTAGCATCCATTGCCTCCTCTCCACCAGTGCTACCATAATCCTACCACAGCCCCCAGGAGCCTCTGGCCGGAAGGGGCAGATCTGAGGGCTTCCTTTCTGGTCTCCCCTCCCTCCAGCCGCCATCATTCCCAAGTCACCATCCATTCAGCCACAATAATCTGCTCCTGCCCGAATCCGGCCGCGTTCCTTCTCTGCTCAAAGCCTAACTCGGCTCGCCCCTTCCTCCAGGAAGCCTGCTTTGCTTTCCCGATCGGGACCAACTTTGCCCATTGGACTTTGCCAAGTGGTCTCTCTAATATATACATTAAGTGACCTTGTGCATCGTTCTTTATGTATGTGTCCCACTCCCCCCTTAGCCTGTGGGCTCACTGAGGGGTGACAGGGCCACGTCTCATCTAAATTTCGGGCTCCCCCAGAGCCTGGCACTGGGCTCGGCACACAGTAGGTGCTACACAAAGTTCATTGATCTTTTAAGTTGAGAGTGAAGATGGAGAGGATGCAAGAAGCATCAGCTCGAAGAGCTGAGAGAAGTCGTGAAGGGGTTTTGCCTCATTGGGCTTTGGAAATGTCTGCAAAAAAATATGACAGAATAGGAAATGAGTAAAATCCCTGAATTTCTTGAGTCAGAGTTCACCTGAGGACTCGAGCTCGTGAAACCAGAGTGTCTGCGTTGCCGGCACAGAAGCTGGAGGAGAGAGCAGAGCTCCTCTGTGGCCAGAATGTGTGAGCAATGGGAGGAGGCTGCTGCCCCACCTCGGGAAGTCCTCAGTCTTTTTCTTTCTAAAAGTCTCTTCTTTCCATGAGAGAAAACTGAAAGGAGCAGCCGTGCAATGGCCGGTCATGGGATCCTGCTTTGATGATGTCTTTCCAGCTCTGTGTCCAAGAACGGTGTTTTCTGTGGAGGAGGGACTTACATATTTATCAGGTTAATTTGATTTGAATTCCTTAATCCACCATCTGGTCCGTAGAACCTCGGTGCACAACAACCCGTTAGCAGTGGGCTCACCACCAGGAACCATCATGCCCATGGAGGTAAACACCACATGTTTCCTTGGTGCACTCAGCCGGGATTGCCTTCTGGGAGTTGCTGCACATGTCTCCCTGAAATCTGTCGGTTAAGCAAGCCCTGCGGCTTTTCTGCAGCCATCCCTCGGCCGTAACTAAGGTGAACCATGGCCCTTTGCCCCAGGGTACCCCAATGCAGAGGGGTATTTAACTTTAGAGATCCAACTGCACTCAGCACTGGCTTGGTGGATCTGTGATTTCACTGATTTGGAAGAACTGTCGCAGTTTAGCCGAACCCACACGTTCGGGGTGAATCTGACTCGTGTTCTCCCTTTTCACCTCGGGGACGATGGCCAACGAACTGGAGGCTTCCTCACCTACTTTTGACCAAGGGATATTGTAGACAAAACACCGATCCCCTGTGACCTTCCCGATAGACCCTCTGTGCTCGTAGCTTGTCTGGCCCTCAGATAAGAGCATCCCCTATGGAAGCTTGGTTAGAGCTGCTAGATACGGGCTTGCCCGACATGCGCAGAATCACAGGCTCCGAGAGGTGGAAGGGACCCCAGAGACCCTCATACCTGCAGCAAGGAGCCTATGGCCTCCCTCCCCAGACCCAGCTGGGGACGTCTGTCCCTTGGGTTTTAGGGTACCTGGAAAGTTTTGCTTTCTCTCTTCTGCACTGCCATTGGCTGTACCCCACTCCCCACTGGGTACTCCTGCCTTGTGCCCTAGTTCCTTTTAACCAATGAACATCAGTTAATTTTTCCCCAGGGGATCTTACTTTGAAGATGTAGCACAAACGTCTCTCCCCAGTATCTCAGGGAGCCCCTATAGCTTCGTCCCTACATCCCGCCGGTCCCCCTTCTTCCCAGGACTGCAGCACGAGTGTCGGATTCAAGCTGCCCCTGACCCGGACCCCCGAGCCCACTCCTTGTGGCTGGCTGCTCCCCTGGACTCTGGAGCCCTGGGATGGGTTAGTTTTGGAAACCCCGGATCGGAGGCTCCGTTCCTTTCACAGAGACATGGTATTGGGGGCTAAGGAGCGAGCCCCGTGTCTTGGATCTACACGGACTCCACGGGGAGAGGGTCCCACGGCCTTTCCATTACGGCCCCGCTTCCTCACTGCAAGTTGCCCCCTACCACTGCGGAGTTAGTCACCAGCACCACCCAGAGAGGAGGCAGGAAACATGGCGGCCCCGCCAGGGCCCGGGGATGCCTTTTGGCCCTCCAAGGAGCCCTTCACCTGCTGGTTCCTCAGCCTGACCCAGCCACAGAGCTCCTCCAGCTGCTCCCAGCCTTCCAAGGAACCACAGCCTTCCGGAAGCAGGTTCCCTGTGGTAAAATGCATCGATTGTCCTTAGGGTCAAGGTCTTTCCTGCCTTCAGCAGCTTCCTCTTCCAAGCAGGGGCTTCCTGTGGTCAGAAATCGGAATCCCGGTAGTGGTTCTAATAAGGAAAAATCCCGTCGGACTCTCAAGTCCTGAAACCCTTTCTAGGCCTTATTTCCTCAGCAGGCTGGGGGTGGAGGAGCACAGAGGGGGGACTGCTCGGTCCAGCCTCCTCAGCCCCGTTTCCATCCTTTGCACACATGGGAGCTTGAGCTGGATGATCTCAGGGCCTTCCCCCTGTTACACTGAGTCATTCTATCAATAATACAAATTGTGAGCATTTAGATAGCACCTACTATGTGCCAAGCACTGTCTTCAGGGCCTTACCAAGGTTTCATTTGATCCTCACAAGAACCCTGGGTAGTCACTGCTGTCACTGTCCTTGTTTTATCATTGAGGAAACGGAGGCAAAAGGGAATTTAAATGACTTATCCGGGATCACACGGCTAGCAAATATCTGAGACTGGATTTGAATTCAGATCTTCCTGACTCCAGGCTTGGCACTTTTATGTCCTGGACCACCCAGCTGTTCCATTTTTGCATCCCCACTATTTAGCGCAGGGTCTGGCACTTAGTAAAAGTTGATAACTACTTTCTCTCTCTCTCTCTCTCCTTTTTTAAAAATCTCAATCTCTCTCTCTCTCTCTCCATCTCTCTCTCTCTCTCCATCTCTCCCTCTCCCCCTTTCTGCCTCTTTTTCTCTGTCTTCCCATCCATTCATCTATGACACATCCATGCATTCTGGGATGGGGTTTGAGCCTAGCGTGAGCTGCCTCCTGGTATAGTCCTGCCTCACCCCCGGGTTCCCCTATGACCCAGAGGTCTCCCAGCCCTAGCTGCTCCCCTTGGAGGTTCTCCAGGTGACAACATGGCCCCCAGAGCCAAATATTGGCCCCAGAGCTGAACATTGGCCCCAGAGGCTGATCTGAAAAGAGCCCGGGGACTGTCGCCGCCCCTTCCTAGAAGCTCTGCCTTTCCCATAGAAGCCTGAGCAGTCATTGGTGTTCTGGGGCACCTCTGAGGACCCAGCTTGTTCCAGCAGCTCGCTGACAGCCTCAGGTCCGTCCATTCCAGCCAGCTCCTGGCTCTTGGGTGTTTCTCCATCTCCGGAGCCTCATTTCACAGATCTTGAGCTTCCGACCTTTTGGACAAAACAAGGTTTGGCATTTGAGGGTCCCGGCTTCTTTGGGGGTCCCCGATTTTACCGGAGCCTCCATTCGGGAACAGTCCTGTCTGCCCCTGTTGCAGGATGCATTCTGCTCCTAATTCTTTCCCCCATAAAGTCTGAGAAGCTCATTGGAGGAGCAGGATCCTCCAGGGCACCGGCATTGGCAGCCACGCCACTGTGTCCAGAAGTTTATGAAACTCTGACAAAGTTCTCTTTTCCCCCCAAAGATTTACATACAAATCTGAGTCCAGAAATTAAAGTTAAATGAACAAATATTGATCCCTTCAACTCAATTCAGAATGTTGCAGAAAGATCTGAGACACCATATTTTTTTCATAATTATAACTTTTTATTGACAGAGCCCATGTCTGGGTAATTTTTTACAACATTATTCCTTGCACTCACTTCTGTTCCGATTTTTCCCCTCCCTCCCTCCACCCCCTCCCCCAGATGGCAAGCAGTCCTTTACATGTTAAATATGTGAGACACCATATTTAGAAAATACCAAAGCAGCAGAGCAACACGTTGGGGTTTGCTTGAGGTATACATAAGGGGCAGCATTTTTCCTTCACAGAGCCTTGGGGACGGCGTTTGCTGGCATATACACCATGGCAGTTGACTCGACGAAAAGGGAAGCTATGAAAACAACCAGAAGAAAAGAAAACACCAAATGTTGGCCTGAAATGTCTGTGCTGATGAGCTGTTACTTGGCAAACACCAACCCCCTTCTGTGGCAGGTTCGGGGCCTGAGCTGTTCTAGCTGTTGAAATCAAGACTCACTCAGAGAAACAACAAGGAAAGGGCCTGGGGGACGATAAAACTTGGCAGGAATTCCGCCGTGCTCAGGGCTAATGGCTTCAAAATGAAGCATTTCTATGAAAAAAATTTATAAGTCCCTGAAAACAGTCATATTCAGTAAGTTCTCCCCACCCACCTTGCCCCACCTAAGGCAAAAGCCACTGAGGCCTAGGAAAAAGTATATCAAGTAGGATTTGAATTCACATAGAAAAAAATAATTCTTTTTTTTCCTTCCTTCCTTCCTTCCTTCCTTCCTTCCTTCCTTCCTTCCTTCCTTCCTTCCTTCCTTCCTTCCTTCCTTCCTTCCTTTCTTTCTTTCTCTGAGACAAATTGGGGTTAAGTGACTTGCCCAGGGTCACACAGCTAAGAAAATGGTAGACCAGATTTGAACTTAGATCCTCCTGACTTCAGGGTTGGTTCTCTATCCACTGCACCACCTAGATGCCCCTGGTTTCTTTTCTCTAAAGTTCTCATTAATATATAGCAATCTTTTAGAGAACTCTAGCGAAATGTAATTGGAGGAGACTGACAAAAATAGCCCATTCTAATGTGTTCTATAGAAGAACGAGTTAGTACCATTGTCAAGGTGTGTGGTCCACAGTATACAATTTTTGGGTTTTTAGCTAATCTTCATTTCTGAATGATTGCTAGCAAGCGGTCCCCAAACTCCAACAGCTGCGACCCAGCCCTTTTCAAAATTCACTTTTTTAAATCTAGAAAACATTAATAAAACAGTAAAAACCTGAGGCGCGGTGAGACTCATTAGTATTACCTGATTGGGGTTACATTTTCATCTTTTTTTCTATTCCTTCTTCCTCCAGATGCACAAAGAGTAGATATTTTGGGGACATCGTTCCAGACGCCTTTCATCTTCGTCGCTCTCTTTGCGAGTTACTTTGTATAAAGATCCCCACTTTTTCATTCCCGTGTAGTACATTGTGCGTATTTCCCGGCACCGAAACTGAAGTCATATCAACAACCATAAAAGGCTGACCCCTCGGATGACGAAATTTGGGGGCCCAAGTGTCTCCCTTTTCATCACTAAAAGAAAAGCAAAACAATCCCCTCCCCCAAGCCTTCCCCAATAATGAACAGATTCTGACAGTGAATGTTGGTCTTAAATCCTAGAGTCTGGGATGTGGAAAACAGGCTTCCTGATGAGCCCAGTGACGTGATGTCAGCTCTCCCTGGACGTCCTGGGAATCGTTCCAATCAGATGGAAAGGGGCCCCAGGAAGGAGAAGGGTAAGTGAATCTGGGGGCACGGGAACAGATCCCAGGGGCATCTTTAATGGGGGCACATCCAATACCTCCCAGAAGTGGAAAGGCGCCATGGGGGATTGTGTGCTCTCCACCTCAGGTACTTATTACCTTGTCCCTCTGGGCAGCTCGTAGAACCCTCTGGCCTCAGTTTCCTTCCCTCTCAAACAGGGATGGGATGGACCAGATGTTCTCCACGCTTCTCTCCAGCTGTAAATTTATGACTAGATACAGATGTGTTATATGTGTTTTTTCAACCATTGAATGATCATTTATTAAGTGAAACCCTGTGTCAAGTTATTAGTAATTAAATCAAAATCACTTGATTCAGGTCCAAGTCACCCACCTCTAAAACGAGAGCTTTCCCCACCATGTTCTGCTACATTTAGGTTGGAAACACAACCCACTCCCCCAGTGCAGGGGAAGGCATGTCTATACAGTCATTCATCTGAAAAAGATCTAGGCATCTGAGTGGACCATGAACTCACCAGGGGTCTGTAGCCGAGAAAATGAGCAGGAATTATAATGTGATGGTGTCATATGTCAGGAAATGGATGAATGGGTGGATAAAAGTAAGCGCATTTATTTAGCGCTTACTCTATGCTTGGCTAAGCACCAATGGACCAAAAAATAAGACAGACTCTCCCTTCAATGATACTCCACCTTCCTTCTAAGAGGGGAATATAATACATTTAGGGTGGATGTTGGAATGAATGAATGAAGCATTTATTAAGCACCCACTATGTACAAAGTAATGCACTAAGAATCCAGAAACAAATAGAAGAGCATCCAAGTCACTCTTTTAAAGAGTTCTCCCTCCAATAGGAGCAAAAACCCCAAAGTAAAGCTTCAGCAGCAGCAGGTCAGGTGGAAAGGTCCTCTGGGTGTCAGGGAGCAGCAGTGACGGAAATGGCTCCGTCTCCCTTTCATGTCATTGCCACTGATAAAGTCGTATCATTCTCTTATTTGACAGTACCCAGAACTCTCAGGGCAGCAGAGGAAGCAGGTGCTAACTTGTGAGTGTGTGTATCCCCACCTGGGAGTTACATACGTCAGTAAAATCACAGGGATAGGGTCTAGCCTTCGTCCTTATGATTCTAAGAACCTGCTCTTTTAAAAATGCTTATGGAATTCCCCAATTAATAGTATTTTACTTTTCCCAATACATGCAAAGCTACTTTTCAACATTCACTTTTTTTTTTGCTTTTTATTTACAAGTTATCTGCATGGGTAATTTTTCAGCATCGACAATTGCAAAACCTTTTGTTCCAACTTTTCTCTCCTTCCCCCCACCCCTCCCCCAGATGGCAGGTTGACCAATACATGTTAAATATGTTGAAATATAAGTTTAAAACAATATATGTATATATGTGCATGCAGTTATTTTTCAGCGTTCACTTTTATGAGATTTGAGTTCCAATTTTTTTTCTCTCTCCATCCCAAAGATGGCGAGCAATGTGATATAGGTTGCACCTATACAATCATATCAAACATATTTACAATTAGTCATGTTGTAAAAGAAGATTCAGAAAAAAGGGGGAAACTATGAGAAAAAAGCTATAAACCAGTGAAACTGGTAAGCTTCAGTCTGCATTCAGATTCCAGAGTTCTTTCTCTGTATGTGCTCAACATTTTCCATCACGACTCCCTTGACATTGTTTTGAATCATTATGTGGCTGAGAAGAACTATGTTTATCCACGTTAATCATTGCACTATATTGCCGTTTCTGTGGACTACGTTCTCCTGGTTTTGCTCATTTCACTCATCATCAGTTCATTTCACTCCAGGTTTCTCTAAAATCTGCCTGTTCATCATTTCTTACAGATATACTACAACCATTTAGCCATTCCTCTGTTGCTGGACATCCTCTCAATTTCCTATTTTTTTTTGCCACCACAGAAAGAGCTGCTATAAATATTTTTATACATGTGGGTCCTTTCCCCTTTTATGATCTGGGATAGAGATCTAATAGTGACATTGCTGACTGAGTGGTATATATAGTTTTGTGGCTCTTTGGACATAGTTCCAAACTTATTGCCAATGTTTTTTAATCCAAACTGTTTGATGGGGAGATAAAAGGTCCAGGTTCTGATGAAGCTCTAGATGAGCTACCGAATGCCCAGAGAATGGGGTAGGGTCTCGAGTGTATGCTATATGAAGAGCAATTGAAGAAAATGGAAGTGTACACTGTGGAGAGGGAAGGCCGAAGCAAGACATCATGGTGTGTTTCCATATTTGGGGACCGATAACAACTTGCCTTCAAATAGGTGCCAGGATTCTCTGCACTACATTCTTACTTGGTCACTGTGGGTACTTCCAGCTCAAAGTGTGAAAGGAAGATTTACTGGGGAGTATTGGATAGTGTAAGGAGAAGGAAAAACTAGGAACCGGGAGACCTGGGTTCAGATCTCAGTTCCATTGTTGGTTATTGATCTTAGCTAAGTCACTGTACTTATTCCACTTTCTTCATCTTTGAAATGGGAACAATGTTCTCTTCACTCACTCCTCTATTGGTCATTTAGGAGGAAGGCACTTTTTAAGTCTTAAATCTTTATAGAAAAAAAGACATTATGATAAAAAAAATAAACTTTTCAAGAAGGACCAGGGATAATCCCTATCCCACCACAGCTGACAGCAAGCCCCATAAGCCATAAACTGGTTTAAGGAAATGTGGTCATGGGGACAGCCACATAGTACATGAACCTTCAGGCCAACTCATTTTCTAGTGGAAGACCAGACGGAAGAGTTAATCCTCAAGGTTAGAAGACATAGTTCCATAATGAAAAGTTTTATTCCCTCTACATTTAAATGAATGTTGCTTTTAAGGGTCTCTTATTTAGAGAGTTGTTTAGAATCTCAAAACTCAGAAATTCTAATGAATATTGATGCAAAAATCTTAAATAAAATATAAGCAAAGCGACTACAGCAAGTTATCATCAGGATAATACACTATGACCAAGTAGGATTTATATCAGGTATGCAGAGCTGATTCAATATTAGAAAAACGATTAGTGTAATTGACTATATCAATTACCAAACTAACAGAAATCATATGATTATCTCAATAGATGCAAAAAAGCATTTGACAAAATCTAACATTAATTTCTACTAAAAATACTAGAGAGCATAGAAATAAATGAAGCTGTCTTTAAAATGATCAGTAGGATCTATCTAAAGCCACCAGTGAGTGTCACATGTAATGGGGATAAACTAGAAGGATTTCCAATAAGATCAAGGGTGAAACAAGAATCACCATTACTATTCAATCCTGTATTAGAAATGTTAGCTTTAGCAAGAAGAGAAGAAAAAGAAATTAAAGGAATTAGAGCAGGTAATGAGGAAACAAAATTGTCACCCTTTTGGATGATATGATGGTATATCAACTAAAAAAACTACTAGAAACAATTAGCAACTTTAGCAAAGTTGCAGAATACAAAATAAATCCACATAAATCATCGACATTTCTATGTTACCCAAAAAGTCCAGTGACAAAAGATACCATTTAAAATAATTGTAGATTGTATAACATATTTGGGAGTCTACCCGGTAAGACAAAGTCAGGAACTATATGAACACAATTACAAAACTCTTTCCACACAAATAAAGTTAGATCTAAACAATTAGAAGAATATCAAGTGCTCATGGATAGGCTGAGCTAAAATAATAAAAATGACAATTCTCCCCAAGTTAATTTACTTTTTAACTACTATAGCAATCAAACTGCCAGGAAATTACCTTACAGAGTCAGAGAAAATAATTACAAAATTCATCTGGAAGAACAAAAAGTCAAGAATTTTAATGGAATTAATGAAAAAAGTGCAAATGAAGGTGATCTAGCTGTATCAGACCTAAACTATATTACAAAGTAGCAGTCATCAAAATTGGCTAAGTGGAATAGGTTAAAATCATGAGATACAATAGTCAGTGACTATAGTTATCTACTGTTTCATAAACCCAAAGACTCCTGCTTCTGGAATTAGAACTCACTATTTGACAAAAACTGCTGTGGAAAACTGCAAAAAAGTATGGCAGAAACTAGGCATTGACCAACACCTAACACTCTATACCAAGATTAAGTCAAAATGGGTTCATGACTTAGACATAAAGGGTAATACTATAAAAAAGAGAACAAAGGATAAGCTACCTCTCAGATCTATGGAGAAGGGAGGAATTCCAAGGAAGAACTAGAGAACATTATGAAATGCAAAATGGATAATTCTGATTATATTAAATTAAAAAGGTTTTGTACAAAATAAAACAATGCAGCCAAGATTAGAAAGAAAGTTGAAAACTGAAAAAAAAACATTTTTTTTAAAATTTTTATTTAATAATTACTTTATATTGACACTCGTTTCTGTTCCAATTTTTTTTCCCTCCCTCCCTCCACCCCCTCCCCTAGATGGCAAGCAGTCCTTTATATGTTGGATATGTTGCAGTATATCCTAGATACAATGTATGTTTGCAGAACCGAACAGTTCTCTTGTTGCATAGGGAGAATTGGATTCAGAAGGTATAAATAACCCGGGAAGAAAAACAAAAATGCAGATAGTTCACATTCGTTTCCCAGTGTTCTTTCTTTGGGTGTAGCTGCTTTTGTCCGTCATTTATCAATTGAAACTCAGGTCTCTTTGTCAAAGAAATCCACTTCCATCAAAATATGTCCTCATACAATATCGTTGTCGAAGTGTATAATGATCTCCTGGTTCTGCTCATTTCACTTAGCATCAGTTCATGTAAGTCTCGCCAGTCCTCTCTGTATTCATCCTGCTGGTCATTCCTTACAGAGCAATAATATTCCATAATATTCATATACCACAATTTACCCAGCCATTCTCCAATTGATGGGCATCCATTCATTTTCCAGTTTCTAGCCACTACAAACAGGGCTGCTACAAACATTTTGGCACATACAGGTCCCTTTCCCTTCTTTAGTATTTCTTTGGGATATAAGCCCAATAGAAACACTGCTGGATCAAAGGGTATGCACATTTTGATAATTTTTTGGGCATAATTCCAGATTGCTCTCCAGAATGGTTGGATTCGTTCACAACTCCACCAACAATGCATTAGTGTCCCAGTTTTCCCGCATCCCCTCCAACATTCATCATTATTTTTTCCTGTCATCTTAGCCAATCTGACAGGTGTGTAGTGGTATCTCAGAGTTGTCTTAATTTGCATTTCTCTGATCAATAATGATTTGGAACACTCTTTCATATGAGTGGTAATAGTTTCAATTTCATCCTCTGAAAATTGTCTGTTCATATCCTTTGACCATTTATCAATTGGAGAATGGCTTGATTTCTTATAAATTTGAGTCAGTTCTCTATATATTTTGGAAATGAGGCCTTTAAAAAAAAACATTTTTATATTCAAGGGTTCTGATAAAGGCCTTATTTCTAAAATATATAGAGAATTGACTCAAATTTATAAGAATACAAGTTTTCTCCAATTGATCAATGGTCAGAAGATATGAACAGACAATTTTCAGACCAAGAAATTAAAACCATTAGTTATATGAAAAAAAATGTTCTAATCTATTGGTTAGAGAGATGCAAATTAAGAACTCTGAGATACCATCACACACCTCTCAGATTGACTAAGATGACAGGAAAAGATAATGATAAATATTGAAGGGGATGTGGGAAAACTGGGACACAAATGCATTGTTAGTGTTGTTTTGCAGTGGCTAGAAACTGGAAACTGAATGGATGCCAATCAGTGGGGAATGAATGGATAAGTTATTATAAATGAGTGTTATGGAATATTTTTGTTCTACAAGAAATGATCGGCAGGATGATTTTAGAGGCATGGGGAGACTTACATGATCTGATGCTAAGTGAAGCAAGCAGAACCAGGAGATCACTGTCCATGGCAAAAACAAGATTATGGGATGATCAATTCTGAAGGATGTGGCTCTCTTCAACAATGAGTGATTCAGGCAAATTCCAATAGACTTGTGATGGAGAGAGCCATCTGCATCCAGAGAGAGAGAGAGAGAGAGAGAGAGAGAGAGAGAGAGAGAGAGAGAGAGAGAGAGAGAGAGAACGAACGAGAACTGTAGGGACTGAATGGGGATCACAACATAGTATTTTCACTATTTTTTTGTTATTTACTTTCTTTTTTTCTTTCTCATTTTTTCCTTTTTGATCTGATCTTTCTTGTGCAGCATGATAAATGTGGAAATATGTATAATAGAATTGCACATGGGGAGGAGATGGGGGAAGAGAGGAAGAAAAATCTGGAACACAAGATTTTGCAAAAATGAATGTTGAAAACCATCTTTGCATATATTTTGAAAATAAAAAGTTATTGTCAAAAAGGACAAATTCAGGAATCAAGAGAAGGTGCAGGTGAAGGAGGCAGAAGAGAATAGTAATAGGCAGGACTTAGTGCTGGAATAAAATTGAGATCTTCTAGCTCTTAAGAAGCTGCAAAATGATTTTATTTAATATTTTAAAAAATCTGTTGAAAGCCACTGGGGCTGTGGTTGATAAAGTGCTAGATCAGGGATCAGGAAGAATTGTGGTCCAATCCACATGATCCTAGTTCAGGGTCACAAACTAAAAAGTATTTGAGAAAGGATTTGAACTCTGATTTTCCCAAGTCCAGTCCAGTACTGCCCAGCTGCTTAGTAAATGCTGATGGGCTGATTCACATCAATGAACTGAATGGATGTGGGCAAATACCTCCTGGGACTGTTTTCTCATCTGTTGAATCATATCTGAGGTTCCACCCTCAGATAAGTCACTGGGGTATCATGGCCACGCAGAAGCAGCATAAGGAAGGTGAGACATCCACTGTTCTCTATCCTGGAAAGACAAGAAGACTGTGCCCAATGAGGGCACAGTTTAAGAAAAAATTCTGACAAGGTAAAGAATATCTATAAAAGAGAAAGCAGGATAGTAAGAGAACTGGAAACGCAGAGCTTTATTGGGGAGGAAACAAACTGGGAATCTTTCCTCTGGTGAAGAGAAGGTTTTGAACAGACATGATAGCTCTCATAAAGAGTGTGAGGATCTGTCACTTAAAGGGATTATCTCTTTTCTCAGAAAACAGAACCAGGGAGTTGTGGGTAGTGACTGGAAAGAAGAGGGCATGGGCTTCATGCCAGAAAAACAGACAAACGAACTCAAATCAGTTTTGAGTTGATCAAAACAATAATTTTGAGTTGAATCAAAATGACAAAATCAATTTCTCAGAAGGGTTGGACTGCCTTGGGAGAAAGGTTGTCTCTCTTTGGGAGAATTTTAACCAAGGTTGCACAGTCATTTTCTGGGGATGTTATCTGGCTATGGGTTAGATCCACGGGTGGTCCAGGAAATGTTTTGCAGTTGAGTCTTTGGAAAAGATTCAAGACAAACATTTTGCAAGTTTGGATACTTAAAACAATAAATCAAGCCCTGCTTTGTAGCATCGACTTATCTTGAAAATTTGACAGCTGGCTCTCCCAAACCGGTTCCTCCTTTTCTCCCTCCCTTCTTTCCTTCCTCTTTTCCTCCTTCCTTCCTTCCTTGTTTTCTTCATTCCTTTTCTCCTTCTTTTCTTCTTGTCTTCCTCCCTTTCCTTCCTCTTCCCTCTATTCTCTATCTTCCTTCCTCCCTCCCTCCCTTCCTTCTTCCTTCCTTTTTCCATCCCTCCATCCCTCCCTCTCTTCCTCTCTTCCTTCCTCCCTCCCTCCTTCCCTCCCTCCCTCCCTTCCTTCCTCCCTCCCTCCCTCCCTCCCTCCCTCCCTTCCTTCCTTCCTTCCTTCTTCCTCCCTCCCTCCCTTCCTTCCTTCCTTCCTTCCTTCCTTCCTTCCTTCCTTCCTTCCTTCCTTCCTTCCTTCCTTCCTTCCTTCCTTCCTTCTTTCCTTCCTTCCTTCCTTCCTGGTACTGGTACTTGGGATGGCAAGACTATAGATGATCAAGTTCCCAATGGATCAGGATTGGGAGAAGGGAGCTTGTGGTGCTCGTCAACAGCACTCGGGACACTGCGCTTGCCCTACGGGTCTGCCCCCCACACTTAGGAAATGTTCAGAGGATTTGCCAGCTTGCTGCACTGCCTGGTGCTGACTAGGACTCTGAGCTCTGTGTCTCCCCATCTGGAGTCTGGGCAGTCTTCTTTTCTCCCTTTCTTCCTTGATTTGCTCCATTGTGTTTGCTATATTTTGGGAAGAAGGAACATTTAGGAGCATAATAATGGTGACGTACCCCCATCTCGCTAAAGGCCATTTTTCCAGGAGCTCAGCCCACTCTCTGGACAATATCTCATTAATCTCACAAAAGAGGATGCTCGCAGTTAATCTTCTTTCCTAATTGTTTCTTGGCAGAAATGAAGTTGGACTCACTTAGCAAATTAAAAGCACAGCCTCCATTGTGCTTTTCGTGGTGGGTTAGAGAAGCCCCTGGTGGGGGGCCTTGGGGGGCGTCTCTGGGAAGCAAACTTGAGACAAAGAAGCAGCAGGGACCGTCCCCCAGAGCTGGCTCGAACCTGGGCCTCCACTGGTCGGCAGGGGGACCCCGATGAGTTCAGAGCCACTGGGAGCTTAGAATATAGCACAAGGAAGCCAGACCTGGGAGTGGGGGCTCATAGAGCCCAAAATGGAGACTATCAGAGCTGGAAAGGGATTCGGAATATCAGTCAGAGAAGGTCAGACCTGGGAGAAATCTCACACGCAGAACCTGCAGCAGCCATACTGGGGGGGGGGGGGAGTCTGAACACATAGACCTTGGGACGTCAGCGAGGGTCCCCAGCAAAGGGAACCCGGATGTTGGAGCTGCCGACCTGGAGACCTTCCAGCCCACCGGGAGGAGGTGCCCGGGCTCCGGGGTGAAGAAATGAATTGGCCAAAGCTGCAGCTGAGCCTCGGGATCTGAGGATGAGGGAGGAACAGGGATCTGGATCCTTAAACGAAAAGCTCATGGAATCCAACAATGAAGCCAGCTGCAAAGGCCGGGCTGCTTCAATAGGCAAAAATGGAGATTGCCCAGAGACCCCGGCCCGCAGTTCTGCCCCTTGTCCATTCTGGAGCTGCTTACGGCTCCGGCCACTCTCGGGAGGCCCTCGAGGCCTTTCCTCCGGAGGTCAGCAGACTCCCAGCCGCCTCCGAGCTGAGCGGAGAGTCCCTCCTGTCTGCCTAGGCCTTCTGAGGGCCGGAGGCAGGGCAGGAGTCGGGCCAGCTGGGGGCAGTTTTCTGGCTGGCATTTCTCTGGGTCTCTCTCTGGTATTATCTTGCCTCCTTTCTGGAGATTCGGGGCCCTTCACAAGCTGGGGCCCCGACTTTCAGCCCTGCCTCCAGTATCCCACTCTCCAAGGTCACCGAGCCCTCCTGCCTTTGTTCACTCTAGCCTGGAGCCCTCCTCCTGGTCAATCCCAGCTCCACTGACCCCTCAGGGGGGTCTCTCCCTCAGGCCCCACCTCTCCTGCCAACCCCTCAGAGCCCCTTGTAAAGCACTCATCGCCCCCCTAGGCTTGTGTTTTACCTCCTCCCTCTGGTTCTTCTCATCCTAGGAAGAGGTACACAGCAAGTGCCTAATAAATGCCTCTTGTGTGGATGAGTGAGAGATAGTTGTTTGGCATAAAGCGGGTGATAGAACACTGGATTTGGGGGCCCTGGGGGAACTGGGCTCGAATCCGGCCTCAGATACCTACTAGCTGTGTGAGCCTGCTAGAAAATGACTGGCTCAAGGCAAAATGGGGGTAAAAACCATATCTTCCCCCAAGTTGGGGGAATTGATCTCCCACATATGAAATAGTTGTTATGACATAGTCTTCATGGGCACAAATAGTCAAAAACATTTATTAAACTCTTACTGTATGTCAGGCTGTTATTTGTCCTTTGTTCTTGAAAGGCCCCACGAGGGCTGGAGGTGCTGCCATAATGTGCAAGTGAATTGACTTCAAGGGAAGGAGGGCTGCCTCAGTTTCCCCTCTAGAGCCCTCTGGGTCCAGTAGGGGTGAAATCTGCTGCTCTTTAATGCTTGGAGGCAATGCCCAAAGCAGACTCCTTTAGGAGCCGTGCCCTTCTTTGGCAGAAGCTCCTGGGGCCCCTCCGCCAGACCTCTGCAATGCTGGGGGCACAGGCAGGGGCCCCGACCCCTCCTTGGGGATGCATCTCTCTTCCCGGCCCTCCCGCCCTCGGGCTCTGAAGGGACATCTCAGAGGAAGTGAATTTTCAGGCCGGGGAACAAAAAGGTGCTGGCAGGAAACCTCCAAGCACGTGGCTGTGCAGACCTGGCTCTGCCTGCAAGTGTCAAAGTTGAATAAACACTGATTTTTTGGAAGAGAGGAGAGTATTTTGGAGATGAAATATGCCCCCAAGTAAGCTGAGAAAAGACAGTTTGGACGTGTTGGAGACCAGAATTATGGTTTGTTTTTCTTTTCTGTAAAATCCCTCCTCCCAGCTTCTTTCTCAAGATGTATGGGCTGGGGTGTGTGTGTGTGTGTGTGTGTGTGTGTGTGTGTGTGTGTGTGTGTATGTGAGTGTGTGTGTGTGAGTGTGTGTGTGTGTGAGAGTGTGTATGTGAGTGTAAAGAGTGTGTGTATGTGAGCATGTGAGTGTGTATGAGTGTGTGTGAGTGTGTGTGTGTGTGTTTGTGTGTGTGTGTGTGTGTGTGTGTGTTACACCCACCCAGCTCCCAGCTGGCCACTCAGGCCCCAAAGCCTCAGAATGATCCTAAAGGAAGCTTGAGACTTCTCCTGGAATCTTGCCCTTTTCCTGGGGGATCCCACTTGGCTGGCCGGATGCTCATATTTTTGCAGCTGCAGCATGGTGGGGGGCAGAGTGCTTGACCAGGAGTCAAGGAACCAGCCGCTGATGAGTCAGGTGAACTCTCTGAACCTCAGTTTACTTCTCTGTCAGGTGAGCAATTTCACTTCTTGTCTATAAAATGTGGGATTTGGAAGAAGTTCTCTCTCTTCTGCCTTCCAGCTTTGTGATTCTGCTGCAACATACATACCATGAAGGACCATTTTTGTGCACATGTCAGTACAAAAACGGGGCTTCTGGGTGTGATTGAAGGTTTATTCTATCCTGCTTACTTTAAAGCTCGTGCCCAGCGAGTGTAGACGCAGTGGGGCTGAGATGCTGCCGGCGGTGGGCACTTGGAGGAGGGTTTGGGCTCCAGACCAGAGGAAAGAACTGAGGCAGGACTTGAGGTCAGAGGGCTCATCTCCCCTACCTCAGGACTAAAAGTGATTACGCCGACAATCTGCTACAAGTAAATGTTTAAAAATGGTCAGGAAAAAGGAAGAACCCGACCGTAGGAAGTTGTTATGGGAATAGGAAAGCCCAGAGTTCCTCATTAGAGGAAGAAATGAAGCAAAAAAAGCATCTCCCACTCCGAAGAGTAACATTAAATGGTCACTTGCCCCAAAGGAATTCATAGAACTAAAAAAAGACTTTCAAAATAAATTAGAGACACTGAGGAGAAACTAAAAAAAAAAAAAAACAATTCAAGAAAAACAAGATTGGGAAAAGAAAGTTAAGTAGTTGGAAAAAAAGATCCAGAATCTTAAGGAAGAAAATGATTTCTTGACAACTAGAATTGGGCAAGGGGAGCCAGTGAAGTTATGAGACCAAGAAATACTAAACAAAATATAAAGCAAGAAAAAGTAGAAGAGAATATGAGACGTCTCAGAGGAAAAACAATTGACATGGAGAAGAGATCAAGGAGAGAAAACACAAGAATAATGGGACTATCCAAAAGCGATGATGAAAAAAAAGAATCTTGGTGCAATAATATGAGAAATAATTAAATAAACTTGTGCTGAAGTGTTAGAACAAGAAGGAGAAGTAGAAATAAAAAAAAAAAAAACACTGATCACCGCCTGAAAGAGATCCTCTGAGGAAAGCGTACAGGAACATCATAGCCAAATACTGAAACCTCCAGGTCAAGAAGAAAATATTACAAGCAATAAGGATAAAACAACCTCAGGACAATCCAAACACAGCAGAGGCACAATTAGAATCATCCAAGACCTAGCAGTGGCTACATTAAAGGCAGCAGGTCTTGGCACCCTATACATAAAAGACCAAAAGAACTAGGGTTGCAGCCAATAATATCATACCAGTCAAGTGAAGCACAATCCGCAGTGAAAAAGGGACATTCAGTAAATTGCCAGACATTCAGCATTTTATGGCTAAAAAGACTTAAACTTAATAGAAAATTTGACATATAAGATCTAAGAGAAATATAAGATAAACATCAAAGACTAATTTCAAGGGGTTTTCAATAAGGACAAACTGTTTATATTTTATATGTGGAAATATAAACCATATGTCTAGGACTGTCATTAGTAATTGGGTAGTTTGAAAGAAAGATTGGGGAAGAGCTGAGTAGGATGAGATTCTAAAAAGCCAAAGTGCGTAGGAAAAAATAAAAAGAGGAATTATATTGTACAAATGAAGTGCAAGAGAAAGGACTGACACAGAAAAATTAAATGGGAGAGGAGGGCTGATCTAAAATCCTGTGCACATTGGGGATGGGCTAAAGAGGGAACAATACATGTACACATACATACATGCATATACGCATATATCTAGATGGGGATAAAAGTCTTCTGAATTTATAAAGAAATAACAGGGGGAGGCAAGTGGATAAGGTGGGGTACAGAAGAGTATGTAGATTAATGGGAATGGGACAAAGAGGGAGGGAAAAGGTAGCAGGAGAGAATAAAGGAGGGATCCTAGGAGGCGAGTAGGTTAATAGCAAAGCAAAGTAGTGCATAGAAATAAAGCAGAAGAGTCAGCGGGGTTAGGAAATAAGAGATGCACACAAACATAATAATGATCAGGAGTGGAATTGATTAGGAAAAAACCATGGTTAGTAATCATTATCTCAGACAAAGTTAAAGCTAAAATAGATTGAATCAAAAGAGAAAAATTGAGAAACTATGTTGTATGTCAGCCATATTAATCAATATTGTTTTAGACTATTTAAAATAATGAGATGATGCAAAGTTAGAATATTGCTGTGGTGTAGGAAAAGAAGAGTTAATGGATTTAGAAGAGATGAAAAGACTTGGACTTAGGAAAAATGATGTTATTCACCTTCAGAGAAACAGGAGGACAAACAAGCAGAGTACGTAGAGGTATATGAATGTATGTATGTAAATATTTGTATAATTATAGATATCTGTATGTATAGATATGTATACATACATACATACAAACTTCCAAGCTTAATTTTTATCTTCTTGAGAGAGGTAAGGGAAAGAAAAGGGGAAGAAGAAAAAAGTAAAAATGGAATAGCAGAAAACAAAAGAAAACCTAAAAGGAAATAAAGAAAAGATGAACTGCTTTGAATACATTGCAGTCTTTATTATTTGAATCCTTTCTTATGTTTTCCTGTGCACATAACAATTTTTTCTTTTTTATTTTGTTTTTAAGTTTTAAATAAATACTTTAAAAAACACACAATTATATTAAACACCTTCAAAACTATCCTACTCATTCTTCCTTCTGAATTTTCTTTTGTTCTCTTCTGTGCTTTAAAAAAATAGACATTTTAGGGCAAGAGAGAGAGGGGGAAGGAGAGAGAAACAGAAAGGGAGAGAGACAGAGAGACACAGAGAGAGGGGGGAGGAATGAAGAGAGACAGAGGCGGGGGGCAGGAAGGAGGGAGGGAAGGAGAGAAGAAGGAAAGGAGATAAGAAGGGAAAGGGGGAGGGAGGGAAGAAAAGAAGGAGGAAGGGGAGAGAGAGGGAAAGAGGAAGAGAGACAGAGGCAGAGAGAGACAGAGAGAGACAGAAGGAAAAAGAGAGAGAGGGAAAGAGAGAGAAGGAAAGAGAAAGAGAGGAAGAGAGGGAGAGACACAGAGAGACACAGAGAGAGAGTTAAATGTGGAGTGTACACAAAGTAATTTAAGATGACTTCAAGAGGAAAAGAGTGACCCAAAATGAGAAAATAAAGCAAAGCCTTGAAGAGACAGTTCTCTGATGGTCTTTGAAGGATGCCAGGTATCCTAGGTGATGGATGTGACGTAGGAAGCCTTACAAGCCCGGTGGGGTTAGAGGGGTCACCTGAGCAAAGACAAGGAGGAAGACGGATTGCCAGGTGGATAATAGGTTTCTGGTCACTTTGCCTGGAATGGAGAATGCATGGAGGAGAAGTATAAGATGTAAATTTGGAAAGGCAGATCAGGAGGCTTTGAAGACAAGACTAAAGATGTGCATTTTATCCAAAAAGCAATAGAAAAAAAAGCAAGAAAAATTTTAAATAAGAAGACATGGTCAAATCTGAGTTTTAGCAGTATGCATTTATAACTAAATGAACAATGGAGAGAAAAGAAATTGGAATCAGGGAGAAAAATGAGGAGGAGGTAGCTACACAGGTCAAGGTGAAAGGTGAAGAGAGGCTGCGCTGGTAGGGCCCATGTGACTGGAGTAGATGAGAGAGATTTTGTTGAGGAAGATTTGACAGGACTTGACAACTGATTGGCTATTGTTCCAGCTCAGACTTCGCAGGATTTCTGTCTAGAAGAGCTGATTAGAGATTAAAGGTTTGTTTGTTTCAGATGGAATCCTGCTGACAGCCCTCCCTACCCTCTTCCTCTCCACATGGCTTTATTCTTGGAGACGTGAGGGAGCGTGCTGTAGGAACAGAACATGGGACGGGACTTATTTAGCATCAGGAGGCTTCTGCTGGCAGTGCTCTGGTACTTACTGCCCAAATGACCTTGACCATGTCAATGACTCATAGATTTAGAGATGGAAGGGCAGTCTTCTAGGTCATTTTCCTCCTTCCACAGCGGAGGAAAATGAAATCAAAAGGGAAAGAATTTGTCCAAGGTCATGCAGGAAGGAAGCGGCAGAGCCCAAATTTGTAGGTGTTCTTCCGACTCCAAAGCCAGGCCATTTCCAGTCAGTCCCTCTCCCCCACCTAGTTTTCTTCACCTCTATGAACTAGAGACAACAAAGTTAGCACACTCCTTTCCACATAGGATTTCCATCGGGACTTCATAGCACAACAGAGAGTAGAGTTTCCATTCATTTTAATAAATTTAAAGAGAATGTTTGCTCCAGTTCCCTGAAACTGCTTGTCAAATACATTTGCCTGAGATCTCACTGACCTAGGACACTGTGTGCTCTGGGCACCACTTTTTAAAAAAGTAATAGCTTTTTATTTTCAAAATATATGCAAAACCTTGTGTTAAATTTTTTATCCCTCCTTCCCCCCACCCCTTTCCTAGAAAACAAGTAATCCAATATATGTTAACCATGTACGATTCTTCTACATGTATTTCTATAATTAGTGTGCTGCACAAGAACAATCAGGTCAAAAAGGAAAGAAATTAGAAAGAAAAAAAGCAAGCAAACAATAAAAAGAGAGAAAATCCTATGTGGTGATCCATATTCAGCCCCATAATCCTCTCCCCAGATGCAGACGGCTCTCTTCATCACAAGTCTATTAGAATTAGCCTGAATCATCTCATTGTTGAAAAGAGCCACGTCCATCACAGTTGATCATCATATAATCTTCTTGTTACTGTGTACAATGTACTACTAAATCAGCATCACTTCCTGTCAGTCTCTCCAGCCCTTTCTGAAATCATTCTGCTGATTGTTCCTTATAGAACAATAATGTTCTGTAGCATTCATATAGCATGACTTATTCAGCTACCCCCAGCTGATGGGCAGCCACTCCGTTTCCAGTTTCTTGTCACTATAAAAAGGGCTGCCACAAACATTTTTGCGAGTGTGGTTCTTTCCCCTTTTTAATGATCTCTTTGGGTACAGGTCCAGTAGAGAATTGCTGGATCCAAGAGTATTCACAGTTTGATAGCCCTTTGAGCATAATTCCAAGTTGTTCTCCAGAATGGCTAGATGTGTTCACAATTCCACTAACAATGTATCAGTGTCCCCATTTTCCCACATCCCCTCCAACATTTATCATTATTTTTTCCTGTCATCTTAGCCAATGTATGTTGTGTGGGTACCACATTTTAAGAAGGATGTTCATAAGCTGAGGGCTATCGGAGGAGGCTAACTAGGCTGAAGAAGGGCATGGAGACATATCATATGAACATCAGTTGAAAGAACTAAAGATGCTCATGACAGAGAAGACGGAAGGGAATAGTACATGCCCCAAGGGCAGAGCCATGAACAAAGGGAGAACTAATGAAGAGGTCAATTTTGGCTCCAGGTTCCCCCCAGAGCTGTTTCAGTGTGAGATGGCTCAGGGCTAGTGGGCTCCACTATCTTGGAGAGCTTCATGCAGAGGCTGCACAGCCACCTATTAAATACATTCTAATGTGACTTCCTTCCTGGCACAGTTTGGGCCTAACAGCCACTGAAGTCCCTGCCAAGCCTTAGAGTCTGGGTTTCTGTGAACTCCCTGTGATGGAATTCCCTCTACCAGTACAGGTCGGAACACCTTCTGTGACTTGAGGTTATAGACAGTTGCCTGGTTACCTAAGAGATTGTTATATAGATTTTCTATCCAAGAGATTGAATGATTTTCCCAGGATCCCATGACTGGTGTATGTCAGAAACTGAACTCAAATCTAGGTCTTTATGACTCTGAAGCCAGATCTTTATCCTCCATGCCATCATTGCCAAGACAACTTAAATAGGGCAGTTAAAAAAAAAAAAACAACTAGCAAATACAATTTTAATGACAAAAATCTCAAAACTAGAAGCAAGAACTATCAAGAGAAACCCATCTTTTCCACCAATGAGGAGGAAATTGAAATAATAATTAGGAGCTATTTTGCTCAAATGTATGCCAATAAATCTGACAATCTAAATGAAATGGATGAATATTTACCCAAATATAAATTTCCCAGATTAATGGAGGAGGGAAAAATGCTTAAATTATCCCATTTTAGGGGGAAAAAAGAATTAAACTTAGCTATCAATGAACTGCCTAAGGGGGAAAAAAAATCCAGAGCCAGATGGGTTTACAAATAAATTTGATCAGACATTTACAAAACAATCAATTCAAATATTATACAAACTATTTGAAAAAAATAGGTGGAGTACTGCTAGATTCATTTTATGACATAAACATGGTGCTGATATCTAAACCAGGAAGAGCCAAAACAGAGAAAGAAAATTACAGACCAATCTTTCAAAACAATATTGGTGAAAAATTTCTAACTAAAATATTAGCAAAGAGACTATAATTTATCATCAGAATAATATATTGTCACTAGATAGAATTTATACCAGGAATGCAAGGCTGGTTCAACATTAGGAAAACTATCAGCATAATTGACCACATCAGTAACAAAACTAACAAATCATGTATTTATCTTAATAAATGCAGAAAAGATTTTTGACAAAATACAGCACCAATTTATGGTTTTTTTAAAACTAGAGCATAGAAATAAATGGAACTTTCCTTAAAATGAAAAGCAGTACCTATATAAAACCATCAGCAAGTATCATATGAACTGGAGATAAGCTAGAAACATTCCCAATAAAATCGGGGTAAAAAAAGGATGTTTATTATCACTACTATTATTCAATATAGTACTACAAATGTTAACTTTAGCAACAAGAGAAGAAAAAGAAATATTAAAATAATTAGAATAGGCAATGAAGAAACAAAACTATCACTCTTTTCAGATGTAATGATGGTATAGTTAGAGAATCCTAGAGAATCAACAATAAAAAAAAACTAACAATTTTAGCAAAGTTGCAAGATATAAAATAAACCCACATAAATCATCTCTATTTCTATGTATTACTAACAAAGCCCAACAGCAAGAGATAGAAAAAGAAATTCCATTTAAAATAATTGTAGACAATGTAAGATATTTGGGAGTCTATCTGCCAGAACAAACACAGGGTCTATATAAACACAATTATAAAACACTTTCCCATAAATAAAGTCAAATTAGGTAATTGGAAAAATATCAAATACTAATTTCTCATGGGTAGGCCAAGCTAATATAATAAAAATAATAATTTTACCTAAATTAAATTATTTATAAAGTGCCATACCAATTGAAATGCAAGAAATTATTTTATAGAGCTAGAAAAAATCAATAATAAAATTCATCTAGAAGGGAAAAAAGATCAAGAATATCAAGGTAAGTAATTTTTAAAAATGCAGAGGAAGATGGTCTCACCATACCAAATCTAGAACTACATTATAAAGTGATAATCATCAAAGCTATTTAGTGCTGGCTAAGAAATAGAGTTGTAGGTCAGTGGAACAGGTTAAGTATACAAGACACAATAGTAAAAGACTGTAGTAATCTATTGTTTGATAAACCCAAAGACTCCAGCTTCTGGATAAGAATTCACTATTTGACTAAAACTGCTGGAAAAATTGGAAAACTGTATGTCTTAAATGTTGACTAACATATCATGTGGTATATGAAGATAAGATCAAAATGGGTTCATGATTTAGATATAAAGGGTTATACCATAAGCAAATTAGAAGAGCAAGAAATATTTTGCCTGTCAGATCTATAGAGAAGGGAAGCAGTGATGATCAAACAGGAGACAAAAAACATGATGAAATGTAAAATGGATCATTTTGATTACATTAAATTAAAAAGGTTTTGCTTAGAAGGGAAACAAAAAGCTGGGAACCAATTTATATAGCCAGTGTTTCTGATAAGGGCCTTATTTCTAAAATGTAAACACAACTGAGTCAAATTTATAAGAATACAAGTCATTCTATAACTGATAAATAGAGGATATGAACAATTTTCAGATGAAGAAATTAAAGCTAGAGTCATATGGGAATTGTTCTAAATCTTTACTGATTTGAACAATGCAAATTCAAACATCTCTTAGGTACCTCCTGTACTTATCAAATTGGCTAATAAGACAGAAAAGGAAACTGGAGCTTTCCTTAAAATGAAAAGCAGTACCTATATAAAACCATCAGCAAGTATCATATGAAATGGAGAGCATGTGGGAAAATTGGAACACATGCATTATTGGTAGAGTTATGAAGTGATCCAACCATCCTGGAGAGCAATTTGAGACTATGCCCAATAGGCTATAGAACTGTGCATACTATTACTAGGTCTGTATCCCAAAGAAATCATAAAAAATAGAAAAAGATTTGCTATTCTGAGCAAGAATCCAAGACAATTTCCAAAGGAACCATGATGAAAAATGCTGTTTCTGATTGAAACATTTTTTTTTTAAATTCCATTATTTGTCTTGTTTGGGGTGTCTGTGTGTGTATGTGTTTGAGTATTTCCTTTGCAACATGGTTAATATGGAAATATCTTCTGCATGGATTCACATATATAGTCATTATCACATTGCTTGACTTCCCAAGGGGTGAGGAAGGGATGGAAGGCAGAGAATTTGCCGTTCAAAATTTTACAAAATGAATGTTAATTTTAAACATGTAATTGGGAAATATTTAATGAAAAATAAAATATATTTTAAAAAACAAATATGGGGAAATTTTTGAGTATGAATAATTTTTAGTGATGTTGCAAGTTTGAGAAGTCTGAGAGTCATGTATAGCACAGTCTCTGGAGCAGTCACCTAAAGGGTGATGAAGAGTTGTATGTTAGTAGCTTAAAGTAGTTCAACATTAGCCTGGACTCCTCCCAGTCTCTTATTCCATAGATTCAACTACTTCTCAAACCTTGATGTTTCTGCTTTTTCCACATCTCTTTCATCTGTCCTTTTCTCTTCAATCACGCAGGTACTTTTCCATCTCTTCAGCATTTCCTACCACTTCAGCACCTCCTACCTATATTATTTCCATAGCCTTGGGAGTAGGGTTGGGGTGGGTCTCCTACCTCCAGGCCATCCTATGTTAGTGCCGGTGTGATTTTTTCCAGAAGCACAGATTTTACCTTCTCTGTATGTGATTCTCCTTCTCAATTCACTCCAATGGTTCCCTTTTTGCTTCTAGAGTAAGTGCCCTTCCCTTCCCTTCCTTTTCCCCTTCCCATTCCCTTTCCCTTTTCCTTTCCCTTTCCCTTCCCTTTCCCTTTCTCTTTCCCCAATTACTAGTGCCTTCCCTCTCATGTAACGTTGTAATTGTTTACTTTTTTATACATATTATTTATTCACTTAATATTTATACTGTTCACATGTTAAATGTGCTCATTGCCTTCCTCTAAAGGAAATCCCCTTTTTCCTCCCTAAGGAATGATTTCTCTGCCTTCAGACAATGATTAGTTCCGGCATGGATGGACACCAACATGGTCCTAATTTTGAAATAAATTCTATATGGAACAGGGAGGAAGATATTTTTATTTTATTTTATTTTATTTTTACCGCTGCCAGGCCCAGCCAGGAGCACTGAGCACCTTTTGATTTTCATTAGATCCCAGCTTCAAGGTGAAGGAAGGTGGGGAGACAGTCATTTGAAGATGGGATTTCAGCACATACAGGGAAGGAGAGCTCCATCATGGTCTGGAAGCTGGCAGAGTTCTTCCATTGCTCCTATTCAGGCAAAACCTAACTGTGGCGAAGTCGGCAATTTAATTAAGGGGGACTCAGAACCTGGGACCACATTCCCTAGATTATTCAGCACATTTCCCCCCCCCTCCCGCTCAGTTTTGCCAAGTACCAGAAAACTGTTAGGGCAGCAATTAATTCAATTAAATGAGGTACATTTTCTCTAATGTAGGAGCACCCTCATCTTGACTTTCTGAGGATGAGCAATCCATCAAAGCTCTTCCCTCCTGTCTTCATCCAGGCAGTTCCTGTTCATTTGCCTCTTTGCAAAATGGTTTCTCCCCAACACTCCCATGGATCAATCCAGCCCTCCAGCCTCTCCCTTCACTTTCACCTCTTTTACTTCCTTCATGCTGTTTCTCAGTACCAGCCTCAGTCCCTTTCACTCACCAAAGCCCCTCCCTCTCTATTCTCATGTGAAATGTAACTCCAATTATCCCCACACCCCAGTCATGGTTGCCCCTTCCTTCCTGTGTCCAACCAACGCCTTAGTGGACCTCCAAGCATCTCACGCTTCAGTGTCAAAGACAGGAGCCTTAACTAGGACGAACCAGCCGGGGTTTTACCCTCATGACACTGGCTGGGGGACATGCTACCTCCCTAAGATGTGCCAGAGTTGTCTTCCCCGAGAAATATAATTTCCCTCTGTCACGGACGTTTGTTTCAGACCATGTTCCTGCCTCCTTTGCTGGCTTTCACCATACTTGCCCTCAGCCCGTTGGTAGGGTAGCCCTCTGGGAGGGGCCACCTTCTCCTTGACAACTTCCTTCAGGGGTACAGGTGGGATTCTTTGAGGAGGAGCCTCCATCTGCCCTGGCTGACTGTGCCTTTTCCATGTGCTCTTAAACCATCCTTAGCAGTTAAATGTGCTCTGAGTCTGGAGTCAGGAAAACATGGGTTCAAATCTGGCCTCAGATACTTAATAATTGGCTGGCCCTGGGCAAGTCACTTTTTAACCTTTCTCATTTTCCTCAATTGTAAAATGGGAATAATAATAATAGCACCTATCTTGCAGGGTTGATGTGAGGCTCAAATAAGATAATAATTATAGAGTGTTTAACACAGTTGGAAGATTGTAAATGTTAAATAAATATCTTCTCCTTCTCTTCCTCTTCCTCCTTCTTTTCCTCCTTCTTTTTCCTTTCTCTTTTTTTTTTGTTTCTCTGTTCGTGTTCTTTTTCTTCTTGTTGTTTTTGTTCTTCTTCTTCTTGTTCTTCCTCCTCCTCCTCCTCCTCTTTAATGTTCCATTGAAGAATTTTCCTAGGAATTTCAGTCAAACTGCCCTCTAGTTTGAGAGCTTCTATTGTTTTCCCCATTCTTGAATATCAGAATGCCCTTAGATCCTAGGCTTGGTGTAGAAGGAGAGAACTGAAAGAATTATTAGGGAAGAAAGAGGACATAATAGAGAGCAGAACCTGGAGTTTAGGAAGACTCATCTTGAGTTCAGTTTCAGCTTCAAACATTTACTAGCTGTGTGATCCTTGGGAAGTCACTCAATATTGTCTGCCACAGTTTTCTCATCTGTAAAATGGGCTGGAGAAGAAAATGGCAAACCACTCCAGTATCTCTGCCGAGAAAACTCCAAGTGGAGTAACAAAGACTTGGAGATGATGGAATAGAAATTAAAAAAAAGAAATGTTAACTTACTTTTAAATAAAGTTACTTTCACCTTTCTTTAAGAGGTTAGAGCTTATGAGTATAGAATACAGCCCAACCTATGCTCTTTAGATAATTTCTTTTCTGTTTTGTCCTCTTTAAAGTCCTTGTTATAAAGATGGCTTGGGGTGGGGGGGAGAGGAAGGGACACATTGAGCAGTCTAGGTGATATAAAAACTAAAGGTAGGAATTCAATTTTATTTAAAATAAATAGGATTAAAAAGCTAGCTTCCAAAGACTCAGAGCCCAGGCCCTTAACGGATAGGAGGTTTTATGAGATGGTGTGAATTGGGCCAGAAGATGAGGAAACTTATGTTTTAAAAATGTAATTCACTTATTACCAGTGATAATGAAAATTGTGTAACTTGGGTTATAGCAAGGACTCCAAGCTGTTAAGTAAGACTCTTTGGAAAATGCCCTGCCTGGGCCTACTTAGGCATGAAGAATTCCGGCCCCAGGGCCTCGTTTTCCTTGGCCTTGATTTCCTGGCCCTGCTGGGCATATTTCAGGCTCCGCCCTCCCTTCCTTGGAGGAGGATTGGCCCAGACTCCATAGTTGACTTCGGCTCTTGACTGTTGGCTCCCTGCCTGATTTCCTGGTTTCTCTCACAGGGCTGTTGAAACTGGAACAATTGCCTGGGGGAGGAAGGAGACTTGGTTTGTTTGGGCCCAGAGGACATGTCTGGGAGCAGGGGTAGGAATCGTAAAGAGGAGAATTTAGCTGGGGGGAAGGACAGGCTTCCTGGCCATTTGAGTTGCTTGCAGTGGGCTTGGTGAGAGGGGAAGCCTCATTGAGATGGCCAGCTGCTGGAGATGGGGGAAAAGAAAGCTGCTGGGGGCTTTTCTGAAATTTCATGAATTTCATTTCTAAATTTCATTTAGTTTCCTGAATGACACAATTAGACTGGCTTTGTATGGGGGAGAGCATTGGATGAAACTGGTCTTTGGGGCCTCCCTCTGCTATTGACTCTCTCCTTTCTCTCCCCAAAAAGGCTTCACTCTCGGCAGGTGATGCTGGTCTAAGGGGCCTAGGGCGGGTGATGCTCTCGGAGAATCCCCATTTCCTAGTCTCAGTGGATCTGAGCTCCCCAGGTGGGGACAGTGTCTTCCGGGCTGGGGGCCGCAAGCCCTCCCGGGCTGGTTGGTGTGCCCTGTGACCTGAGGAGGGCAAGTTGGGAAGCGGAGCTCCCAGTTATTATCTCCAGAAGAGATCCCCAGGGACCAGCTCCCCGCGACGGCCAGTGTCTTCAGAAAGCAAATGGCAGCTAGCCCAAAGATGAGGAAGCTCCTGGGAATGAGCGCTGTCCTCTGCTCTCTACTGCGGGGGGTCCGCACCATGTCAAGCCTCCATGATCTCATTTCACCCTTTCAGGAGCCATGAGAAGTGGGAGCTGCCAAAAGAACCATCAACTGGCCCCAAAGTCACGTGATACGCCCACTCACACACACCTGGAAAATGTAAAGGGCAGTTTAAACCCAGGGCATCCTACGTCCCAAGCGCAGTCACGTCTGGGCCGCAGCTGCACCCATGAGCTCCCCGGGGCTTCTCCCTGGCCTGGGAGGGCAGGAATGCAAACACGGTCAGTCATAAATGAGGAAACTGAGTCCCAGAAAAGTCACGTAACTTTCCCAGCGTCCCACAGACAATTAAACCGCAGAGTGGAATCTGAAGTCAGATCTTCCTGGATCCGAATCTCCCTCAACAGAAATCAGACACAGTCTGTATAAATGATACCTGGTGTTTCTATAACTCCTTAAAATAGACAAAGCCCATCTCATGTCATTGCCCTTGGATGTCCCGCGAACTGTGATGTTCACATTAGAGACGTTATCCCAAGTCCATTCTACAGATGAGGAAATGGAGGCTTAGGGAAGCCAAATGATTTACCCACATAGCTAAGTATCAGAAGCACGATCTGAGCCTGATTTAAGTCTTCCTGACTCCATGTCTGTTTCTGTTCGCAACGGGGACTCTCATGGGGAGGAAGCTGCTTCACTTTTCTAGGGGCAGCTTGGAATGGGGCTCGTCAGGGTGAGCTTAAGGGCTTCTCTCACCCGCTGTACTGAGGAAGTGGACTTTGATTTCTTTGGCCAGAAATTAATAATAATAATAATACCTAACCTGTATATGGTGTTGACTATGTACCTCACACTGTGCTTTGATTTCTTTGGCCGGAGATGATGATGATGATGATGATGAATATCTAACATGTATATGGGGCTGACTCACTGTGCTCAGGACCATACAATTATTCTGTCGTTTGATACTCACAGCAACCTTGGGAAGTGGGTGCTGTTTTTACCTCCTGTTTTTACACACAGGGAAATAGAGGCAGTCCGAGGTGAAATGACTTGCCCAGGATCACTGAGCCGGACAGTCGCATTAGGACTGGGGTCTTCCCCGTGCTTTATCCGATGCCCCGCCTCGCTGCCAGCTGTGAGGAGGGCCCCGACGGAGGCTGAGACGAGGGGAAAGGATGCCAGTTTGCTCAGGCAGTCTGTTTTCCATCTCCCCCACTTGGCCGAGGGTTTCCCCGCTCCTTTGCCAACTGGAGAATTCATCATCTGGGAAGATTTTCTGTAATCAATACAGTCTGTAGTAAAAATCCATTACCTTGCTGTCGCTGCAGAGGACCGGGGGCTGCTCCGGAGTGGCTGGCGCTGCATCTTTCATTTTGCTCCATCTCCCTCACCTTCCGCCTCCCATAAGTCACCAGGTCCTGCTGTTGCCTCCCCCGCAGCAACTCTCCCATCCACCCCCTTTCTCCATTCTCCGTTCCCACCGGTCCCATCCTCACTCAGGCTTGGTAATAGCCCAGTAACTTCCCCGCCTCTCTCTTGCTCACCAGTCCTGCCTGGGGAGGCTGCCGCGTTCACTTTCCTAATTCCCAGCTCCGACAACATCTCCCGCCTGCCCCCAAACCTAAGGTCGCTTCCCACTGCCCATGGGAACCAAGATTCCAACTCAAAGAGCCCCCGAATCCAGCATCGCCCCACTCTCTCCCTCTCTTTCCAGTCTTCCTTCTCTCTGCAATCTTTCATTAGCTTGGGGTTCATTAACCTGAGCTACTTGCCACTTTGTGACATTCTCTTTGCAGCTGGGAGGGTGAGTCAAGTACCTGCCTTTTTCCTGGCTACAGAGATTTTCTAATCCTAAATCCCATCTGCAAGAACTCGGAGACTTTGTAGAACAGAGAAAACCAGGGTGCGCTATCCTTGCTTTTGGCATTATTGTTTGAGACCATGTTGGAATGATGTTATAGCTTGGCTGTATCCCTATCATCGCCATTATTTATGTCATCTTCATCATCCTCTTCATTTCTATCATGCCCATCATCCCCATCCTCCTCCTCCTCCTCCTCATCTCCATCATCCCCATCATACTGGGCAACTCCATCATCCCCAACATTATCATTGCCATCATCCCCATCATCCTCATTATCTCTATCATCTCCATCATCCTCATCATCCATATCATCTGTATCAGGATTTGTCTATAGGAATTGTCTCGAAAGTGCTTCTAGTCACTATAGAACATAAACTTACATCCTCATGCTTTTATTCCATCACAAAAGCAGCTATTGTATCCTGGAAAAAGAGTCTGCCAAAGAAATTGACCTGAAAGAGACCTCAAAAATTATTAAAAATTAACCCCCTCATTTTACAGGTGAGAAAACTGAGGCCGCACAGATAGGTTCGATGATCTGACCAAGGCCGCACAGGCAGCAGGAGTATCAGAAGGAGGATTTGAAGTCAGGTCCTGTGACTCCAGAACCAAAGTGCATCCCCTGCTTCATACTATAGGCCAAATAAATGTAAAACTACATTCATTAGATAGCTAACTCAGGACTTTTTTCTCTTAATTTCACTGAACATAAGGTAGAAAAGAAATAAGCATTTATTAAGCACCTACTATATACCGAGCATTGTGCTAAGCACTTACAAATATCATCTCATTCAATCCTCTCAACAGCTCTGATGGAGAGGATTATTTTCATTATTTCACAGTTGAAGAAGCATAGGCAGACATACTTTAACTTACCTGTCCATGATCACACAGTTATTAAGTATCCGAGGTAAAATTTGAACCCGGGTCTTTCTAGCTCAGTGCTCTTTCTATTGTACCCCCTAGCTAACTGCCAGTGGTGCATTGTTGGTAGTTGTGAGTCAATAACCAGCCAATGAACATTTAGTAAGTACTTATTTTGTGTGGTAAGCGCAGGGGATACAAAGAAAGGCAAAAGTCAGTCCTTGCCTTCAGCACTTCACACTCTAATGAAGTAGAAACAAACAGAAGATAGAACCAAGTTAAATTGGAGGCAGCTCGGGGTGGGGAGGCACTAATACCAAGGAGGTTTGGGAAAGGCTTCTTGGAGAGCTTTAGCTGAGACTTGAAGGAACCAGGAGGGAAGAATGAGACCAGCGTTGCCTACTGTATTCAGATCTGTATATCCAGCACTAAGCTCTCCCCCGAATTTAGGCTCGCAGCATCAGTTGCCTGTTGGACATTTTAAAAGAGAGGCTCAAAGACATTTCAAATTCATCCCTAGGTGGCTCAGGGGATAGAGCACTGGCCAGGAAATCAGGAGGACCTGAGTTCAAATCTGATTCAGACACTTAACATATCTTAGCTGTGTGATCTTGGGCAAGTCACTTAACCCCAATTGCCTCCCCCCCAAAAAAATCATAATATCAAATTAATCCCTTCTATCACTGAACTCATCATGTTTCCTTTCAAACCCTCTCCTTTTGCAAACTTTCCTTTTTCCCTCTAAGGCATCATCATCCTTAGAGTCTCTGAGATTTATGACCTTAGCATCAACTAATATTTCTTCCTCTTCCTCATCCCACAACTCTAATCAGTTGTCAGATCTTGCCTTTTAATTTTCCAATCCCTCTCCATCTGATTCCTTTTCTCCACGAACACAGCCATGATCTTAATGCAGACCCTCATCACTTCTCATCTTGAAACTCACAATTGCTTCCCAATGTCCCCTGACCTCAAGGGTCTCCCTGGTCTTCCAGAATACCCTCCCCGCTGCTGCCAGAGCCATTTTCCTTCAGCAGAGAGCTGACCATGTGACTTTTCAGTCAATCCCCGTGGCTTCCTACTGTCCCTGGGATAAAGAATACATGAACACATCTAATTGCAGACACGTCATTTTCAGGGTTTTCCACAAATAATATGCAGCAATGAACCGTATCGTTCTTGTTTCACAATGGCTGGAAAGATGTAGAGAACATAAGATCCCTCTGGGTTTGTTTTTATTGGCTGATTAGGAAAGAGCTTTTGATTCCCAAAGTGTCTCCCATTAATACACAAAAATCATTCAGGATTCTTTAGAGGAGATAATCCCCCAAAGAAACCTTCTGTCTGTTCTTTCTCAGAGGAGACCCTCTGAGCCCTTCCTCCTCATCGTTGTCTCTCTCTTGTTTCCTTCAAAACTCAGCCCCAATTTTGCCATCTCCGTGACACTTTTCCTGATTCTTCCCAATTCCTAAGTAAGTCTCTTACCATGGAGACTTTATTTTGTATCTATTTTGCATATTCCTATACATATATGGAAGATTCCATATGGGGATCTCCTCTGAGGTTGCTTTTAGCCCTAAATCTGAGTCTCTTTGGCCAAAAGAAAACCTTATTGTTGTTGAGTCATTTCAATCATGTCCAACTCTTCGTGACCCCATTTGGAGTTTTCTTCATTAAGATACTAGCATGGTAAACCATTTCCCTCTCCAGTCCATTTGATAGATGAGAAAACTGAGGCAGACAAAGTTAAGTGACTTGCTCAGGGTCATCCAGCTAGTAAGTATCTGAGGCAGGATTCGATCTTATGAGGATGAATGTTCTGCTCCGTCCATCATACCACCTAGCTGACTTATGAGAACTTTCAAGCCCTGTGGAAGTGCTTGCTGGATTGTACAAGCCTGGCCAGGCAGTAAGCTCCTCAAGGACAAGAATTGTTTTCTCTCTTATTCCCCAGCATGGTACCTTGAACACAGTGGGCACTTAATAAATGCTTATCGATTGATTGAGACAGAGAAACTTCTCTTTTGTGCTTTGCACACAGAATGGATTTAATATGTGCTTTTTCACATCAGAAGAGAGAAACATATGCACTCCACAGTGTTTGCCTTTGGGAGTTCAATCGAAGAGCGATTTTCTGTGGATGGTGAGGGGTTTGGGGAAGTGCGGTGCCCCAGAATACTGAGTCCTGGAGAGAGCCAGGATGCAGAGGGGAAGAGAAAGAGCGCTCCAAGCCTGGGGAGCATCATGGGTCTGGGGAGATGGAGTGCAAGGGGCAGCAAGAAAGCCAATTGGTCCAAATTATGGAGAATAAACTACAGAAAGACAGGAAAGCTAGGAAGGGAATACATTTGGGACAGATTGGATTGTATAATGAAGGACTTTACACGTGATCCTAGGCAGAGAAAGCTAGAGTTCAGTCCTGGGAGTCAGGAATCTGATCTCAGACATTCACCATCTGTGTGACTCTAAGAAAAAGCACTTAATCTCTGTCTGCCTCAGTTTCCTCATCTATAAAATGGGGATAACAGAGCACTTACCCTCAGGGTTGTTGGGAGCATTAGTCAGATATTTGTGAAGCACTTAGCAAACCTTAAAGCACCATGTGAATTATTAATAACAGGGAGATGGGGTAGTTTGTTTGAATAGGAGAGTGAGCCGCTCAGAGCCATGCTTAGACATCATGTCGGCAGCTGGAGCCAGGGCAGAGTGGGAGGAGGCTCCTACAGCCATCCAGGTGAGAGGCGATGAAGGGGTGAATGAGAATGGACTGCACGAGGAGGAAGGATGGACAAAGGAGTGAGAGACGTGGGTGTGAGGGTGGGAACGATGACATGGGGCAACGGATCAATGAGAAAGGGGGGTCCAAGCTGGCACTGAACCTGGGTGAATGGGATGGGGGCAGCCTCAAAAGCGAGAGGAGAATCCAGCACAGGGGAGCATTTTGGAGAAGGATCACTGAGTTCTCCTTTGGACACATTGTGCTGGAAGTGCCCGTGGGAGGCTGGGCGCTGAACCTCTCTCTGTAAGATTAGGGGCTGCAGAGCAGGTATTGGCTAACCCTGGCAGGACGTGCTCACAGGGAGTCTCTCTTTCAACCAGGAGCTGTTTGTAGAAAAACAATGGCTGCAGCTGCCCAGCCTAAGAGCTCACATTCATCTGGAGCCTTAGGCTGATAACCTTACGCTTTATATGGATTTTGTTCTGTTTGAGCAGCATCCAACTACAAGGTTGCAGAGGGTTTATTACAAGTGGTATTATTTCCATTTTGTAGATGGAAAAACTGAGGCTCACTGAGGTTAAGGAACTCATCCAATATTAACACAGTTGCCAGAGACTATCTGAGCTTGGAAGACTTTTAAGAGTCCAAAGACTCCCCCAGAACGAGTCCCCTCTGCTGCATGCCGACAGTATGGTTGTCTTGTATCCTCTTGAAGCTCTACAATGAGGAGGAAGCTCCCACCTCCCAGAGCAGCCATCCATCTGGCCCCGATCTGTTGGTTTGAACTCCCTCCATTCATCATTATCACACTTACCTTCCCTCTCCCCCCCTACTTCATGTCTTCACCCCAGCCTCTACATCCTGGTTCTACCTTCTCCCATCAAACTGACCCAGGCTAGCCTCCTTTCCACTGGACAGAACTTCTGATGATTGTTAAAACTCCTTCTGAAATCAGAAGTCAGGGACCAAAGAGAATCTGGAACCTGAGTCTCTGACTCCAGGTTCAGTGTTGTCTGTGCTGCATAAGGCCACTGCTTCATTAGTTTATATTCAATAAATATTCCAAAAAATCTTGTAAAGTGGAAAATACCAGGTCTGGAGGCAGAACATGGGCAGAATCCCTGATAACAGAGAGGGGACTCTTCCCCCCTGGCTTGAATTTTAAAGACCTTTTAGTTATTCAAATTAAGTCAGATTCAATAAAAGTGCCTGGTTTGTTCTAGTTTGTTGAAAATGTTAGAATCTTTAATATTTTAAAAGGAAAAGTACCTGCGTATTGACTTTTTAATAAAAGTTCCCTTCCATTGTTCATACTAACTTTGATACCATGTTGATAGGGTCCTTGGAGGTCTGGGTTCTTTAGGCTTATTGCCCCACTATTTGCCCCTTTGTCCCCTTGCCCTAGGCATGAGTCCAAGATATTTGGGTTCCTACCGAGACCAGGAAGAGTTCAGGTTGACCTGAACATGCTTTTCCATTCTCTAAGGAACCATCACATGGCAAAATAAACACTCTCTGGTACCAAGATATGGCGCTAGGAACGCATCCTCCTCTTCCAAGGAACCAACAGGCGTTCATTAAGCCTTTATGAGCATAAAGTCCTATCCTGGCCCTGAGGATGAAAAAAGAGATCACTCAGGGAATCCACAATCAAGGAATTGACAAGTTAATTGAGGGAGGGCCCAGCAGAAAGGCAGATAATGAGAAATCTGGAAAGAGAACCAGACAGTTGTTCCTCCCCAATCAATAAGCATTTATATGGTGCTAAGTGCCAGAGGTACAGACAAGGTAGAACGAGTTCTGTCTGTCCTCTAAGAGCTTCTGTTCCAATGGGGCAAGACTGTGTGCAGATTGCAGAGATAAGATCACTACAGCAGAGATGGAAAAGGAGTTCTCAGAGGCTGCTGATAGGCCTTCAGGGTAAGAGGATTTTTAGTTGGATCAGAGGGTTCAAGGAAGGCTTCATGGGCAAAGTGGCCTTTGACTGATGTGCGCACAATATGGGTGATTGTTACCAGTGAGAATTGTCTCCAGTTAGAAGTGGCTGTTTCTGGAGGGGGTCAGTTCACACTCCTTGGAGGCCCATAAGTGATGAAGTCCTGTATGGTGGATGTGTTAGGCAGAAAGAAACTGGAGAAGGCAGGCAGAGAAACAGCACTGAGGTTAGTTCCATGGTCCCCTCTGGGGAGTTTGTCCAGTCAGAAACCCAAGTTATATCAGTCCCCTGAGGTCCTCCTTCTGTAGGGGTCTTGGGAAACTTCCCCTTTCCATGTCCTGTCAGAAATCCCATTCGTGTCTCTGAGGTTAAATTTTTCCTATAAAACCTACTTATGGCCATGCCTTATTCATTGCCCTCCTACAGGTCAGTCTGGCCCCACACTCTGCCTTATGGGGTCTTTCTCCTCACCCCTCCTCCTTGCCACATGGTATCTCTCCTTACCCACTATGCTTCTCAACTCCATTTCTCCTCCTTCTAGATAATTAAATCTTCTGGGTGCTAAGTTTCTTTCAGGATTTAGCTTGCCAGCTGAGGTCATGCCCCAGTCTCATGGGGTGTTTCCTTTCTCCTGGTAAATGGCATGATTCATGAAGGAACTTGCCCCTTCCATCATTCATTATTAAAATCCCTTTCCATGCTCTCCCAGCTCTCTTTCATATTTACCATTCCCAGTGTCTATTGGATGCCTTCATTTTGTCCATAACTTCTTCCCCTAAATAAGTCTACCTTTTGCCAAAGAGAACGGCCATTGTGAACTCTTCACATGACAGAACCCCAACTTTTGGTGCCCGCCATCATCTGGTGTCTACATCATTCACATCACAAGTAGAAACTGGACAATCAGTTGTTGGCTATAAGAGGGATATTGTTGTTCAGTCATTTCAGTCATGTTTAACTCTCTCTGGCCCCAATTTGGGATTTTCTCGGCAGAGATACTGGGGTAGTTCACTATTTCCTTCTCCAGCTCATTTTACAGATGGAGAAACTGAGGCAAACAGGCTGAAGTGACTTGCTAAGGATCACACAGCTTGTAAGACTCTGAAATGAGTCTTCCTGACTCCAGGCCTGGTGCTGGACATCTACACCATCTAGAAGGATACCATATATGGTATATGGGGTATATAGGGTTGGGTTAGAGGTCAAAGGTCTTTTTCACATCCAAGTGACCCATGATTCTGACCATAAAAAAATGAGGGTGGAGGCAGCGTAGTGACTTCAACAGACATTGATAAAGAAGGTGAGAGTCCATTGTAGGTGTGAGGAAACCTGCAGGTGAGGCAAGAAAGCAGGAGTGGGCCGGATGAAAATAGGGACATACTGGAGGTGACCTGTTGGGTTCAGCAAGTGTAGAGGGTTTGTAAAGGAAGAAGTTTATGAGATAATACATTGAAGAGTCCTGTAGAAAAGCTGCTATTGCTATTAATTATTATTATTCCCACCATCTGAACTCTAAAAATGAACACTATTTTCCCCTGGATGAAATGATGCTTCATTTCTCCCATTCTCTGTATTCCAGGCAGATCTGGGAGGAGTGCTTGTCTGGGGAGTCCTAGAGACAATCTTGGGTCTGAGATCAGTTGGAACCAGCCTCAGAGGCCCCTTTAGCCCCAGACTCTTATGAGATATCAGACAACATTTTTTGTCACTGTCCCCAGATCTTATCCAAGGTACTACCTAATTATCATTGTGTGTCTCTAATCAACATTTAAAAAACAACTAAATATTCTCATCTGGAAATGTGCAGCTCATCACTGAATTCCTTCTCACTGGTGAATCGTCCAGGGGCTGTGGAACTGAGAACTGGCTGCTTTGTAAATAAAGACATATTTTTAGACTCTGATAGATGTAAACATCATTATAGACCGATCGCTCTGTCCCCGTGTCCTCGACATTGGCAGGTCTCGTAGACTGAGAGATGGCATCTATAAGGGCCTCAATGACAAAAGCCTCCATGTCTCCAACTCTTCCAGGATGAGGAGTTAACTGTGCAGAAAATTACAGGGGGAATGAAGCATCATTTCATGCACATAAAATTAAATCCTCACTTTTTATGTCCAGTTTGTCATCTCTTCTTAATAGGAAATAGAATCCTTAACAAAAATAGAATAGGAAATAGAATTCTGTGGAAGTGGTGAGTTCTAGAAAGGTGTGTCACTGGGCTCGGGCAGGCAGACTGGCTCAGGGTGCCAGTCTGTGAGCTCCCGGGGTGTCTGCTGTCTGAGGATCAGCCAGGTACAGTACAGAGAGACTATAGAGCTGGAGACTTAGGGCTCATTTGTTATTATTTTTATGCAGAGTGAATCATGGGGGAAGGGCACAGAGACTCCTGAAACTGTCCATTAAAGTGAGGATTGTGTGCTTTCCTTTACAATAACAGCTCTTGCAAGTATTGCCATCCATAGGAAGGCAGACATCTTTGGCATGAGACTCTGGGAGGAGCCTAAAATGCCTGTGGTTTTCATGGTAAATGTGATCTGTCCCCAATCTTGTCCCAGCCTAGAAGCCAGATCCTTCTTGTTCCTGGGGTGGGAGAGTACAGCCCATTTTCATGTTTGCCTCCTCATGGTCAGCAGGAGACAGAAGTAGTACAGTGAGAGGCAGAAGGAGAGTGTTGATGGAGTCCTGGATAAGGAAGGAAGGACTCTCATCCTGAGGTGGTTATTCGGTACCATGGAGAGCTCCCTCTGGGCTACATCCCCCAGAATGGGTATCCTCCCTTGGGGGAGGAGCTCTAAGAAGGGGGAGCACATTCTACTTTGGGGACAGTAAATCTGGCCTTGGATCAATCTGCACTTTGCTCCTTTGCATGTCCTTCCTCCCGGGGGCCAGCAGACCAAATCTGGGCCCTCCCACAGGAGAGAGTCCTTCTGATTATGGGACCGAAGCCCTTTGCCCTGGAGTTTTTCTTCCTCAGCTTATCTGTTTATTTCTTCACCATTTACTTGCCAGCCCTCGTGCACTGGTTATCACATAACTATCACCAATTAGACTCTGATAGCTGTAAACATCATTATAGACCAATTGCTCTGCCCCATGTCCTCGACGTTGGCAGGTCTCGTAGACTGAGAGATGGCACCTATGAGAGCCTAGATTTGTCCTAGAGTCTGAGAACACAGTGGACAGTGAGTTGGGCCTGGGGTCAGGGGGACCCGAGTTCAGATGTGACTGTAGATATTTAGTTGGATGACCAGGCAAGTCACTTAATTTGTTTGCCTCAGTTTGCTCAAAAAGAAGTGGAAACGATAATTGCACTTTTTCCATTGAGTTAGCATTTATAAAGTTCTTAGGACAGCGCCTGGCACACAGTAGGTGCTCAATAAATGTTTCTTCCCCCTGCTCTTTAAAACATGGCCCCAGAGCTCTTCTGCTGAGCAGAGGACAGTGGGGCAGTTTCCTCCCTCTTCTCCAAGGGAACATCAGCAATTTTTTACCACACTGCTGACTCTACTGAGCGGGTGTTGATGACATTTCCTACCCTCACTCATCTTGGTCATCCCCATCTGATGGGATGGAAACTGGCAAATGCCTGATTTCTGACTCTTCCCCAGACTGTCTGAGGGCCTTCCTGGCCCTGATACATTTCCCGGGTCCCAGTCCCTGTGCTAAATTCTGGAGGTACAACTTTGGCCGAGAACACAGTCTCTGCCTTCAGGAAGGAAAAAAAGGAGGAAAAACAGATCCACAATGGGGTATAAAGTGAAAGGTTGGCTCAGGGGGAAGGTGGAAGCAGCTGGGGCTGGGTCAGGACACGAAGCTTTTCTGAGGATGGTGTAATGTGACAAAGACAGAGGGGAAGATTTAGAGCTTCCCAGGTATGGGAGCAGTCTGGACAAAGTCAACAGGATGGACATGAAGAATGACCAGCCTAGACGTTCAGAGCGTGAATCATGAGCATTTCCTGCCATAGTCACTGAATTCAGAAAACTCATTAAATGGCAACGTTCTCTATCTGTGTTGCGGCTCACGTCTGCCTGATCCGAGCAGCCTGGCTGTAAAATCACTTGGCTGGGGGGAAAAATGAGTTCCTGCACTCTAAATGATGAAGAGGCCATGGGATCCCAGCACGACCTCCAAACTGGACTACCTCCAGGGCACTGGGAGGTAGTTTCTGAAATGAAGACATTTTCTTCAAATGTTCCAGTAAGCATCTGGGTCGTGAAGAAAGAAGAAGAAAATTATGTCTAGAGCTAGGGGTGATCTCAGAGGCCATTTGGACCTACCCTTCTACTTTATACAAAGAAAAACTGAGGGACAGCATGGGCAAAGGACTAACCAAAGACCACACAAGGTCATAGATCTCTGGGACCATCTCACCAGAAAGCGTCAGAAGATTTCAGTGGAGAGTCCAGAAGTCAATACGCAGAATGCATAGAATAGAATGAGCTTGTAACAATTTGTCCCCATTGCACACATGATAATGGCCAAACCTGGCCTTCTATTGGACCCTAATACATGGAGTGAATAAACTCTCCTTGAGAAGGAAAGGCCTTGGCCCCTCACCTGGATCTATACCTAATTTCTCTTTCCAGGATGAATTGCAATTTGAAGTGATAGTCCTGGCTACTTCCAGAGCAACTCTGACACCTGGCGCTCTGGTCACAGACATTTTTTTTTAATTACATAAACTGTAGAGATCCTTTCATTTACTTCTCTGATATAAACATAATCCTGATATGTAAACTTTGGAAAGTCACAATCAAGAAAACTATAACCAATATCCCTAGTAAACAGTGATAAAACATTTAAAATATTATCAAAAATAGTACAAAATATCAAAAAGAATATACATTATAACTAAGTTGTTTCATGCCAGGAATACATAGTTCATTTAATATTGTTAAAAAGTCTAAATAGAGCATATTCATACAAAAAACAAAAATCCTAAGATTGGATAGATGTAGAAATCTTTGGATATAATCCACTATCTATTTGAGGAAAAAAACAGTAATGAATAGTTTTCCCCCCTTAATATGATATGTAACATCTGTTGAAAACTAAAAGCTGGCTTTGGAATCAACTATAGACCTCTTCAGTAAAATTGGGGTAAAGCAAGGATGTACATTGTCATTTTTCCTTAATACAGCAAGAAACACTAGCTATAGCAATAAAATGAGAACAAGAAATGAAGAGTACTTAGTCAAGGTAAAGAGGAAGGAACATCAGAACTTTTTGCAGCTAATTTGTTTGTCTTTGGCGAGATAATTATGAAGACTGAATATGGATCAAAGCTTAGCATTTTCTCGTTTTTTGTTTGTTTTTGTTTTCTTTCCCTTTTGGTCTGATTTTTCATGTACAACACGATAAGAGGGAAAATATGGGTCACAGACATTTCAAAGTCTTATATGGATGTATCATCTGGATTATTTTGAATCACTTCACAAGTCAAGAAGAATTGGGGTGTCTGACTGATGACAGCTTCCTGGCTATTCTAAGAACAAGGTCCTCCATTTCTCAGCTCCAGCATTTTCTCTGACTGGTCTCTATGGCTAGAATATTGTCCACTTCCACTTTAAATGTTGATCTCCCTGACTTCCTTTTCTATTCCAGCTTCTACAGGAAGGCTTCTCCAGGTCTTCTTTATTTTGGAGCCTTTTCTCTGTTAATTATTTCCTATTCATCCTGTCTATAGTTTGCTGTATACATCTGTTTTCATGTTGTCTCATGCATTTGTTTTCAAGTTTCTTGAGGCCGGTACCTTTTTTTTCACATCCAACACTGAGCACAGTGTTTGACACATAGTAGGGCTTGATAAATATTTATTGATTGATGATTTTCCTTTGCTCATTAACTGTGTCTCAATTCCTATTGATCCTTGACAGTTGTGACTGACACTTGGAGACCAAGGGAACTGGGATTTATCTCAGCTCATTTCTAAGCTATGACATAAGAGAAGTTTGAGGAAGTAGCAGATAGGAAATGTAGTGGAGGCTAGATGGATTTTACTTAATAAAACAAGCACAGCTTTTTCAAAGATACAGTTAGGGGTCAGGTATTGGAAGAAAACTCCCAAATATATAGATTTCAGGGAAATTTCTAGCTCCTTAGAGACAGGGGAATGAAACAGAAACAAAAATTTCTGTACTTATTTACAGATTTTGTGAGACATAAATACACATTAAGAGAGGAAGGAACTGGATGATCTCTCCAGGAGTCTTATGAGTTTGGTTTGTTCTTGAAGTGTTTTGTACTTGGGGGAGGGGAGGAAGAGGAACAAATGACAGAGAGAGAGGGGGGGGAGGGAGATAACAAAAACACAGAGACAGAGACACAGAAAAAATCACAAAGACAGAGAAACAGAAACAAGCAGACAAAGCCTATGAGTTACAAAATTGTAGCACTGAAAGGAGCTCAGAGACCATCTAAGCCAACCATATCTCACAAAGAATGCTCCCTCTGATGACATGACTAATAAATGACCAGTTTTTGCTTGAAGAAATCTTGTGGGGGTGGAAGGGGAGACCCACTTTCTCTGGAGAAAAGTCATTCCACTTTGGCACTTACCCTAATTGTTCAGATCTCCTCCTTTAAATTAAGTTTAGTTTGTTTTTTCTCTCACCTGTGGCTTCAGGAGCCAAATATCCCACATCTACAAGATGATTCTCTAGGACCAGAAGAGAACTTTCATTCCACATCTCCCTTTTCCCAACAAGACTGTGTTCTTCACCAAAAAGAATTAAATCTCATCAATTCCTTCAGCCCATCAAGATATTTCCAAGAGCACTCCACCCGCATCTTCTGGCCATCCTCCAGCTTATTTTGTTCCTTCTCACAATGTATTATTCAGAACGGAGCCTATGATTCCAGATCTCATTTGGTCAGGTTGGAATAAACGTGGCTCTCTATTCCTTAATCCCAGATGCTGGGTCTCTCTTAATAGAGTTTAGCATGTCATTAGCTTTTTAACCTAAGTGTATTATTTTGCATTTATCACGATTAGATTTTCTGTTATTAAATTTGATCCACCATTATGGCCCATCTCTGTGGAGCTCAGCCCTGTCATCCAGAGTGTTGGCCGTCCCTGTCAGCTTTGTGTCATCGGCAAATCTGATAAGTTCTCCCTCGATGCTTTTATCCAAGTCGATGCTAAACAGCTCAAGACTAATTAAACAGGGTCGAGCACAGATCCCCGGAGGACTCCACTAGAAACTTTCCTCTCAGCTGACAGCCAGTTATTAGCTCTTGTTGTCGGGGCCGGGCATTTAACCGGTTCCAAAGCCACCCAGTTATACTATTGCTCAGCCCGTGTCTCTCCAGCTTCCTCACAACAATAATGAGAGAGACTTTGTCAACTCAAATGTCTAAATGCAGGAAGAAAGTGAAATTTCCTCTCTATGGGGACTTCCTGGGGAGCTCTTCCTGCAAGAGATTGCAGTTTGGGAGGAAATCCCCAGAGTTGCAAGCTTGAAGCACAATTTGTTCAGGATCATGAAGCTAGTAATTGTCTAAAGTAGGATTTGAACTTAGGTCTTCCTGCCTCTAAATCCAGAATAATATTTATTATACTAGTTGCTTATAGACTGTTAAATGCTTTGCTAAAATCCTTCTAAACCAGATCAAGTGAATTCCTCTAATCACAGGGACTCACATATGGGTCTGAATCTCTTTGAGTTTTAGCTGACTTGGAGCTTCGACAATTCTATGACTTTCTCCGGGTCACACAGAGTAGTGAGGGACAAATGCTCTGACTCTGGCTCCAGAGATCTTCTCATTGAAATGAGAACTAGTTACCCTGATAGAAGAATAACATCTTACTTTTTCTTCTCCTTTTAAAGGAGGCGAGGATTCCCATTTTATAGACAGGGCCCAGAGAGGTCCATCACCTGCATTCTTCTGCATCCTCACTGATTCGGGCTTTCAGAGCTGAAGGGGGTGGAAAAGAAAGGAATGATGGGAGGACAACACTTTGTCACTCGCCGCCTGCTTGCAGCGTGAGCCTGTGTTCCAGGCGTATTGGATTCCAGGGCACCAGCCGTGTGGGCGTTGTAGACAATGCTCACTCATCACGCCATGTGATGCTACAGGGATAAGGAAGTGGAACAGCTGCCAAATTGGCTCTCAGACCCCAGCGTATCTTATGGAAACTCGAGAGTTGGGCAGACACCACAAGGAAGCCATCTCCTTTCATCTCTCCACATTGAAAGGATAATTAGTCTTGGTAATAAAATTAAAGAAGGAAAACAAAAAGGCAGCTCTTGCCTTATGTTCATAATTGAATTTCCTTAAAACAGGTTTTTTCCAGAAAATCTGTCAGCTCTCTTCTGATTTTTAACTGTGTAAAACTCTTATTTCCATGGAAAGATTATGGGTTGGTTGGTTTGGTTTTTTCCTTGGGGGGATGGAAAGAAAAGAACTCTCCTCTCCTGGTCTTTTCCAGTGGTCACCTTGAGAAGCCAGCGTGTGTGTGTGTGTGTGTGTGTGTGTGTGTGTGTGTACCTTGAGAATCTTCCCCTCTAAGACTGATTTTTTTGACTAGGTAAAAGAGATCAAGCTCAATGAAACTACAAGTCCAGTGAAAAAGGGAAAGAGAGAGAACATTTATTAAGCATCTGATTTGTGCCAGGCATTGTGCTAAGCAATTATATTGCACCTACTATGTGCTAGGTACTATGCTAAACACCTGACAATTATCTCATTTGATCCTCACAATAGTCTGATGAGATGGGTGCTGTTATCCTCAGTTTGCAATTAAGTAAACTGAGGCAGACAGTCCAGGGTTACTGAGTCTCGTGGGTTTCAGGGATTGCATTTGAACAGAGGACTTCCTGACTCCAGGCCCTGTACTTTATCCAATGCACACCAAATAGGTATAGAAAATGCCTAGAGGGTCAACCTCACCCTCACATGTTGGTTTTTGACAATGCGATCTTGTATGTAGGATGAGATATTGATGTCAATTATTTGAAAAGAGTTTTGTCTTTGGGAACCTGGGTTTGAATCCACTCTCTATCTCCTATATATCACTCAAGCTTTCTGGGCTACAAATTTTTCAACTATAAGATGGTGGAGTTGCAACAGAAATTACTTGAGACCTCTTCCTACTCCACAATGATGATCCCATTATTCTGAAGGAAGAATAAATTATGGAATCTAACATAATAGAGAGAGCAAAACATCATCTTGCAGCCTGGAGGGCAGTATTGCTCTAGGTAGGTGGTCTCTAAACTACTGGAACTCACTGATGCTCTGGTAAGCTCTTAATGAGCCATATCCATCCTTTAAAATCTGGGCTCAATGATCCATCTCCTCCTGCTTTCTTCCAATGGATTGAAAGTCAAAGAAAATGAGGCTGATCAAGGACTGCCACAACTGAGCACCTACATTCTGAAAACAGGAGGAGAGAAAACAGGTTTTTCTTCTGCATTTTAATTGAGAGATATCATTGAGACACAGTTTGTATAAATCCGTTTTTCCAATAAATTTGTCCTCCCACACTAAAGAGGGAACACATTTTCCTGAAACTCAAAAGAGAAACAAATGGGTTGAATGCAGGTAAAAAGAAGTAGAGAAGAAGCAGAAAACTGGAAAAATATTTTTTACGTGCAAGGATTTTGATAAAGGCCTCATCTCTAAAATATATAAAGAACTGGCTCAAACTGGTAAGAATACAAGCCATTTTTCAGTTGATAAATGGTCAAAGGATAGAAACAATTTTCAGATGAAGAAATTAAAGCCTTTCCTAATTATGTGAAAAAATGCAAATTAAAACAATGCTGAGGTATTACTGCACTATACTCTGGTTAAGATGACAGAAAAAGACAAGATAAATATTGGAGAGAATGTGGAAAACTGGGACACTAATACATGGTTGGTGGAGTTGTGAAAAGATCCAACCATTCTGGAGAGCAATCTGGAACTATGTCCTTTGACTACTGGGCTTATATCCCAAAGAGATCTTAAAGGAGAGAAAGGGACCCACATGTGCAAAAATATTTGTGGCAGCCCTTCTTGTAGTGGCTAGAAACTGGAAACTTAGTGGACACCCATCAATAGGGAATGGCTGAATAAATTATGGGATATGAATGTTATGGAATATTATTGTTCTATAAGAAACAACCAACAGGATTATTTCAGAAAGGCCAGAGAGACTCACATAAATTGATGCTGAGTGAAGTGAGCAGAATGAAGAGATCATTATACACAGGAACAACGAAATTATGTAATGATCATCTGTGATGGACAGACTCTTTTCAACAATGAGCCGATTCAGGCCAATTCCAACATATTTGGGATGGAGAGAGCCATCTGCCTCCAGAAAGAGGACAGTGGAGACTGAATATAGATCACAACTTAGTATTTTCACTCTTTTTGTTGTTGTTTGCTTGCTTTTTTTCTTTCCTATTTTTCCTTTTTTATCTGATTTTTCTGATAAATGATAAATATGGAAACATTTTTAGAAGAATTGCACATGTTTAACCTATATTGCATTACATGCTGTCTAGGGAAGAGGAAAGAGAGGGAGAAAATTTTGAATGCAAGGTTTTGCAAGGATGAATGCTGAAAACGATCTTTGGCTGCATTTTGAAAATAAAAAGCTAGTATTAAAAATTAAAAAGAAGAAGTAGAGAAATAGGAGAAATAAGGACAACTAAAGCAAACACTGAGTAGAAATAAAGGCAATATGAGCAAAATAGAAAATAAAAGGAACAGAATGGGAGAGAAAAACCAAAGGAAGTTTTTAGAAGCACCAGTCAAATTGAGAAGGTCTTAGCAAATTTAATAATAATTTTTTAAAGGACAGAGGAAAATCCAAGTATTACACTCAGGAGTCAGAAAGGGGAGACCACCATGATTTCAGAAGAGATGAAAAAACTGTCAGGCCTTTGTCAGAAATCCAGTCACATCCATAGTGAAGATGAGGTCCAAACTCCCAGCCTCACAGAGCTGAACACTGAGAGAGAGTCTACACAGGACTCAAGGGAAGAAAGATAACAGTGTTGACAGAAACAGGGATGGAGAGGGAGTCAAAGATACAGACAAAATATAAAAGGAGTCAGAGACAGAGAGGGAGAGGGACTCAGAGACAGGGATGGAGATAAGAAGAGAGATGGAAGGGAAGATGGAGAGAAGAAGGAAAGAAGAAAGGGAGAGACACAGAAATAGACAGAGAAAAAGATACAGAGAGACAGAGACAGAAATGAAGATAGAAAGGGAGATGGAGACAGAGACAGAGGGACTGATTAGTGGGTCCTAGGAAGCACATGTATTCTCAGAAGGATTCAGATACACGTGGTTCTTTGCATGTCATACTAGAAAACCTAGTTTTGAATTGTAGCCTTTGCTCTTACAACTTGTATGATCTTGGACAAGCAAATTGATCTCTCAGGACCTCAGATTTCTCGTCTACAAAATGAAGGGGTCATATCAAAGTGGCCTTTAAGATCTTTTCTGTTTACAGAGTAGTGATTCTATGAAATTTCTAGCTCATTAGCAAACACACAGTACATTAATGATATATTGGTAAAGCTTGGAACTGGCAAACTCATTCTGGAAAGAGATTTGGAATTATGCCAATAAAGTGGGTAAAATAGCCATATCCTTTGGCCCAGAGATTCCACTGCTAGGCTTAGAACCCCAGGAGGTCACTGACAAAAAGGATAAGCTCAAAGATTTATAGCACCACTTTTTGTAGTAACAAAGACCTGAAACTAAGTTGATAAGGGAATAGCTATCAAATTGGGACACTGGAATTTAAGAGGATATGTATGAAGTGAGGAATATGATAAATACAGAGACCAGGGATTGATGCAGAGTGAAACAAAGCAGAGCCAAGAAAACAGCTGACAGGATGATGCTAAAAATGCCAATAAAAGAACAACCACACAACACACACACACACACACACACACAGTTTGCAGAATCATCAAGAAAAAGCCTAGCCCTAGAGAAGAGATAGGGAAAAAACATGTCCCTTCATTCCTTTGCAGGGTTTAGTGGTCAATGGCTGTGTAACATTGCATATAATGTCAGCTTTTGTTCCATGTGTCAATTGGTTTTTACTTATTTTTCTTTTCCTTTAAAAAATATTAAATCGTGGCTCTCATAGAATGTGAAGAAGGACAGAAAGGGACAGCTAAATGATACAAAAGCAAAAGATATCAATAATTTATTTTAAAAATGAACACATAAATCCAATGTAAATTGATGCCCATCAAACATATGGAGTCTTGAGATTTCTTTTTTGGTCCAAACATAACAAAATTAATTCCTTTACAATGAAAGTAAATCCTTAATAATCATTATAAAAATATGGAGCACAATTATTCCCTGAAAGAAGATAGAATTGGATGACCAATCAATACTCGTGTTATAGAAATATCACTCTGACATCTTTGTGAAAGATTGGAAAGTAAATACACTTGAGGCAGGGTAATCCACTTAGGAGGGGCTATCTCAATCAGTCAGGCTGAGAAGTGAGAAGATCTTGAGCTAGGCTAGTGTGAATGGCAAGAAAAACAGAAGAGAAAAATATTGAGGAAGTGAGTTTGATGAGACTTGGAAACATAGGAGGAGGGAGTAAGAGGGGAAAGGAAGACTTCAAAGTGATTAAGTTGTCAATCTAGATTATTAGAAGGATGGTGGTGCCCTGGACAGATAGAGGGAAGTTAAGTGGGTTAGGTTTAAGGGAATATGTAATTCATTTAAGACATATTGACTGATATAAGACAAACTGGTGTCTTTAGATAACTGTCAATGTGAGACTGGAGCTATGGAGAGAGAATTGGGCTATATAAAGACCACCTCTATGGAAATTATGAATAAATCCTTGAATTGAATGTGATGGCCAAAAGAGATTATAGATAGAATAGGGTTCAAGACAAAACCTTGGGGCTTACCCATGGCATTGAATGTGGATGATGACATTGCAAAGGAAACTGAGTGGCCATCCTGGCACAAGAACTATCAGAAGGTGGGTTGATTGGCTTTTTATATCTAGTTAATATCCTGTGGCTCCCCTGACCAAAAACCCCCTAGACTTCACTGATCTATAGCAAATGTCTTGCCCTAATAGAATGTAATCTCCTTGAAGGGAAGGAATTTTTTTTAATATTTGTCACTCTGGCATTCAGCACAATGTCTGGTCCATAGTAAATACTTAAGAAATAATTTTCCATGCCTTCATTCATTCTTCACATGTGTGCGTGTGCATGTCACATCACCCAGTAAACTCCTTGAGGACAGGACTCTCAGGGATTTTGATCACTTTATCTCTGGCACCTATCCCAGTGCTGCCACAGAGCAAGTGTTTAATAGATGTGTGCAGAACTGAATGATAAGGAGTGGCCAGAGAAGCAGGAGGATATGATGACCTATGAAGGGATCTCCAGGAGCAGGGGATGGCCAGGAGTGCAAAAAATTATAGCCAGGTCAAGAAGGATGAGCCCGGAGAAAAGCCCTTGGATAGAATATTGAATAGTTCAGCACCTTGGAGAGGGCTATCTCTGTTGGGGTAAGAACCAGACTACCAGTGAATTGGAGGGGCTAAGTGGAAACTGTGAGGATAAAGGATGATTTTTTTTTTAAGTGGTGGCTTAAAGAGAGCTGAGTCCTCAAGTTCTTGAACCTCTAGGGAGTCACTTTTTTTTTTCTGAAACCAAAGTACTTACTAAAAATTCAAGTGAAGGAAGGATAAAGCAATTTTATTCACCATATTTCCATTCCAAAATAGCTAGCAGGAAATGGGAGTCAGTTATTCACTACAAGTATTGCTGATCAAGTCTGGACCTAAATTTCTTTGGGGGGATGGGAGGGAAGAGGAAGTAATACTGATTTCTGCATTCTTTCATCTTACTATTTTGTGAGTAAAAGCAGTGTCTCAATAACATACAGTCTTTGAGATTTGCTCAGGGGTCTGAGAGGTTAGATGTCTTGATTATGGTCAGAGAACTAGTGGTGAAACTTGAATCCAGATCTCATTAAATCCAGAGTCTTCTACCAATTTAACCACACCGCCTTTCTCTTAACACTACATACACCAAACTAGTCCAACACATGAGACCACAAAAGAAATGAATGCTTACGTACATACTATAGTTTGGTTTATCCTTTTTAAATGTACTCTGCAGCAAGAAGAAATCAAGGGAAGAGGCATAAGGGATGCAGGGCTAAACCATCTCTATTTGCAAGCGACTGGATGATTTACAGTACTTAGAAAACCCATGGGGCCACAACAATCAGCAGAGATAATAAATGGCTTCAGCCACACCGCAGTATGAGAGACAAGCCTCCTAAGACCATCAATCAGCACTTGATAGATAGCTAACACCAGAGTCGATCAATAAACATAACAGCAGCAACATCATTGAGCACATTTTAAGAAGAAGGTCCTTGCTTTAGAATCCTCATTCTGACACTCCCTGCCTGTGTGATTTTGGACAGGTGATTTCACTTAATTTTTCTGGATCTCAGTTTATTCATCTGAGAGATGAGGGAGTTGGGACCAATTACCTTTGAGAACTCTTCAGATTCTTAACCTAAGAAATGGTTTTAAAATCTGTGTCTGTCTGTCATTCTGTCTCTGTCACTTGCTCCCTTCTCCCTCTCTTGCACTCTCTTCCCCATCTCTTTTCTCTCCATCTCTTAATCTTCAATCTCTCATATGTATATATCTATTTATCAACACAGTACACACAGCTACATGTGTGTGTTTGTTTATATACATATGTGTGTGTCTATAGACACATCCATACATATATACACATATCAGAGGCGGTTGGAGCTGGCTGAAAATGGATCTTTTTTTGCTAAATTTCCTCTGTGGACTTCTACCAGGAAATACAGTCAGGTTGCCAATACTTCCCAAACTAATTTACAAATTTAATGTAAGACCCATGAAAGCACCCATCAGATTATGGTAGCCCGATAAAGCTGTAGTCCTCTGGGAATAATCCTTCTTGGGGTAATTTTAGTTCTAGATTCACTCACTCCTCCTTCCTGACCACATATCTAGGATTTTTCCATGCAGAAAGATCTAGGTTCCTTGTTTATCCTGGAAACTTCCTACAGGTAACAACAGAGAAGGAATACCATCTGAATGCAGCTATTGGAAGCTCAATCCTTGTGTCATCTTTGTCCCTGGGTAGTGACTGCTCTGCAGAACGTCCTGTACTGACATGGGAGCAGTGCTTGCAGCCAGACATTCCCTGAATACTAGACAGGCAAAACTCTTTTACAGAGTCATCACTCCATGCTTTTTTCTCCTCCTTTGGCTCATAGATGACTTCTCCTGGGGTCTGGACTGCTTTCCTCTGGATCCTTTGAGCCAGTCATGGCCTTGTCCATTGTGTGACTGCGGTCTGGATGCTCACTTTCATTCTTCTTCATGGTTTCTTCTTGTTTTCTCCCCTCTGTAGGCCCTTGGAGCTCTCCTGACTTTCCATGTGAGAGCTAAGTCATGCAGATAGAAAAAGCTTATTGCGGCCACAATTTCCTGGCCACTCCATCCTTTTTATGAAGTCCTTCAGAAATAAACAATGGGTTGGGAGAGGAAATCATAGCAAAACCGAAAAAAGAAGAACCGACTGTCAGAGTATCAAGAAGAAATATGAGAACATTGGGGAAAAAAAACAAAAAGAGAAGGAAATCTGGTGTTGTTGGAGCTGAAATTACCCTTTAAAAATATAATTGTTTCCCCTCTCTGCTAATGAAAACAATAGGAGAACAGAGCAATAGGGCAGATTAAAACCTGAAAGTAGAACTGTGAGTGTGTAATGGGTGAATGTTTGAGAAAGCCAAGACCACAACGTCCTGAGAAAGGAATCCATTATTCAATAAACACGTGGGAAAATTGGATAGCACCAGGGGAAAAAAGTGGAATCAGACTAACCTGAACCTCCTACCACAGGCCACAATAAATTCCACATGGATCAATGGCAAACATTTTTTAAGTATGAAAAAATTTAGGCAATAATAGGACAATTGTTGCAGTTGTGGAAAGATGGAAGACTGCTAGCTGTTCAACAAATAGAAGAAATTAAAGGAGACAAAATAGATGGATTTAATTGTGCTTAAAAAACAAACAACCCCTCTTTCATAACACAAACTTTCCATCTGGTATAAAAGTGAAAAAAAACTGGGGAAGACAATTTCTGTGATAAATGTTTCTCATAAAGCTGTGATATCCGAAACCTCCCAAGCCCCTAATGTTCGGCTTTCATTGGAGAGAACCAGCATCCTTCCAGGGTCTCATTTGTAACCCAGGTTGTCTGTCTCCCTCACATCTTCACCTTCCTTTACCCCATACAGTCAGCTGTCGAGCCCTTCCTCTCTTCCACCTTTCTCAGCATGGATGGCACACACACCTTCTCTCTGTACTGCAATCACCCTCATTACCTCTTACCCAAACTCTTGGAGCAGCCTCTGTTTGGGGCCTCCCCTGCTTTCAGTCTCTCCTCTCTCCAATCCACATTCCATATAAAAACTGGCCCAAATTCATCCTATTTAAGCTCTATTCTAATCATATCCCTCTCCAGCTTCACAAGCTTCAGTCATGGCCTATTGCTTTTGAGACTTCTGTTGGGTATCTAAAGTCCTTCCTAAACTGGACTTGGCCAGACTGATTACATATGATTTCCCCTAAGTTCCACTGCAATAAAAGTGATCAACATCCCTGCTCTCTCTTCATGGCATCCTTCTTCCACCTCCTGGGCTTTGCCTGAATTGGTGGGAGAAGACTACCCTGCCTTCTCACCTCTAGCTTCTTCCAAGGTTCACCTCCTTTCCAGACATTTTCCCTGATTCTCCTAGTTGTTGGTGCCTGTTATTTGGTATTTAAAAACCTTTGGTTAAGTGGCTGCCTGGCCTGGCAGGTTCAGTCATTGAGGGGTGTCTTCATCTCCCAAGATGGCCCTCTCCAAGGTCCCATCTATCAGAGCTACTCTCCCTTACTACTCAGCTCACAGGCATGCAAGGAGCCAGCCAGCCTAATCCTGCCCATTTCCTTGGACAAATCGTGGATAAATCCCTTCCCCTTTCTGCTGATCAGTTCCCTCCTCCAAAAAAGAGAGAGTTTTATGAGATGCTCTTTCTCCTTTATTTTTTTCCACTCACACATATAGGTAGTTTTCAACATTCATCTTTGTAAGAGCTTGAGCACAAAATCCTTTTCAGTGCATCAGCAAAATATATAGAAGTCACGGTGTGTGAACAGGCAGGGTTTCCTAATGGTTAGAGAACTGATCTCAGGAATAGGAAGTTCTGGGTTCAACAGCTACATCTGGCAAATATCAGTTGTGTCATCTGGGCCAAGTCAGTGACTTCTCAGTTAACTAGAAGGAGCCAAACTGCCTCGGGACAAGGAGTTTCCTCTTTGGAGAGAGGACTTGTAGTTCTAGGCTTTCTACAGTGACAGATCACCAGTGGGAGAGAAAGATTACAGGAATAAAATGGCATGTGGAAGATCCAAGGCCTCAAGCCTTTAGTTTGCCTTGATACAGATCCTTCAGGGAATTTCTCTTTTGAGAATCTAGTCTTCAGGTATTAGGAGGACACCTTCCCTATTAAGGGATAGTGATCAGGAAAATCTGGCTTTTGAACCTACAAGTATTTCCCTTTAAACTATCTGGGGAATGGAGTGTGTATGTGTGGATGGAAAATAGATGTAATTCTCCCCCTCTCTTTAAGGAATACAGAGTGGCCAGCTTCATGGATCTAATCTCCTGTACCCTGTAGTGTTCTCTTCTTTTCTAAAATATATGATGGTTCTCTGGGAGCAGGTTTCTTGGGGAGGTTCTCTGGAGGCAGCCTTCATTTCAGTTCCAATCAATAATCACTTCAAATGCAGCCAGCTATTTAAAGTAGTTCTTTATTGTCTCTTCCAAAATAGCCCAGTTAGCTTTCTTTGGTTCCGAGAGCTCTCGTTGCTTGTCTTTTGCCTCTGCCAGCTTCTGCCTCTAGCTCAACTCCGACTCCTGGCTTCTCAATCCCCTCAACTGACTACTTCTGGATCTGGAGCTCTTTATATATGATCTCTTAAAGGTGTGAATCCAAAGGTTGACTCGTCCTCTGAGAGAGTGGGATTGTGGGCTTCTGACTTGTGAATGTCCCGAACTTGTGAACTCTAATGTGTGAACTAATGTGTGAACTCTCAAAGGTGTAAACTTAAGCATTGTTTCTATCAACTCTAGTGACTTAACACCTTGTAAGGATTCTAACAGTACCCCTCCAAGAGGAAGTCAAAATATCTCTTAAAGTATTGTGGAAGAATTATTTGGAATTTTTTCCAAAGGGCTATAAAACTGCAAACCTTTTGATCCAGCATTAGCAACACTAGATATCACAAAGAGATCATAGAAAAGAGAAAAGGACCAACATGAATAAAATATTTATAGCAGCTCTTTTTCTGGTGGCAAAGGATTGGAAATTGAGGGGATGCACATTAGTCGGGGAATGGGTGAACAAGTTGTGGTTTATGAATGTAATGGAATATTATGGTGCTATAAGAAAGAGCAGGCAGATTTCAGGGAAAAAAAAACATGGAAAGATTTACATGAACTGAGGCTGAATGAAGTGAACAGAACCAGGAGAACTTTGCATACAGTAGTAACAACAACATTGTGTGATGAACAACTATGATAGACTTGGCTCTTCTCAGAATGCATCAGGATGCAATTCCCAGGGACTCATGGTAGAAAATGCTATTGACATCCAGAGAAAGAGCTAGGGAGTCTGAAAGAACACCGAATCAGACAATTTTCATTTTTTTCTCATTTTTTCCTTTTATTTGAATCTTTCTTTCATAACATTACAAATGTGGGAAGCTGTTTAACTTGATTGCACATGTATAACCTATATTAGATTGCTTGCTTGGGGAGGGCATTGGCAAGGAGGGAAGAAGAAAAATTTGCAGCTCAAAATCTTACAAAGATGAATGTTGAAAACTACCTATACATGTAAAAGGAAAAAATAAAATACTAATAAGTACACTTTTTTTTCTTAAAAGATTACAGAGATACCTATTGTCAGTTGTATTAAAAATCGATATGAATGAAAACATGACCTACATTATTAAGTCACACACACACACACACTCACTCCTCACATTTCTACACCATGTGATCCTTCTTAAAGTGGTTTCCTATACATTGTCTCTCTAAAAACTAATTGGTGGTAGGTGCATCAGAGATTTATTACAATTTCACAGGGGGAGACTTGGGAGCTCAGAGAGGGGGTGCCTTCCAAAAGACTGCCCAGCTTCTGAGTAGCCTCCTGGTTCCCAGCCTGGATTTGGAGTGCGACAACTTGAGTTTGCAATGCCGCTTTGTCCATGACCAGCTTTGCTAGCACAGGCATGTTCTCTGGGGAGAGCCAGGTAGTATAATGGAGAGAGCCTCAGAAAATCCGGGAACAAACTGCCTCAGACACTGACTGTGCAACCCTGGATAAGCCAGTTTCACTTCGTTGGTCTCAGTTTCTTCATCTGTAAAACCAAAGGGTTGGACTTTTTGGTCTCTTAGTTCCAGTTCTAAATTGCTGAACCAATGATCCCTGATGGCATGGAATCCCTCTGTGGACTTTAGCTTCATGTATGAATTGTGTTCCCCAAGTAAAAGGCAAGCTACTTGAAGTCAAGGTCTGCCTTTCTTTCTGTTTGTGTATTTTTTTAAAAATAACTTTTTATTGATAGAACTCATGCCAGGGTAATTTCTGTTTGTGTTTTTATCCCCAAGACATAATACTTACTAAGTACTTGAAAGGCTTGTTGACTTGACTTTTGTTATGTATAAAATCAGATTGTTGGACTAGAAATAAAAGGTTTAGGGAACTTCAGAAACCATCCCAGCCAGCTTCCCGATTTCATCAGCCAAGACTTAAAGAATTGGAATGACTTGTCCAGATTTCCACAGGTAACAAAACATGGCCAAGGTGGGGTCTGAGTTCTGGGTCCTCTGACTACAGACCCATCATTCCACCCCTTGTACATTCTGTGATCATTCCTACACTGTGCCAAAGTCTAACTCACTCCAGACTGACTCAGCAACTCTCAGGCCCCTCCTAGTAGTAAATAGCTCCAACAACTAGTGGGTGCATCTCCTCCCCACCAGCCCCTCTGCCCGAGTGAAAGTCATTCTCTATTACTTCTCTGGGGAAGCCAAGGGCAATCCTTTGTCTTCATAAATGCTCCGAAGATAGATGTGAGCTGGTATCGGTGCCGTAGAGAACCAGCCATGCTGAAAATTAATTAACCTTTTCTTGGAAGCCTCTGTTTAGATCATGGTATTAATGGACCAGGATTGTAACAATAAATATCAAAAGTCATGAATTACTTTCCTCTTGGTTTTTCCATCCAATTTGGGGCACAAACATTTTCCCTTACTTTAGCAAATGTCTCAGAGTTCTCCTGGCTATAAATTGTTCTGGGCAAGGATGAGCTGGAAGCAGGAGAGATTCGTGCACCTTTATCTTATAAAACCAAGAAATCGAGACCTACAGAGAGATCCGGAATTATCTGGTCCAGCTCTTCTTTTATGCCTGGAGAAATTGAGGCCCACAGAGCTACAATGACTTTTCCAGTCATACAGATAGTAAGGCATAGAAGCAAAACTTGAACATGGGCCTTGTGGTTCCAAAGCCAGGTTCTTTCCCTGAAACCACAGCATCTCATTAGCGTGGCTGAAACTGCTCTTTACCGGTGCTATTAAGAAATATCATCTCCTCTGGGAAGGTGGAAAGCTGGGGATGTAGTCAGCCTCCAGCAAGGAAGGCTTCTCAAGATTCTGGTACCTGCAGCAAGGAAAGATGATGTAATCCAAGATCTCAGGCTGGACCTTGGAGGCCAACAGGTACAAGTCTTTTATTTTACAGCCAGAGGCAAAGGATCAGGCAAGAGAAATGACCGGGCCCACTGAGCTCATGAATCATAAAGAGTGAAGGCACGAGAGCCCCATGGGCTTTGACGTCAAATCCAACACTGTCTCCACTGTACTGAACTCCCTGTTTCTCATCCCTTGTGGGATTGCATGATGTCTCCATGGCTGGAGGACTCACCACTTCTGGGGACATGGCAGGAGAGGGGAATTCATCACCAGTTCCTAAATTTTGGCATCCTCCGAAAAGTCACCCCAACCTGGTCAGCCTTCCTTCAGTATAGCAGGGCATGGCATGGTACCCCAAAGCCAAATCTCAGCTCATTCCATCTTCCTTCCTCTAGCAAAAGACATTTTAGAATGGCTCTTCTCTCTTCCATAAATGATGATTTTTTTATTATTTATGATGAATTTTATTTCAGAGATCTTGCTGCCTCAGAGTATATGAGCTAGAGGGAATCTCAGAAACCATTTGGTCATAGAATTTTAGAGCTACTTCAGAGGCTTTGAGTCCAACCCATCTTGGATGAAAGATAATGCTAATACTACTTTACTACTTTTACTAATATTACTAGTATTAGTATAAAGTGCTTGCTGTGTACCAGATCCTGTGCTAAATGATTTATAATTATCTCATTTACTTCTCAAAACATCCCTGGGAGGTGGGTACTATTATTATTCCCATTTTACTCCTGAATAAATTGAGGTAAACAGAGGTTGCCTAGCATCACACAGGTAGTCAAAGTCTGAGGATCTGCTCTATCATATTTCCCAAAGGTCCTTGAATACTTCCAGCGGTGGGGAGCTTACCACATGCTCAGATAGCTTGTTGTACATTGAGGAAGTTCTATTGTTTAGGATTTTTACACTAATTTGCTTTTTCTGAAATTTCTACTCACTGATCCCAGCTATACCCACTGGGATCAAATAGAACAAACATAATTAGCCTTCTTTGTGACTGTCTTTCAAATATTTGAAGGCAACAATAACGTCCCTCTTGAGTCATCTCTCCTCTGAGCTAAGCAGTCCAGGTTCCTTATGGCAATCGTCAAGTGGAAGGGACTCAGGGACCTTCCCTACCCTGCTTGCTCTGATCTGGACAATCTCCAGTTTCTTCTAGTCTTTCCTCAAATGTGGTGCCCCAAGCTTAACACAGTCACAGAGGGCCTGCCCAAGGGAGAAGGCAGCAGGATTGTCACCTCCCTGTTCTTCTGGTTCTCTGGATGCAGCCTGACACCATATTGATTTGGGGGTTGCCATCTTGCATTGTTGACTCATAGAGAACGCAAGATCATGTTGCATCTCCTAACTCTGAGGGTTCCCCAAGGCTCCATTCTCAGTCTCTTCTGGGTTTCCTTCTTTTTATTTATTTTTTTATTTTAATAGCTTTTTATTTACAAGTTATATGCATGGGTAATTTTACAGTATTGACAATTGCCAAACCTTTTGTTCCAATTTTTCCCCTCCTTTCCCCCACCCCCTCCCCTAGATGGCAGGATGACCAATACATGTTAAATATATTAAAGTATAAATTAAATACAAAATAAGTATACATGTCCAAACCATTGTTTTGCTGTACAAAAAGAATCGGACTCTGAAATACTGTACAATTAGCAGGCGGGCAAAAGTATAGGGATTGGGAATTCAATGTAATGGTTCTTAGTCATCTCCCAGAGTTCTTTCGCTGGGCATAGCTGGTTCAGTTCATTACCGCTCTATTGGAACTGATTTGGTTCATCTCATTGCTGAGGATGGCCACGTCCATCAGAACTGGTCATCATAGAGTATTGTTTTGAAGTATATAATGATCTCCTGGCCCTGCTCATTTCACTCAGCATCAGTTCGTGTCTCTTCAGGCCTCTCTGAAATCAAACTGTTGGTCATTTCTTACCAAACAATAATATTTCATAATATTCACATACTGGATTTCCTTCTTAAGGAAACTTCTTAAGGGAAGAAGAGGCTTGGTTTTGGTCCTTCTATCTCCCAGCCGGCCCCAAAGCAGTGTTTAGCACATGATAGCTGCTTAATAAATATCTGATGAATTGAAATGAATTGTAACGAGTCAGGCCGTGTGTAGTCTGCTCCATCACAGGAAGCCTTCTGGGGACACGCATAAAAGATACAGGGCTTCCCCCTCCCAAGGAGGGTTGCAGGTCACACAATTTTGCCACTATTAGGCTTCACTTGGCATAGAGCCTGGCACACAGCAAGCACTTAATAAATGTATCCAGTGAGTAGAAGAGTCAGGACATGATTCCCCAGCTCCTGTTGTTGTTCTTGTGATAGAGAAAGGAAAAGAGCCCCAAGGAAGTGCTCTGTCAGCACCAGGTGGTGGCTGCTGCTGCTCATTAGGACGGTCTCTTGAACTATCTCCCCAGTTGGGTTTATATCTGTTATTAATTTACAAACCAGTTAGTTATTGAAATCATAACAGACACTTGGCAAGCTTGGAACACTTCCTGCTCGGCTTAATTTCTGTAAAAACAAAATGCTCAGGCCCATGGAAGGTTATTTCAGGGATTAATCAATGTCACTGACAGAAGATCTGCCACAGGACTCACTTGTCAAAGCATCTCTTCAATTAGGCAAAGGACAACAGATGCCCCTGTTTACAAGGGAACCTATTTTCTATCAAGGACCATTGATTCTCTGGAGAGAGAGCACATCGATCAAAGGCTGCACAGAAGTAGAAAACAAATTAATTTAGCTCTTTCCCCCTTTAGAAAATCTAAAACTTTCAACTTTATTGCTTTTAAATTAAGAAAATAGAAGAGAAATGAGAAAAATATATAGTTTAAGTTCATATTCTAGAAGATGGAGAAAAATATATGGTTTGTATTCTGGAAGAGAAGGGTGAAGGGAGGAAGAGAGAATGAAGAAGAGAACAATAGACCAAATCTTTAGGGTATTGATGGGGACAAATGAAGGAGGCAAAAGGGGGAGACAGAAAAAAGAAAAAAGGAAAGGAAGGGAAGAAGAGGGGAGGGAAGGGCAGGGGAGAGAAGGGACTTACCCTCTGCCTCAGTTTCTTCATCTGCAAAATGAGGATAATATTAACACCCACATTTAAGAATTATTGTCAGGAGATCATGAGCTAACATATGTACTTTGTGAACCTCAAAGGGCTATATAAATGCTTGCTTAAAAAGAGTCGCTGAGGGAAAAAAGACAGACTGAGCAATGAATAGAATATTGGGGAGAGAGAGAGAAGAAATAGAAGTTAGTAACTGTCAGTAAACATTTGTTATAAGGTTACTAATGCTATGCTAAGCACCAAGCAAGGATATAAAGGCCAAAAAGTTGGTCTCTGCCTTTATGTATTGTTTTCTAATGGGAGATTATATATGTATAATATAGATGGATGTATGTATGTCATGTAAATGACTAAATCAATACAAATACAGCCTGCAGGGAAGACCATCGGAAAGGGGAAAGCTCAGGGGTGGGGGAGGGCAGCCTTGATGGCCCTTCTCTACAAAGTGGGATTTGAGCAGAATCTTGAGGGAATCCAAGGAAACTGAGACGGGGCGGAGGGAGGAACTGATTCTGCGCACGAGGGAGAGCCTTACAGAGCAGTCGGGGAGGGCTGTTCTGGAGTCAGAGGAGTTGGCTCTCAGAGTGTGCGAAGGGCAGTGAGCATCAGGCCTGATCCGGACTCGGGTGGGGCTGCCCCAACTCAGCACAGCCCCAAGGCGCAGCGGATGAAATGTGGGCTTGGAGTCAGAAAGACCCAGTTCCAATGCAGCCTCGGAGAGTTCCTAGCCATGTGACTGGCTACGTCATTTGTTCGCCTCCATTTCCCCAGCTGTAAAATGGGATCATCCCAGCCCCCCTCTTAGGGTTGGGGTTGGGCCCAAGGCGGTAACATTTACCAAGCTCAGCCCGGCACACAATAGGTGCTGCATCAATATCCATTCCCTTCTTTCCTCTGGGAGCGGAGTCGGGCCAGGAGACAGCAGCGGACGAGCAAAGGCCCCGCGGTCTGGCCGCTGCTTCTTTCGGAAAGCCCTGGCTCTTCCCAGAAACCCGAGCAGCAGCAATTAGCAGCGTCTGCCCGCAGTCTCTCCCAGGGATTCTCTCGCTGGATCATCCCGAGTCTCCGCGCCGCAGGCTCTCAGCCTCCACGCGGAGGCTCCCTCGGCGGGCCCGGCCCTCCTGTTCCAGCGGCCGTGGGCTTGCCCACACTGCCCGAGGGAGGCCACGGCCCCGAGGCGAGCCGCCCGCCGCAGCTCTGCCCACGTGCTGCTTCTGAGGCACGGACCCCGCTTCCAGCTCGCGCTCCATTAATGAAGGCAATTAGCGAGCCCGCGCGGACTCCGGGCCCCACCCGAGCCTCGGCTGCCTTTCGGGGCCGGGCTTTACGGGCCGTGGGGGTTTGGAAAGAAAGCCGAGACGACGCGGCCAGCTGCTTCTAGACCTTTTGTCCCAAGATGGCGGGAACTGGAGAACCGAACAGATGCCGGCCCCCGCCCCGAGCGCCGCCTGCGGCCCCGGGGCCTCTGTCTGGCTCTGCCGTCCGTGTGGTCCGAGGTCTCCTCAGGACACGTGCTTTAATCCCTGGGAAGGCTCGGCTCGAAGCTGCCCACGTGTCTGCCCAAGGGGACTGAGAAGCAGGAAACGATGGCGGAGAGAGCGTCATCCCGCCCTGAATGTCAGCTGGAGCTCGGAATCCCCAAGCAGGGGCCGCAGCACCTCCCGAATACCTCCGGTGACAGGGAGCTCATTACTCCTCAGGAGACTCCTCCCACTCTGAGGCAGTTCCACCTGTGGAGGTAGCAAAGACACGGAGTCGGGCAGAAAGATGTGTCCAGGTCCCACCTCTGGCAAAGAGCTGAGTTCAAGTCCAGCTTCAGACACTAGTAATCATTTAATCAGTTTGCCTCAGTTTCCTCATGTGAAAAGTGGGTATAATAAAAGCACCAACTCCCTGGATCGTGCAGTTGTAAAGCACTTGACTCACGGGGCCCCATATAAGTCTTCGTTATTATGACAGGCAGAGGAGCTGCTGACCTGTGCTGACAGAGAGTTTCTCACTCAAAAGCGAAATCCCGGAAGCTCCAGCCCCTCCCTCCCACCCTTTGTTGTAAAGATGTTTTCACTCATATTGACCCCAAATCTGGGGCCGAGATCCCTGCCCGTTGACAGACCTACTAGGCACAAGTCACCAGACACTTTGTAAACCCTTTCTGTGTATCAGGTTCTGTGCTGAGCCCTGGGGATGTGGAGAAAGACACACGGCTCACACCTACTAAGGGAGGAAACACTGAAAAAGACACGGCCGAGGGTGGGGAGAGGAAGTTGCCGCAGGTGGGCCGGGACCTGAGGAGGAGGTGAGAGTTCGAGGCTGACTCATGGGCAGTGAGGAGTTTCTGGGACTGCGGACGGCCAGGAAAGCGGCCACGTGGGAAATGAAGCACCGGGCGCTGTGCTTTGTACAAATGGCATCTCATTGATTAGTAGGCACTTAATCAGTGCTGATGGACCGGCTAACCTTCACCCCCTGGTTACTTTCCTCTGGACACTCTCCAGTTTCTCTATGACTTTCCTAGAATTGGTCTTCCAGAATGGAACAGAACTCGCCAGAAGTGACCTGACGAGGACCGAGGACAGCGGATCCTCACTTCCCTCCCCGGAACCTCTGCCTCTCCTAATGAGCCCATGTTTCTCAGCAGCCACAGTATGATTTTTTTTTGCTGAGACAATTGGGGTTCAGTGACTTGCCCAGGGTCACACAGCTGGGAAGTGTTAAGTGTCTGAGGCAGGATTTGAACTCGGGTCCTCCTGACTTAAGGGCTGGTGCTGTATCCACGGGGCCCCCTAGGCTGCCCTCACAGTGTGCTTTTTGTTCCCACTGAACTTGGGGTCTACTAAGGACTTCGATCTTTTCCAGAGTTGGATGGATTCTCAGCCACTTGCCCCAGGATATTTGCCCCAGTACCAGGGTCCGGCTTCTCCGAGGAGCTCACGACTGGCTGGAGAACCTCTGTGAGGCAGAAAGCTCTGAGACAAGGCCCAGGAAGGAGAGTATAAAGGAGAAGTCCCAGCAAAATTCTCTGAAACAGTCCACGTAGACGGGGCTACTTGGCTGGGGCTGAGGAGGCACGAATGGGGATGGTGGGCTCTGAGGGGAGCAAATGATGTTAAATGTGAGATGGGGTCGATCCTAGGACCCCATGAAAGCAGGCCCGGGGCCAGGAGATGGGATAGAGCAGCTTAGAAGGGCAAGCAGAAGGCGAGTGGTGGGAGGTGAGGGGGCGGGTCAGGCAAAGGCAAGCCCCGGGATTGTGGCAGTAGGTGAGCCACAAAGATGGCTGCAGAGCAAGGATGGGCTGAGGGAGAAGGCAGACTGGCAAGGGGGGGCATTTCAGTAGTCTGGGGGGGCAGAGAAGAGTGAGTTTTTGGTTTTGAGAAGGACATGAAGAAAGGCACAAACACTCAAAAAAAGGGCATGAGACAGTGGGGGAAGGAGATTGTTACGGTTCTGCCAAAATAGCCTTTTTCTATACATACATTCAGAGATCTGGAAGTCTTTGGAAGATCTAAATTTCCTATTTTACAGATAAAAAAGAGACAGAGACAAACAGAGGCAGAGACAGACAGAAAAAGAGACCACAGAGAGAGACATAGACAGAGACAGAGACAGAGGACAAGAGAGGAAAAGGGAGACAGGGACAGAGAAGCAGAACGAGAGTGGTTGTGTGTTTGGTTCGTAGGGACAGACATAGGCCCCAGATGGGTTATTTCCCGGCATAGAGAACTCCGCATGAGGAAATTCTCTCTACCAGTGACAGTGGCAGCTTCTGTTAGACTTAGGGTGATGAAGGTACTTAGGACACCGGGAGGGACCTGGCAGATGGGGACTAGAACCCCAAAGCCTGTCTGAAGCCAGCTTTGTATCTGCTAGAATCTACTTCCCGCCTATTACAGGGACATGATAGGTGCTTAATAAATGCTCCTTAGTTGATTAGTTGGTTGATTTGTCCTGTGAAAGGAGCTCATAGTCTAATAAAGAAGAAGTGAAGGGCATGAGTCCAAATGATACAAGGGAAGGGAAGTTAAGGACAAAGGAAGACGAGGAGACCAGGCAGGATCACGGGAGCTGGACTAGAGCTAGAAAACAGAACATGTTGAGAGGGGACATGGAGTCCTGGAAGAGGCTGTAGTAGGAGTGGAAAGAGGGGAGCCGACGGCACAGACAGAATCAGTGGCACTTGTGGCTGTTGGACATGAGGAAAGGGAAGAAAAAATTAGATTTTTGATTATTAAAAAAACTAATTTAAAAAATGATCCAAAAATGAGACTTTCTATTTCTCTCACTCACAAACATACCCATGTACACACCCCCACACACAGCATCACATTTTTTCCTGAAATATAGAACTTCCTCTATTACACATTAATACCTTCCTGGGACCCTCCATCACAGTTCCTAACACGCAAAGTCACTCCTTAGGCACGGGGATCAGGATATGTTCATTCTTACTACCGTCAGCCCAAGAAAAACTGGGCTTTCAGAAGAGTAGAATCAAAATCTTAGTGTAATCTAACAGCACCTTTGGTTTCTTGTATGTTTTATCCCACTTTGGAATCATTGGACTTGCAGTTCGTTAAAAAACCCAGTCTTTTAAAAACAAATTTCTCCTTTCCCTCCCAATCTTGTACTTGTGAAGATAATTTTTAAAAATCCGAGCTTAAGATTTTGTTCTCATCTATATTCAGTTTCATCTTAATAGAAAGAGCCCAGGGATTAACAAACCAATCTGACATGTCGGCTCTTCTTCCCAGAAGTCAGCTTAGTTTTCAATCATCCAGCTCTCCTCACAAACGGATTTCCTTAAGGACACCAACCATAATTCTCAAAGACCTGACATTCAACCTCTAAGTTACCTAAAACACGCACTAGTTCACGTCCCTCTGACATATGATCCGCTTCCCTCATTGGCGATGCACCAGCTCATCCTGTAGCTTTTTGTAGATACAGGAACAATTCTCCAAACGCTCCAGCTCTACCCACAATGCATTATCACCAATCTTGATAGCCCTCCCTACTTCTCCAGCCACCAAGCCGAGGAGAAAATTCTGCAATTCCTTTTCATTTAAGGGAGGAATTTCCAAGAGTGGGAAACTCAGAGTCACTTCCCCTTTCCATGTCCTCTCATCGGCCTTTCAGCAGAGAGGCCCTAATGTCTCCTAGAGATGCTCTCCACAAGCATAGAAATCCATACTCAGGAGACCCAAGAGGAGGTCATGAACCACAGTTTAAGAAACTAGGGTATATACTCATAGCAATATTGTTTTAAGAATAACTCTGAGTGACTAAGTCATTTTGAGTGTTATAAATACCCATATTAACTACAAAGGACATATAAAGAAAGACAGCCAGAAAAAGAGATGGCAACTGAAGTTTGTATGGAATGATTTCATATATATGCATATTCACACACAAATATTTATGTCTCTTGGTAGCTGTCTCTAGGGTGTGGTGGGATAGGGAGGAAGAAGGAAAAAAAGGAGTAAAAAAGTTACATGATAAATTTATTATATATTTAAAAGGAATAGCAAGTTTGTATATAACAGATTTGCAATTTCATGTGCAATCATTTATTTCTTAAGATCAGAATAAAATAATTTTTAAAAAAGGAAATAGCAAGTAAGCTATAGGAACAGTTTAAACTAGGATCTTTGGATCAATTAAGTCATAAGGATATCCACGAACTCAAGCAAAGTGAAATGTACTTATACAAAGTAATAGCAATGTTCTGGGATGACTGGCTGTAAATGGCTTTGCTATTCTCAGAAGTACAATGATCCATGACTGCTCTGAAGGGCTTGTGATGAAAAATCCCATCTTTACCCAGAGAAGTAACTGATTTTGTCTGAATATAGATGGAAACATATTCTCTCTGTTTCTATCTGTATCTGTCTGTCTGTCTGTCTCTTTCTCTCTACTTTTCTTGAAGGTTTTTTTCATAAGGGTGAGAGATCTATGTTTTCTTTTACAACATGACTTTTATGGAAATGTTTTGCATAATTTCACTTGTGATTTCTTAATGGGAGCTGGGGACAGAGGTCAGGGAGAGAACCTAGAACTCAAAAGTTTTGAAACCATGTAAAAATATCTTTAATATGTTCATGTAACTGGGGAAAATAAATAAAAATTAAAAAAAGAAAAGTTAGGAGAAGAGGCAAATTGAAGTGTTATGATTATGGGATATGAGAATCATTGCAGTAGAACTGGGTGGGACTTAAGAGATCATTTTTTATGTTGAAGAAATTAAGTCTAAGAAAAGATGCACCGATAACATTTAGATTGTTATGGTTGGTTTTTTTTTTTTTTAATTTTGACTTTCAGGTATTCTAATCATGCCTAAATTATCTTTCTTTGATTTATTTCCTAGGCTAGTTGTTTTTGCTCTGAGATATCTTCTCAAATGTTTCAGTCTTTTGATTTCATTTTAATATCTCATTATATCTTTGGCTTTATTAGCTTTTCCTGTCAATTCCACTTTTCAAGAATTGTTTTCTTGGCTAAGGTTTTATACCTCTTGTTTGAAGCTGCTAATTCTCTTTCCATATCTTTCTCCCATAGAAGTAAAAGTGAGAAAACAAATGAGGGCTATCTCTTTCCCTTGGTTTTCAAAAGAAAATGTGAAGTTCTTAATAAAAACCCTCTTGCTTTAACTTGCATAGTTATTTTGGTTTAACACATCCCTAAGCTGCATTTTTCTTTGAGGCTTTGCTTGTAGATATTTTTAATTAATTCCCTTCCGGGTTTATGTCTTGAGCTTCCCTGTTACCATAATGACTTTTTATGCTGGTGGGTTTTTGTTCATTTTTTCAGTGTATTTCTTAACTTTTTTTTTTTTAAGACTTCTGTCATCTTGTGTTCTTCTGCTGCATTTACAGATCAGTTTGGTGACCTGCAAACTTTTAGCTCCTTAGGTGATGTGATCCGGGACTACCTGTCACTGCCTTCCTGGTTTCTATTCCCCACCCTGCTGCAATCCTTTGGATTTCTCCATCATGCTTCACTCAGGAGCATTTTTATTCTGCAATATCATGTCAGCCCTGGAACTCTTACCTCTTCAATACCTTAATGGAGGGATAAACAGAAAGCTTCTCCTGGAACTTCCATTAAGGAGAGTCTCTCGAACTAGTCATTTCTTCATCTCCCACATGGCTCCACTATTTTTGCCTTCTCCATCATGTCCCTATGAGGGCTACCTTTTATCTGCCTTCCTCTACTTTTTGGGTCACTTGTTTTTATGTTGTCTTTTTCATTATATTTAAGGGATTTCTTCCTGTCTTGGTGCTTCTTTCCTTAGCTGGGCTGCCTAATAGTCCCTGGGTCTTGGAAGGCTTCAGGTGTGGTAGCTAGACATGTCCCCATTGTCTGCAGACTTTTCTGTCTATCTCCTAAGTGTAGAGGGCAGAAACTCTAGAGTGGATGCACTGAGGTCAGGACAGCCAAGCACTTAGGGCTTATTACCGATTGGATAAGACTCTATGGGCATATGCTTGGAAAATGGCCCTTCCTACTACCCTGTTCTGGCTCCATGATTGGTCTATACAGAGGATTGTAGGAAGGACTAGGGGGTGGAGTAAGCTGGCTAGAGTCACTTTTGGTGGTGGACGAGGAAGAAGGAGGTTGCGGAGATCCTACTTCCATCCTATTCACTTCTACCCCTGAAGACCAAGAATAAAGATGAAGGACTTTTGCTTATCCTGACTCAGGCTGAGATATCCAGGGTGCTAACGCGGTCATCACTCCTAAGCTTACTCGCACTGGAAAAAAATGTCTCAGTGTCTTTGGAAAATTTTCCTGATCAGAATTGGATCTGGTGCATTTTCTAGATCTTTGTGAAAAGAGTGTGATGGGGGAATTAGTGAGACTTGTGTTTCTTCATCATTTTGATTCTGTCCATCTCCAAATCAGGATTGGAGATGTCGTTTCTGAAATATGAGTTGGACATCTAAGCAGAGATTTATACTAGGTAGGGGAACTATTAGGGCTACGACATGAAGTTGGGCTATGTCCTGAGTCCCTGATGTCCTGATTGATGCACATCTACATGACTCAGTATTTTAAGCCGTTCCTCATCATGTTTCACTTTATTCCCTGGCCATCTTCTCCTCAGCTGCTTTCTGGGTATGTCACTCCCACTTTCCAGCTCTGGAACCAGAATCAAGTTTTGTTTCTTCGTTTCATTTTTGCTACTGTTGATCCCAGAAAGGGTTTATCCACCTATTTCCTTATGGTTCTACTCCCCATCTTTGATTTTTCAACCATTTTCTCAAACCCTCTCTGGATACCACTTCCCTAAATGTGTCCTTTAATTAGAGAACAGGGACTTCCTTCATTTCTGCTTTTGTATCCTTAGCACTTAAGATTAGTGCCTGGGAACATAGTAATTCTTAATGCTTTCTCATTCATTTGCATAAATATGATCATTAAAAGAATGGGTTATAAATGTTTATTCATTTGTGACCAATTGGTCAATATAAGTCAATAGAGTTAACAATATAAGGAAAAAGTTTAAAGAGAGAATCTTGGGGAAAGAAACCCTAGAATTAACTGGTAAGAGAATTTTTAAAAAACTACAATTAAATAGTGAGGTGAAAAGTATGCTAAGGATATGGAGCAGGAACAATAACAAAGGATGAAGGAAGCCCGTGAGAGAAAGTGTCATGGCAGCTGAGAGGGAGTGTCCAGGAGAAGGGGGGCTGGTGGTCCCAATGTCAGAGTTTCAAAAGAGTGATCACTCAAAGAGCTAAGAGAGGTCAGTGGATTGGATGCTACTGAGGTCAGTGATTGGGCACGACCAAGGTCAGTGGCAACCTGAGTACAGAAGGCAGATATTGTGGGTTGAAGAGTGAGGGTCTAGTGTTTGGATTTCTAGGAGTTTAAATATCTTGCTTTTAAAAAAAATGGATAGAAATTAAGGAGTTAGTTGTGACCATTTTGAACACATTCCCTTGCTAGCAACATGGAGGCTAATTCACCCTCAGTTTTGTCAATTCAGCGTTTAACTCTAATGTACAGTCAATCTATACATTAGAAATAGTACCCAAGGAGAGGCTCTGTCTGCTGCTGTATCATTTGAATGCTGATTACTGGGCCAGAAGAAGATGGAAAAATCCTTCATCCCCTTTGCTTGGAAATCAATATTACATGAATATTGACCTAGCTATGGATTATCCATTCAGCTTGGAAATGATATTGGACAACTCCTATCAAATGCCATAGTTTTTACTTTTTTCCCTTCAAGTTCCAGTCAGGTCCTCTATCCCATCTACCCCTAACACACACACACACACACACACACACACACACACACACACACACACACACACAGACTTTTTGTGAAAATGGGCTCCTTATTTCATTCAATAACCCTCAAAACAACAATATTTACATGCGTGTGTGCAGTAGTTCTACCTTTTAGGAGAATGTCAAATTCCCTGAAGGCAGAGATGGTTTCATTTTAGTTGCTGTCCCCCAGAGCCCATCATAGGCCCCTACGCACATAGCAGGCTCTAAATATATGTTTGTTGAAACAAATGAAGTTGAGGTAACACTTTTGCTGTGTGTCTACGGGAAGTATTCTGTGCTAGAAGGGGTGGAGTGGAGGTGGGGATGAAAAAGAGCTAGGGCCCTCAAGAGGTATATAGTCCGGGAGAGGTAATAAGATCCAAATGTAGCTAACTACAATAAGCATTAAAATATGGGCACAGTGTGGTACACGGTGTAGAACACAGAGCCTGGACTTTGAGTCAGGATGGCGTTAGTCCAAATTCAACTTCAGATATACTATTGGTAAGGGTCTTGAAAATGTCCACATTTTGGAGCCTCGATTTCCTAATCTTTAAAATGGTGATACGGTTGCCCTTCCCTCCCAGGGTTCCTTTGGGGCTCAGTGAGACAATATAGGCTGAGTATTTGGTAAATGCCCTAGTGGAAGGCATATGATAGCAGAGCTCTGCCATCACTTTGGTTTTTTTTAATTTTTATTTTAATAGCTTTCTATTTACAGGTTATATGTATGGGTAATTTTACAGCGTTGACAATTGCCAAATCTTTTGTTCCAATATTTCCCCTCCTTCCCCCCACCCCCTCCCCTAGTGCCATCACTTTGTATCACTGGAGCTCTGTTTCACTCAAGCTTAGAGTAATAAAGTATTTGGGTGACTGTAGTTATATTACTACAGCTTAGTTTTCTCTTCCATTAAAAGACAGGGTTGGATTCTGTGGACTTTGAGATCCTCCCCTCTCTAGCTCCCATATAATCCATTTACTTCCAGCAGAGGGGAATCATGGAAGACTTTCCAGAGCAGAAAGCATTTGAGCTGAACCTTGAAGAATGGATGGGCTCCTGTCTGGGCAGCCCTTGGGGTCTGTAGGGTCAGGATCCCTTCTTGATGGGGCAAGAAAGCACCATCACATGGATACTGGGCATGGGTGTGAACAACTGGTCTCCTAGGCCCTGAGTGAAGGGGAGGAGGAGAGAGGGAAGAGAAACAGGAAAGGAATGGAAGAGGCAGAATTCCCATAGACTGCTGTGCCAGGAAGAGGGAGAAATCCCAAGGGAATATCCCTTAGAAGAACTCTTTGCGTCCTAGGCTGGACCCTGAGAGAGAAGAGGAAAAAAGGAAGGTGCCTCTGTGCCTCTTCCTTAGCCAACCTTTGTTAAGTTAAAAACAGGGTCTCGTTGCTGTTCTTGAAAAGCTTTCCTTCTAAGAACAAAACTAGTGGCTATTTTCTCTCAGATCTTTCCCTCTTTTCCCTTTATTGCCTTATCTGGAGGCAAAATCAGCTCAGACCTAAATGTCACTAGGGGAGGGGATGCCCTCCCTGGGCAGGAAGGAGTCAGTTTAAAATTTTGAAAGTTCTGCCCTAGTAGTGTCAGGACTTGCTTTCCGTGTCCTGCCCCCTCCCTGCCCCCTTTCCCCAGATGCCTTCTCCTGGATGAGAGGGGCATGGGTCAGGGCACACCTCCTGCAATGCCTGAAGGTGACAGTTCTCCAAAGAGAGTTGAGAGGTGAAGAAGCTCAACCCGAACTGTGGCTTAGTGTATCCAAAATGTCTGAGCTGGAGGGGCCTTCAGAGCCCTCACACTGAGCACGAATGCCACATTCAGCTTTCCTGACAAATAATTACCAGCCCCTGCTTGCAGACCTCCACGTCGGGGAGCTCATCACCTCCAAGGCAGACCGTTCCATGCTGGGAGGGTGCTAAGCAGCAGCGGGCTCCAGCTCCTACCAGCTCCAGAGACCTGAGAACTACATTTTAGTGTGAGCTATGGCGAAGGCTATGAATCGGGCTTGATTTATTATTTTGTCGATTGTCTAGACTAAACAGAGTGATGGAGAAAACGAGAGCTGGTTGTTAAATATTTATCAGTACATTCCCGGTGCTAAATATCCAAGCAGTGCTTCAGGACTGTAGGATGTCATTCATCCGAGCTGGGGACTCGAATTCAGTGGAATATTTCTGGGCTCTCTTGCTGTCCCCTTGCTTATCCCCAACATCTGATTCCTAGCCTTTGGAGGCTACACATGGAAGAACTTACATTACCCCCTTCACTACTTCATTTCATTAGAAAGCCTTCTCCCTTCCCTGGTGCAGATTGCAGCCCTTCTGAATCTTTCCATCTGGTGCAATTCAAGCCCATGTCTTTCTATAAATTCCCTTTAACTTAGAGGCTTCAAGTGCCCTGGGATTTTTTCCTCTGTTTTTGTCGGCTTATTTGTTTGTTTCCATGTGGGAGTAGGAGTCATCAGTTGGATATTTGGGCTATTCATTTATTGTCTCTCAAAACGTGATCCACGAACCTCCGTTTCTGTTTCCTTTCTCAAGTCATTATTCGTAATGAAGCCTATTTCACAGAAACCATCTTGGTAGAATTTGGGGATTCATTAACTTAGACTTTATCCCATTCCCCTCCCTCCCTAGACAGAGAAAACAGACCCGGAGAGGAGATAAGGAGTGAACCAAGTTCACATGACCATGACATCATAAAACTGGGCTCTGGATCCTGCTCCTCACTGCAGATTCAGGGTTCTTTCCATTACAATCTTTACTCAAAAGCCACGAACAAGCTGCTTTTATTCTTTCCTAGCACAGTCAGTCACAAACAGACTCCCTGGGGTTTGAGACCTGATCAATAATCCAGGCTTTCAAGGCACGCATCCCTCCTGCAGGTTATTTAGCTTTAGGAAGCCTCTTCACTGAGTCACGGTGCCTGCTGCTTTTCTGTTGGGAGAAGTACAAGGGGATCCTTTTCTTGCTTTTCATAAAAGCACTGCCACAATGCTCATGTCATTCATCAGCATCACTAAGCCGGCTGAGAAGGGGAGAGGGTGCTGCAGTGGGTGGAGCTGGCCCAGGAGGCCCGGCAGGGAGCCTCCAGCTCTTCCTCTGGGTGACTTTGGCCAAGAGCCACTCCCTCTCCAGGGCGCAGGTTAATCTGCTGTAGGAAGGGAAGTCTGAGAAAGGCAGGTCCAAGGTCTCTTCAGGGGGGAAACTAAAGCTTAGATAAGGATGGGCCCTTGAGTTCCAAATCTAGAACTCTTGCTGAGAAACAAATGCTACTCTTGAGCTTGTTATTTCCAGGAATGGTTGATCTCTATGATCCCTAAGTGCCTCTCCGTCTCTGGACCTCTAGATCCTACACGCCCTGTAGGGCTTGAAATATGTATTATCTCAAAACTGGATTTGTCAATCAGGGGAAGAGATTCTATTGGTAGACCCGATAATACTTCCTGTTCGGTCGCAGAATGTTCAGATAGTGAGGAACAATATTTGCTTTTTTGACATGTGGAGAAATTGAGGCAAACGGGTAAGAAGACTTATCCAAAGGAAAGCTGTGGCTCTCTGGCCTTCTCCTCCCATGTGGATACACAGATCTGTCTCCTTGGACCTTCAGGGTTCCCACTGGGGCCCTGGTGATGATTTACTGTCCAGGATATTCTGCTTCCAAGGATCCTAAAGCTTGCAGAAAAATGAAAAAAAAAAAAAAAAGAACTGCCTTTCCCCAAAAAAGACATCAAGTGATGGAGCAGTGCTTACTAATGGGGGAGAATGGATGCACAAATATTACACCCAAGGGAGAAAGTTAAAGAAAGGTTCTTCTCATGAGGCATCAGGGAAAGGGCCAGAGAGGAGTCATACCTGTGCCAGACAAATGATGACCCTGTGAGACTCACTCTGACGTTGGGGACGCTTCCTTGCCTATTCACACTTTCCTCTCAACAACCCCTTGAAGGTGAGGTGGGAAGTTCAAGAAGTACTGGCTCTATTCTACAGATGAGCAAAGTGGGACAAGATGAAAGGATTATATACAAAGATTGCTGCCAGAGTGGGTCTTTCCATGACAACACACGGCCTTCTTGTAAGAGGAAGACTGCCATTCATGGTGACTTTGGGAAAAAAAAGTCCCCAAGCACAGCTGGTGAGCCAGCAGGTGCAGCCCCATGGAAAGGAGGCCTGGGTGAAGTCCGGGGGGCTTGAATTTGAAGGTTCGAATCCCGTCTCTGACATTGATTTGTCCTTTCTTGTGAACCTTGTTTCTAACCTTGCAAATGAGGAGATGGAACAGGAGCTCTCAAGGTGCCTCAGTGATCTCGCTTCACCAAGTGACTTACAAAGAGGGAAGAGGTTGAATGGTGGACATTTCCATCTGGCGTTTTGGCTTCTCCCAGCGGGCTGAGGTCTATTGCTCCTCCTCTTGTACTCTCTGCATACTTCTTCCTAGAAGAGAAGAAAGATTACATCTGTTAAGAGGGAGCGGGAATCAGATCAGCTTTGGAATAAGAAAGAGGAAATTTGAAAAATGACCTTAGAAGAAGCCAAGGAAAGCCCATTAGGCTGAGTGCTCCACCCTGGCTTCTCCCTTTCCTCGTATTGCCCTCCTTCACTGGTCAGGGACATCCCCTGGGGGGGAGGGGTTCAGGCCTCCAAAATATTTGGCAGTAACGGGATGAGGAGGCCCTTCATTCAAAGAGTTTGAGCTGCAAGGTTGTGTAGAGAGTGTGAATAATGACAAGGTGGGGGAGAAGCTCTAGAGATGTTGTGACTTATTACCCTCAGCTTTGTGACTTTAGGCAATCCCATTACTTCTTGGGGCTTCTGGTTCATTCATTCTCACTTAAGGGATTGGACAAAGTCCTTTATGCCTTAAAAGGTAGAATCCTATGACCCCACAGCAGACTTAATAGCTACATAACACCAGTCACTTAATTAATGTCTTAGTTTCTTCATCTGTGAAATGGGGAAACAATACTGTGTTTTGAGGTGGCTCAAATGAAATACTGCATATGTGATACTTGGCAAATTATAAGGCACTTTATACAAGTGGGTGTTATTATAGCATTTCCCATTATTCAAGGTGCAATGCCTCCAAGAAGCCTACCAGGCTGTCCTCCTTCTTTTCTTTAGTATTTAGTGTTGGTTTTTGTGGGTGTGTGCTGGTGTTTATCCCTTCTGCATCTCCTTTGAGCATCTCCCCTGGGATGCAGGACTTCCTACAGAGTCAGGGCTTTGCACGCAGTCGGGGCTTTGCACACTGACATTCCCATACCATCCGAGTTTACCAGAGTTTAAGCAGTCAGGGCTTAATAAATGTGAATAGAATTGGCAACTTTCACTCTTAGAATTGCCTGGGATCCCATAAGCTGGTGGGAGGAAGGCACTTAAATGAACAAGAGGCTGTTTTAAATTGGTAATAACAAACAGGGGTAACATGAATAAATGCAGTTCCTCAGCAATCAGGATTCTATTGCAGCCTAGGGCTCAAAATACTGCATCACTTGCCTGATTGGGGCCTGATTCTCTTTCCAAGGTTTTTCTCATTTTCTTTACCATTGTCATCCAGTCATTATTCAGTCCTGTCTGATTCTCCTTGACCCCATTTGGAATTATTTTGGATTATACTGGAGTGATTTGCCATTTTCTTCTCTAGCTCATTTTAGGGATGAGGAAACTGAGGCAAGCAAGGTGAAGTGACTTGCTTAGGATCCCACAGCTAGGAAATGTATGAGGCTGTATTTGAATTCAGAAAGAGAAGTTTTGACTCTAAATCTAACACTATTTACTGCACCACCTTCTGTGTTCTCGTTTTCTCTCTCTCTCTCTCTCTCTCTCTCTCTCTCTCTCTCTCTCTCTCTGTCTCTCTATTTGTTTCTCTGTCTCTCTCTCTCTGTGTCTCTATTTGTCTCTCTCTGTCTCTGTCTCTCTCTGTCTCTCTGTCTCTCTCTCTTTCTGCTGAGTCATTTGGGGTTAAGTGACTTTCTTAGGGTCACATAGCTAGGAAGTGTTAAGTGTCTAAGATCAGATTTGAACTTAGGTCTTCCTGACTTCAGGGATGCTGCTCTAACCACTGCGGCACCTAGCTGCCCCTTATTTCTTAATTATTATATATTCCCTTGGAGAGACAGAGGATCACGATGAAGAGAGTGCTAGAAAACCTAAGTTTGAATCCCACCTCAGACACTTACTAGTTGGGTGACTGGTTAAATCACTTGTCTTTATTTGCCTCAGTTTCCTCATCTGTCAAATAAGGATAAAATAGTTCCTGCCTCCCAGGCTGGTTGTGAGGATCAAATGAAATCATAATTGCAAAATTCTTAGCACAGTGCTTGGCACATGGTAAGTGCTCTTAATTATTATTAGCTGTGTGACTGCAGGCAAACCACTTGCTTTACAAGCCTCAGTTTCCTCACCAGCATCAACGCCTCCCTTCTCTGTGTGTCTGTTTCTTCTCTGTCTCTGTCTCTGTCTGTCTCTCTTTCCCTTTTCTCTCAATACATTTTCCTTTGAGTCCACGAGTGTGAGATGGGGAATGAAAGCTACTCAAAATTTCTCCACATTCTCAGCTTTAGGAGGTTCTCTGGAATTAGGGAGCAAATACCTGTGTCTTCATCCCTTTGCAAGAGTTGTCAGGGTGAGTGTTTGAAACTCCCCTCCCCTCGCCTTTCTCTCCCCCACCCCCCACTCCTCCCACCCCCACCCTCTACCCCAGGAAATCTGGTCAGGCAGTGTGGGAAGTCGGGAGGTGAATGGAGGTGAATGTCTCCATACAGAGTGCTTGCTCTCATTTCCTTTTCTGCTTCATTCTATTGTAATGGAATATTCAGATGAATAGTAAATACTGGAACACTCTTGGCTTAGTTTCTAAATCAATGACTGTAGGGAGAAGTGAAGCTGAGGGCCCCAGGATCCTTTGAGTTGTGGTTCTGGAGAAGACTCTTAGAGTTTCTGGCAAAGCAACGAGGTCACTTTGGTCGATACTTAAAGAAAATTCAGGCTGCTCCCTGAAAGGTCAAATACTGAAACTGAAGCTTAATTATTTTGTCAACATAATGAGAGCACAGATTCGTTGGAAAAAGACCCTGATGTTGAGGAAAGACAAAAAGGAAAAGGGAAAGGGGAGTGGTGGAGCATGAGATGGGGAGATCCTGTGGTGGAAACAAGAAAGCTTGGACACACTGGGAAATAGTGGCAGACAGAAGGGCCTGCTATGCTGTGGTCCACGGGGTCAAGAAGAGTTGGAAATGACCAAGTGGCTGAATGAAAGGATGTTCCAAAAGGAACATCCTGACCGGAGAGCAGCTCCCAATAAGGTAGAGTCTGCAGATCGCCCCCTTTAATCCTTGTAATAAAGTTCCAGGAAGGGAATTTAAATCATTTACCTACAATGGCACAGCCATAGCAAGTCATGGGAATCTAAGTTTCTTCATCTGTAAAATGGGGATAATATTTGATTACAGTTAGAGTTAAGTCCTTTAGAAAAAGAACACAAGGTGGCTATTCAAGTCCTTTTAGGGGACCTTGAAAACACGGGATTTCAGGAAAACAAATACCCTTTCGGAATTCTCTTTGCAGTCTGCCTCACAGTCCTGTTTGCTTTGCTGTCCTTAAAGCTAATTGTCAGGCCCAAATGAGACCAGCAGCAGAGAGAGAATCGATCCATACTTTGTTGAACCTTAGCTTCAGAGGCTTCATTGAGTGCACATTTATCTGCAAACAAATATTCACGCCCCAACACCCCCTCCACTTTAGTTTTGGCTTGTAGCCTTTTCCAAGTTGAAGGATTCATCATCAGCTCTGTAGCTGACCTTGACGCTATGTTTGTTTGTTCTCCTTGAAGGCATTTAAAACATGGCTGAAAACATCATGCTAAAATTAGCATGGGAGCGAGCGCCGTTGTGCTTTCCTTCATCGGTGACCGGGAAAGCTTGAGAGCCTCATACATTGTCCAGAACCCGGGCAAGCGCGTCGTTCCATGATGGCGACCAAGTTTGGACATAATTTTCCATAAGCCCTCATGACTGGCTTTATCAAAAGCCTTGGTCAGAGCTATAAACATTGCGTACAGACCCTGCTGTTGAACAACAAACACCACAGTGCCTGTTTGTGGCCCCTTCCGGAGCCTCTGGAACTGAGATGCGACAGAGGATGGATTCATCCTCTGCTGCTTGTGCTCATTTTGACAATTAACACTGAGAAAACACAGGTGTCCCATCAGCCAGCACTACATCATCCATGTGTAGAACCATCAGCTACGGCAAACAGAGAAGCTTTGCGTGCTTGGCTAAGTTTCCTTAGCTTCCTGGTCTGCTTTCCAGGGATGTTCACACTGAGAATAAGGTTGACACATGCATTGCTAGAACTAGTTCACTGTTTGGGAAGCTCCAGAGGAAAGTGTCAGAAAGGAGAGGTATTAGACTGACTACAAGACTGAAGGTCTAGAGAGCCGTTGTACGCCTGTGAAATCTGGACACGGTGCCAGTACCACGCCAAGAAATTGAATTATTTCCATCTGAAGTATTTTAGGAAGATTCTGAAAATCACCTGGAAGGAGAAGGTACTCAGCAAACATGACCTTCCTGGAACTAAACGCCAAGTGTTCCAGCTCTCCTGCACAAGGGGAACTTTGCTGGGCTGGCCACATTATTTGAATGCCAATTGTAGGCGGGCCAGAAAGACTGTTTTATGGAGAACTCACACATGGCAAGTGCTCCAAAGGCAGTCAGAAGAAGTGACACAAGGACTCGCTCAAGGTCTCTCTTAAGAACTTTGGAGTCGATTGCATGACACGGGAGACACTGACACAGGGCCAGCCAGCATGGAGGGTCCTCGTCAGAGAAGGGGCTGTGTACGATGAATGAAGCAAATTGAACTAGCTCAGAAGACATATTAGATGCACTAAGTGAGAGAAACCATCCACAGGCTCATATAGATTATTTGTGCCCAAGCCTGCGGCAGAGCATTCTGGGCTTGCATCGGTCTGATCAGCCACAGTCAAACACGCTCTAACTCGCCTCCAACATCGTGATGTCCCTTTGGAACTCTTCAAGAATGAAGGACAACAGACTCTGAAAGCAGTATAAAAATGTCCGCTAGTACCATTAGGAGCAGCAGTGCATTTCATTTATCATTGTTTCATGAGGTGACAAAAATAAAAAATAAAGACCTCATGTTGTCCCAACAGTAACCTAGTAGTCCTGCATCTCTCCACCGTTATTTGGCTTGGTCTTTGGCAGCATACTCAGTCTGTGGCCATCCTCAGGGCCATACTCGATGCCTTCCTAACATGGTAGAAGTTATTGGCAATTTGGCATCACCTTTGAGAACCTTGGGTCACCCGATCAGACGGTGCAATGAGGTGAGGGAGGAGCCTGTAATCAGGATGCAGGAAGGGCTTCCTATGGAAGGTATTGGTTGAGCTGCACCTTGAAGTGAAAGGGTATTTCCAAGAATGAAGTCATGAGGGAGTGATTTCAGACAGGGGAGGGAGTGACCGTTCCCAAAGCCTGGAAATGGGAGCTGATGTGCCATATGCAGGGAACAGAGAAAATGTCAGCAAAGGGAGTAAGTCTGATAAAGCTGCGTAAGTATGTCGGGACCAGGCCGTGCCGGGCTTCTAAACCAAGATTATATTTTATTCTAGGAGCAATAGGACGCCAGTGGAAATTATTGAATAGTGAAATGACATTATCAGATTTTCAATTAAGGAAAATCACTTTGAGATCAATGGCTGGAATTGACTGGAATGAGAAGAAACTTGTCACATAGTATACCCAGGTTTCCCATCATAAGTCCATATTTCTTTCCATTATATAGATAAATAAAAGAACCAAAAAGTCAGTCTTTGACTGGAGAACCACTTCCTTGATTTAAGAATTGCTATGGAGCTGGAAGAATGGGGCTTATTTTCTCAGGTCTGTTATTCTGGGCCAAGGGAGACATTTGGGGGACTTTTTCCACACCCCAAACTTGAAGATAACCAAGAACAATCGATTAAATTGAAGGGAGAATCCAGATGACACTTCCCCACCCCCACCCCCCAGATGCAGAATATTAAATGCCTATGAAATGGTTTTGTTTTCTTTGCCTTTTGGTCTGGAGATGTAGCTTTATTACACCACAGAACTTCCAGGGTAGAATTCCCTTCACCAGTGCAGGGTGATATATCTGGTCTGTAACTTAGAATCTTAGGGAAGTGTCCAGGGTGCTGAGACCTTAAAGGGCCCCAGACTGGGCTGTGTCCAAGGCACACTTGAACCCAAGTCTTCTTGGCCTTTTCTCTACTGGGTCACGCTGTCTTCCTGAAGAAAAACTAGGTGTTTAAAAATTCAAATTCTTTCAAGGGCTCTTTAAAAATTTATAGAGCAGCGAAAGGCTCAATCTCTAAAGTTCATTTTCAGTGCAAATTCTTTCCTAAATGCCCTTGTCAGATATCTGTTTGGCTCTGCCAGCAGAGGAGGTTTACTTCCTATTGGGGAGCACAGGAGAAAGGAGGCTCCAACATCCTGGGGTCTAGGAGTCTGAGATATTACTATGAGGATGGAGAGAAGTGAGGTGCTAGAGCTGAGCCCATCAGCTGAGAACCTGCCCTGACCAGATGCAGGAAGGGGAAGAGATGGTCAGATATGGTGGCTGGCACAGGATGTGGGAGACAGGATGTGGGAGACACCCTGGGCCAGTTCCTCTGCTTCTGGCCATCTAGGCCCGGCTTCTTCTGGAGTCTGCTGCTCATCCTCTACCTCTTCCTTTGAGAGTGAGTCCTCAGCCAGATCTTAGTGCTTTAACCAGCACTAAGTGTTTTAGCATCTGGTGGGAGGCTTCCTCCTCTGTCTCTTATTGGTTTTGCTTTATCTATGAGCTCTTTGCTCAGCTCCTGAATGACAGATTATGAATAGTCATAAACATATGCTTTCTACTAGCATACGTTGGTTTGGTTTAAATCAAGATGCTAGCTAGCTCAGAAACAAATGGAGAAAAACTGAGCTGGTTCAAACCTTGGATATCATGGAGCTCAAAGATCTATTTTAAAGATGTGTAAACTGAGTTCTAGAACAGGGAAATGTTTGCTCAGGATCACATGGGCAGAAATTGGTGGAGCAGAAATGGAATCTCACATTGTCTAACTCCAAAGACGTTCTCTTCTGACATACTATAGTGCCTTTATCTAGTACAAGCTGTGACACCCAGAAGAAATCAAAACTGTAGCAGTGTCCAGGGCAGCAGTGGCTGGATCAGCTTCACAAAATTGGGAGCTCAAGGGTATATTGAGAGAGAATTGGACAGATGGAGAAGAGGCAGTTTCAGAACTGGGTAAGGGCATGGACACTCTGAGCCCAGCTGAGGGAAGGATTGAACTTAATGATGAATCTGGGAAGAGAGAAAGGGACTTCCAGGTCCTTCAGAGGGGCATTAGGGATCAACTTCCTTGAATTCCTGATTCCAAATTTCCTGATTTTCCTAAAGCACAAATCTAATGCCATTCCCTATTCAATAAACTTCAGTGGTTCCTTATTGTTTCTAAGATTAACTACAAAATGCTCTATTTGATATTCAAACATAACCTGCCCCCTCCTATCTTCTTTATCTTCTTATATCTCACTCTCCAACACATATTCTTTGATGCAGTGATCTTGGGCCCCTCATTGTCCTCTGAATAAAACTTGATTTCTTAGTTTGGGGCATTTTCTCTGGTTGTTCCCTATGTTTGAAATGCCTTTTCTCCTCTTCTCTGTCTCTTGCCTTTCCTGGCTTCCTTTAAATCCCAGCTAAAATTTTACCTTCTTGGGAAGTTTTTTTAATTCCCTCTTAATTCTAGTGCCTTCTTTCTGTCAATTATTCTTACTTAATGAACATATAGCTGCTTAATCTGTATGTTGTCTTCCTCATTAGAGTAAACTCTTTGAAGACAAGGATTACCATTTATCACTTTTTGTATCCTCAACGTTGTTTGTTTGTAGCAGTCCTTTTTTCAGGGACAAGAAACTGAAAATTGAATGGATTTCCATCAAGTGGGGAATGGCTGAATAAGCTATGCTATATGAATGTGATGGAATATTACTGTTCCATAAGAAATGATGAGAAATTACCCTGGCATGGATTCTGTCAATACAAAGTTATTATTAACTAAAATAAAATTTAAATTAAAAAAAAATGATGAGCAGACTGATTTCAGAAAAGCCTGGAGAGACTTATGTGAACTGATGCAAAAATGAAGTGAGCAGAACCAAGAGAACATACACGGTAACAAGATCATCTGATGATCTACTGTGATGCACTTGGCTCTTTTCAATAATGAGGTGTTTCAAGCCAATTCCAAAAAAATATTTGTGATAGAAAATGTCACCCACATTTAGAGACAGAACTGTGGAGATTGAATGGGGCGCAAAACATAGGATTTTCACCTTTTTGTTGTTTGGTTGCTTGGTTTTTTCTTTCTTTCTCATTTCCCCCCTTTTGAGCTGACATTTCTTGCACAGCATGACAAATATGGCAATATGATTAGAAGAATTCCACGTTTAACCTATATTGGATTACTTCTTGTTTAGAGGAGAAGGAAGGGGAGAAAAGAGGGAGAAAAATTTGGAACACAAAGTTTTGCAAAGGTGAATTTTGAAAACTAGTTGCATATATTTGGAAAAATAAAATAATACTTAAAATATTGAGGGCATAGTTGGTATAAATATTGATTGATTTATTAAATGACTCAAACCTTCTCATTTTGCAAAGAAGGAAATCGAGATCTAGAAAGGGATGGTGCCCTGCCCAGAAGCACACAAGGGCTCAGAGGCAGATCTAAGATGCCTGTGAGCAGCCTTGTGATCTTTAAGCCAAAGTGAAATTCTGATGAATAACCAATCGTGACCTTTTTTGTTTCTTTGGAAAACATCTCATATTTCCAACACTGTCAGCGGAAGCTGCTTCTAATCTCACTGAAGCTGTGGCTCCCAAAATGTCACTGGGAAATGAAAGGTCCTCTGGCCCTGGGGATAGAAATCACCTTTCTAGTCATTAAGGGGAAATGTAGCCATTGGTCTCTTTTCTCAACCTTATCAATTCTAATGAGGCTCAGACTGTTCCTTGTTTTACACCAATGACTTTATTCTTCTGGTGCCAGTCTTGAAGTGGGTTATGCTGCCTAGAGGTGAAGTAAAGAGAGCCTGGGCTCACATGAGACCTTTGGCATTGAAGAAATTGGCTCGCTCCTCTTCTCTCCTTCTCTTCCCTCTCTATTTTGTGTTCTCATCAAGCCCAGTATATTTAATGATCATCTCTATGCTGATGATTTGTAAATTTCCTTATGTGACTCTTAGTTCTCTGCATCTTTAACTGTCTATTAATTCTATATCTTGAATTAGACGTCCTTTAGACATCTTAAACTCAACATGTTAAAAATGGAACTCACGATCTGTCCTTCTAAACCCTCTGGCCCACTTCTGCCCTTCCGATTACTATAGAGGGCAGCACTCTCCTTCTAGGGGTCATCTTGCACCCCTCATTCACTCTCACCCCTTCCATGCCCAACATGGCACCAAAACCTGTCTCACTTCTGCAACCTCTGCTGGATTTCCCCTTTGCGGCATCTGTCCAGCACCCCCTTCTCTTCTCTGATTTTGCCCACATCCTGGAACAAACATCCTCACTTCATCCCTGGCCTATGGTTAGAGCTGCTGGGTGGTCTGCCCCCCGCACCGACTCCAGTTCACCCTCCATGCAGCTGTCAAGGAGATCTGCCTAAATCGAAGATCTCGTCATGTTATCTCCAACCTCAATCAACTCCAGGGGCTCCGTATCCTCCCCAGAAGCAATAGAAAATCTTCTGCTCCACATTCAAAGCCTTTCATAACCTGTTCTCGCCCTTCTTTTCAGTCTCCTTACACCTCCCACCCCAAGGTATTTGGGGTCTCAAGATGCTGACCTCCTTTGCAGTTCCTCAAACAAGACTCTCAACTCTAACTCCAGGACTTCCCCATGTCTAGAATGCTCCCTGTGCTCTTTTTTACCTTGCATGTTTCCTGTCTTCCCCTATATCATAGGTAAAATCTCAGTTTCTATGATTTTTTGTGGCCTTTGTGGCCACAATAATTTTATTCAGGGCATAAGAAACTGAGGGGCAAGTAGCAGGAGTGCCTTGTTCAAGATCTTTCTGGAAGTAAATAGTGAAGCCAGGGTTTGAACCCAGGGTCTGTGACTGAATCCAGAGCGCTGCCCACTTCCATTTCTTTCTGCTGTTCTGAACCTCAGAGACAGGAGACAGAGCCATAGGACCCATGCATCTGTATTATCAATATATCACTATATGACTGGCTATTACCCATCAATCTTTGTATTTATCTTACTTCTATCTGTCATCTATCCATCTGTCCGTCCTTTATCTATCTATGTATCTATCTGTTTCTATCTCAAACAATTCATTTACTGAGTTAGAAAAAATAATAAAAATCATTTGGAAGAACAAAAGATTAAGAATATCAAAGGAACTTAGGAAAAATGTAAAGGAACAGGCTTTAGTCGTGCCATATCTCCAACTATATTATAAGGCACTGCCTGTCTATCTCCTTACTGCCATGTCTATGCATTCATCTGCTTGGTTGTACATTTTATACAATAGTCATAGAGCCATTCTCATCTTAACCATGTTTAGAAGGTGATACTTCAAAATCGCTCCTTATTAGAAGAGTTCAGGGGTCCTTGGTAGCATTTATTCTGATTATCCTGAATTATTCTGATGATTAAAACCGAGGGGCAAGAAGTAGGAGCGCTTTGTTCAAGGTCACTTTGGGAATAAATAGGGAATCCGGGGTTTGAACCCAGGGCCTGAGACTCTGAATCCTGGCTCGATATGAGGAAACTGAAACTTGGAGGGATTTGGGTGATTTGTCCAAGTCACATAATATAAAAAGACAGAGGTGGGGTTTGAACCTGGGTGCCCTGATTGCAAAGTCCCCATGATTTATTCTGCTCTGCTTGTTCACCGGAAGTTCCCAAGGAACTCAGGCTCCAGCTCCAGTTGAGGGACCGAACTCAGCTCTCACCGGGCATGTTAAATAGGATATGGAAGGACAGCTTTTTCAATAGTATTTTATTTATATATGTTAAATCCAATTTAGGCAGACATATTGATTCAGTTATCATGGTGCACAAGAAAAATCAGATCAAAAAGGAAAAAAAAATGAGAAAGAAAACAAAAAGCAAGCGAACAACAACAGAAAGAGTGAGAATACCGTGTTGTGGCCCACACTCGGTCCCCCCAGCTCTCTCTCTGGGTGCAGATGGCTCTCCTCATCACAACATCATTGGAACTGGCCCAAATCACCTCGCTTTTGAAAAGAGTCATGTCCGTCAGAATTGATCATTGCACAATCTCTCTGTTGCCGTGTATGATGATCTCCTGGCTCTGCTCACTTCCCTCAGCATCACCACCTGTCAGTCTCTCCAGGCCTCTCTGAAATCCTCCTGCTGCTCATTTCTTACAGAGCAATAATATTCCATAACAGTCATAGACCGTAACTCATTCAGCCATTCCCTGTTTGATGGGCATGATTAACAAAGTGGTTAGTTTAGACACATCGTCTCATTTGACCTTCACAACAGACCTGTAAGATGGGTGCTATTGGTATCCCCATTTTACAGATGGGAAAACTGAGGCAAAACAAGATTAAATGATTCGCCTAGAATGAGAAGGGTAACAAGTGTTTGAGGCAGAATTCGAACTTGAGACCCCACCTCCAAGCCCTGCACTCTATTCACTGCTTCACATACTCCAAACCTTGAAGCACTTTCTTCACTGCTTAGTGTTCCCGGTCTGGAGTTGCTCAGTGTGAGGCTCCTGAGTGCAGAGACCATCTTGCCTTTGACTTGGGATGCCTGCCCTGCCCAGGGCTTGGCTTGGGGAAGGAGCTCGCTACCGGCTCCTTGAACTGCTTGGTTACAATGGGCTGCAGCCTTCTGCTTCCTTTAAGGAAGGCGGCATAGAAGGAGCAGAAGGAGCTCCCTTTTCCAAGCAGCCTTTGCACTTGGCAGGAGGAGGAACAAGCTAAGGTTCAAAGGACACGTCAGCAGAATCAGGACTTGGGAATCCTGGCTTGCTGCAGCTCCAAGCCCTCTGTGTGAGTCACGGGGCCGTAGAGTCGCTGGTAGAATTCCCGGAGAGAGGAGCCCGTCGGTTTTTGTCCTGAAAAATAATTCCAAGGATCATTGTCTCCACTGAGCCGTCAGCGCCGAGTGATCAGTGGTGATCACCTTACAGGGGCTTGCCACAAACGAGAGGCGGCAAGCGTCCCTTCTAACGTGGCCTTCTCGGAGTCCTCCCAGGCACTGGGCCATGCGGGGCTCTGTGGAGTCCACCTGCTGACACAGGGAGTGGCGCTTGCCCCCTGGAGGCAGCCCGCTCTGGCTGGAGGCTCCCGTGCAGGGGATGCTTTCCCCGTCAGCCTAAATTGGAATTTTGGAAGATCCCGCCACGAGAACTATCCCACGTGCAACATGGTCTCCACCTCTTTCCTCCAAATGGTGACCATCCGTGATGGGAAGGACAACCATTGATTCTTAGGAGGTACTTATTTTTATAAGTCTGGGGACATTGGATCCTAAGAACCCCACCCAGCTGCTTCCTCTTCCTTTTAGAGGACTTAGCACAGTGTCTAGAATACCATCCGTGCTTAATAAATGTTGAGACCAGCTGACTGATCTGAGAGTGACCTGGGCACTCTGTAGCCATCTCGGACTCTCTGTAACTGCTTTGAGATCTCAGACTGTTTCAGTTTTGTCTGGTCCCCAGTGTCTAGCAGGGTGCCTGAAACTTAGCAGGTACCTAGTAAGTGTGGAGTAGTAAACTGGTCAATTGTGTGTGTGTGTGTGTGTGTGTGTGTGTGTGTGTGAGAGAGAGAGAGAGAGAGAGAGAGAGAGAGAGAGAGAGAGAGAGAGAGAGAGACAGCTAGACAGACACAGACACAGAGACACAGAGAGAGACAGAGAGGGAGGGAGAGAGACAGACAGACAGATAGACAGACACAGAGGGAGAGACAGAGACAGAGACAAAGAGAGAGGCAGAGACAGACAGACAGAGAGAGAAAAAAGACAGACAGAGAGAGAGAGAAAAAGACAGAGAGACATAGACATAGAATCACTGAGAGAGAATAAGAGACAGACAGGAATGGAGATACAGAGATGGAGAGATGGCAGGAGGAAGTAGAAAGAGAGACTGACAGAGTCAGTAACAAATTATGGAGCTTCAGACTTTTGGGGAGAGACAGGAATGACTGGATGACCAAGGCCAGAGGCTCAGACATACTAATCAGTACTACAGGGAGCTCGTAATCCATGTTGATTCTGGCCTGGACAGTCATGAGAAGAGAGTTTGTACTGCAATCACGGGAAGCATCATTTGTCCTTTGCCCTTGTGTGATTTTTCTCATCTTAGCCCATGACTCTGAAATGGGGAGAAAGGGCCCCCTTCATCTTTCATCATTCTGTTATTAGCTGTGCTACCTGTTGGGGTCCCCCCAAATCTGGAAGGGCAATAGGAAGAGGACTAAAGGAAATGATGGTCTCTCATGAGAGTATTAGATTCAGCTTCCCTGAGGATGAGGAAGATGCTAGCCAGCCTCACACCATCCTGTAGGATAGGGAAGCACTCTACATAGATTATCCCATTTAGAGGCTCTCCCTTGAGCTCTGTGAAGGAGAGCTGTAAGCATCCTCCCGGTATTAGTGATGAAACAGAGGATCCACAAGCACAACCCCTATCCCAGTGTCACCTTCCAACATCCCCACACCGGCAGGTCCCGTGCTCTCTCCCTGTGCCATCCAGCTGCCTCTAGTTCGCTGTGACCACAGTGTGGGGAGATGGGAATAACCAGACAACTGGAGCAGAAACTGTGAACCACTGCAAGGTCCCGGGTGAGCCTGGCTCACCCCCTTGAGGAAAGTTGCACAGTTTGGGGAGGGAGCTGCACTGATATAGGTCCGGGGGATGGGGAGAAGCATGTATGGGAGTGTCTGGCACTAATTGGGAATAGCGCTGGGTCTCGGGAGGAAGAATGTCTGCCCAGCAAAGTCGGCTAGTTTCAGAATGAGGCTGTAAAATAGGATGAGTCCCCACCTTGTTCAGGGGTTCTTGCTACTTTCCAGGAGGAAGCAGGTCAGGGGGCATCATGGTGACAGGATGCTGGGGTCGGAACCCACAACAGGCTATTAAGGTTTGAATCTGTGAATGGGTTGGGAAGAAAGCCGAGTGAAAGACTCCTAGAATGGGGCTCGACCAGCTAGAGAGGGGGTTATTTTTCATTTTAATCTTTTGGTCGATACTCTATTTCTTCCCCCAGATTAAATTGGGATTCTGCCACCTAGTACCTAACCCAAATTGCTTTCCTCCCACATGGTCTTAGCATCTTGAAGGGAGCAGTTTAGAAGCGGAAGGCTGAATCCCAGCTTCTCCGATGGCTCAAGAGTGACTAACGGGGCCGGAAGCCGCAGTAAAATGCCATGACCTGGTGGGCGGTTCAGCCAAGGACCGCCGTGGATGAACTTCCCTTGCTGGATAATTAATATCGTGACAAGCTGTTTCTCTGGGCTAGAGGAAGACATCATTCAATCCAGAACAAATGGAGCCCACGCTGGGGCGGGGGTCATGTCCCTGCCCCATCTTTTCCATCATATCCTCAATTTCTGAGAATGATCCCAGTTGAACTCTTCCCTTCTCTCTTTAGACTCTCTTTTGACACTCATATTCACTCTCCTAGCTTCAGGCTTCTGTATGGAGGACTCCCAGTTGAAACCTCTGCCTCTTCTCTCTCTCTAGAGCTCCAGACTTACATGACTGCAGGACCCTCCTCCACATGCACAGCTCATGGCCACTTCAAGTTCAGTGAACCCCCAACTGAACTCATGATTTGATTTACACTCGCTCCTCTTTGTGATTTTGTCTCCCTCGGCAGAATGGAAACTTTCTGAGAGCAGGGATTGGCTCATTCCTCCCTAAGTATCACTAGGACTTCCTGTACCTGCAAAATGTAATGTTATCTAATGCCCTCATTTTACAGATGAGAGAACTGAGGCCCAGGGAATTGAAATGAGATGGCAATGGGGATGTAACTCTCAAGTAGCAGAAGGAGTGGTTGAGCCCAAGCTCTCTCATTTCAAATCCACTGTTTCTCTTCCTCCTCTGACCTCCTTTAAAGATGTCTGAGTTCAGCCCCTTTGTTTTCCAGGTGAAGTGAAGTAAATCATTGGTCAAAGCAGTCCAGGTAATTGAGGGCATAGAAAGCAAGCTCTAGCGCCTCCAATTCACAACCCACTATACAAGTTTGTTTTCAATCTAATTGTTATTTCCCCTTGCCTCAAAATAACCTACAGTAAGCTCAAAAGAAATGTACAGCTCAGAAAACTGGTCAACATCCTGGCCAACACGCATCACTTCTCCTGTATTCTGGGAATACACAGTGTGTGAGGAGGCAGGACAACTGAGACGCAGCCAGACTCCTTCTTGGAGCAGGATTGGATGTCCGGCACAGTTCTAGGGTTACAGCATTTAGAACCGGAGGGAACCCTCCAACCCAACCACTGCTTTAAAAGAAACTTCATTACAATACACTGGAGCCTGACCACTTTTCCACCTGCCCCCAGGCTCAGAGGTCTCCTCGCCTTCTTGTTCGGACTTAATACATTCTCTCCTTCCTCTCACTCTCTTCAAGTTCTTAGGATTTTACTTTGTCCCATCAAAGTGCCATTTATCAACCTACATACACACACACACACACACACACACACACACAACCACACACACACGCTCACACACACACACGCACACACGCACTCACACACACTCACTCATACCCCAAGAGAAACAGAGAAAAAAGAGACATACAGAAAAAGACAGAGACACACACAGAGATGGAGGGAGAGACAGAGAAAGAGAGAGATAGATGGAGAGACAGAAAGATAGAGACATAACATACACAGAGAGACAGAGGAAGAAAGACAGAGAGAGACAGATACAGAGATGAAAGTAGAGAGGCAGCCTGGAGCCTAAAGATGTGGCTACTTCTGGGCCAGTAATAGTTTGTGTTTGGTTTCCAGAGACTTTATCTCCAGCTCCTAATAGCTTGGTCTCATGGTTTTGAGTTTTATTCTTCTCACAATTCTCTCCTCCACATACTTTGTAGCTTACCAGAATTTCAGCACTGGAATATTATGGTTCTCTGATCTTATGAATGTGGGTATTTCCTCCAATGATGAAATAGAAGTCCACATATACCCATGTCCCCTATGTGACATTTCTTGTCCTTTGTAAATTTACTCTGGATAAGGGGATAGGACAATGAGCTGAGGACCTTCATTATGGTCTTCCAACACTCGTGGATTCCGATGGTGCATCTGGCCAGGTTATTATTGGTAACCTTAACTCTTATGGTCTGAACAGCCCACCTTATTTCTTTTTTTTTCTGATAATTTGACATCCTTTCCCCTCTTTCCCTTCTTTCCTCCTTTTCCCCCACATCATTTCAAATTTCTAATGAGATGTCACCTCTCACCTTCACCATGCCTTTCCTCTGTTATCCTCAGCACATCCCACAACACTGATGACTTCTGTACTAGACTGTTTAAAAGGTACTTTGGAGAAAGAATACTGTTGTTAAAAGCTGAAGTCTGGCTTCAGAAGGAGCGTGGGAGCTCATTAAAAGCACCGGTCTATTGCCCAGCACCAATGCAACCTATTTAGTTCTGGACCAACTCTTCCGTACACGATGGCTCTGCCTTAGCTCTGTGGGGTAATGGATCGGTCCTACCTCCTGTTACATCTGTCTTCATGTCGAAGCACGAATAGGGTGGATTCTTCAAGACCTTTGCTGCTGTGCTGTTTGTCAGGTGAGACTCCTTTGATTTAGGAATCTCATCGGCAAAATTCGGTGGCTTGAGTCCATTCAATGGCAAGTCAATCTGAACTTTTATTAAGCCAGGCAGATGCTGAATGCGAGGATGCAAAGAAACGCAACAACAATCCCCACTCTCAAGGAGCTCACACTGATATGAAGGTGACAATGTACAGGCAGCTACTCTTTCAATATACAGGGAGCATACATGGAAAATTATCTTAGAAGGAAGGCACTACCATGAAGGGGGCATAGAAAATAACTTGGAAAAAGTGGTACTTGCCTTGGGACTGATGGAAATGAATTCAAGAGGCAGAGAGATGAGGAGGGAGAACATTTTGGGTATGGGGGGGGAGTCAGAAGAATGAAGAGTCAAGAGATGCAGTGTCTTGCGTGAAGAACAAAAAAGAAGGCTAATGCCACAGGGTCATAAAATATCTGGAGATGCTTAAATTGTAAAAAAAAAAAAAAAAAAAAAACTGGAAACGTAGGGAAAGGCCAGATTTTGAAGGGATTTAAAAACCAAATATTTGATTCTGGGGGTAATAGAGAGCCATTGGAGGTGATAATGATAATGATGATGATGGATAATTGATAATAAATCCATTTCTTTCTGGCTTCCAGGTACCATTTCAAGATGATCAATTGAAGAGAAGATGATGACCTGCACTGGTAAGTGTTTCCTTGTTTTAGAGTTACATTTATTCATGAAAGCAGAGATCTAGTGTCAATTTCTATTTTTGATTTGATCACAAAATGCCATTCACAATCAGGTCCACGTGGAGCATCATTCTATCCAAGATTTAGAGCTAGAGAGATCCTTAAAAGTCATTGAGTCTCTACCTTTCATTTTATAGATAAGGAAACAGACTCAGACAGATATCTAAGATCACGCACCTAGAAACCAAGGACAGTGTTCTTTTCCCTCTATGCTAAGTTGCCTCTGGGACCAGCCATCATGACGAAATCCCTCTCTAAATTAGACTTTCCTCTATGACCGTGTTGGATACATTTGGCAAACAGAGTCTCTTTGCTTTGTGCCTCGGATATCATAAAACAGAGTTCTAGTACTTTCATGGAATCTTGGAGACAATATTGGGGATTTTTCTGACATTTTATTATTGAAATGACTTAAAACAATGTGTTAACTTTTCAGTAAGGAATCAGGCCCTAAGGAAAACTAAAGAAAACCAAAATAGTATTTCTGTCAAAATAAAGGCAGTTCTGAAGATTTCAGAGAAATAGACCTCAAAGAAAAAAAATTGCTAAATGAAGATGACTGATGTATCTCGTTTCTGAATGTTAATTTATGTATGACTATTATGAGGCTTTTGAAGTCGATGGCTGGCAAACCCTGATAAGTAGAACATTTTGGCGAGTATGGGACAATTATACACGGACTATTTGTCAGTCAGACAGAAGGGTGAATTTCAGTTTCTCAACCTAGAAAAAAGTGAGTAATTTCACAAGAAGAGCCTGCTTTGAGGCAGGAAAGCAAAGAAAGATAGTGCAGAAAGAAGTCAACAAAAGAAGAAGCAAGCCAATGTCCAAAGAAGACAATTAGAGAAGAAGCAATTGGAATGACCACCTGCTGCTTGAATGAATCTGAGGTTAGCCCAGTCCAGCTGATCCAGCCAAGTCCAATTAAATGTATGGCTCACAGACAAGCAGCTAATTGAAAGTTGAGAGGAGATACGGAGGCTGCATGTCCTCCAGTCTCACTGCCCCTGCTGAAATAACTCTAGGAACAGAGAGAAGCTTTGCATCTGATTGGGGGAGCTAATGGGAGGAAAAGTTTTACTAGGTGAAACTGATTGGTGGAAGGGAATTCTCTGCTACAATAACAAAGTTAATTGGTAGCTTCTTACTTCCATCTCCAACCTGAGAGTGGGGAAGTCTTTCTGGGATTTGTACTCCTTGACTTGAAAAGGAGAAATTCCTCAGAAGTGAACTAAAAAATTGAACTTCAATAGATCTGCAAATCCCAGCTAGAGTGGAACTGCTTTGGCTAAAAGATTGTAATACTGCCTTAGAGCCAAACCAAGAAGCTGTTTGATTGGAGGATCCAAAGAGAATCAGATTCACTCAGCAAGTGACTTTTGGTGTGGACTATTCTCTAAGGAAATCAAGGACATCAAAGTCATGAGTTTCCTCAGGTATATGGGTTTTCTTACTCATGTGACTCCCTGTTAGAATTCTGTTCTCTATATATACTTTGGATATTGGTGGAACTATTATTTGTGAGTGAACTACAATTTTATGATTTTTATTGGTTTTTCCTTTCTGTTCAGTAGCTCTTTTTTAATTAAGAGTTAATGGCTCATCTTTGTTTAAATGAGAAGCTCATTAATGAGTGCTGGATAGATACAGTTATAAGTAAAAAGTCTTGCTCCATGAAGGTTATTTCTAGGAACTCAGGAGTGAATTGTAGAATATTCACACTGCCTTTTGGAACCCTTAATCTGTCAGCATAAGTATAGATTGGGGTAAACTAGCCAGACCAGAGTGAGAAGAGAGAGGAGTTGGAAGAGTTGAGTGTTTGTGTTTCTGCCATGCTTGTGCACATGGGTTTGTTTTTGATAGATATATGAGAAATTTTATAGGCAAAATGAAAGAGCATTTAGGGTTCTTTGTATTCATCAGTTTTCTATGAATTACTTGATTGTAAAAGGCTTGCCAATGTTCTTCCTAAAAGTTATCATTCAGAGCTGGACAACTTTCTTTCTTTCTTTCTTTCTTTCTTTCTTTCTTTCTTTCTTTCTTTCTTTCTTTCTTTCTTTCTTTCTTTCTTTCTTTCTTTCTTTCTTTCTTTCTTTCTTTCTTTTTTAGAGCTGGACAACTTTCTAATCAATCCATCAACCAACCCATCAGCATTTATTAAACACCTATGATGTATCAGACATTGTGCTAGATACTGCAGATGCAAAGGCAAACTTGAATGGTCTGTGATCTTAAGGATTTCATGTTCTATGGGGAAACCAATATTTATACACAGAAATATAGAGGAGGAGTGGGAGAATAGGACATTAAGAAAGACAATAAAATGCACAGTAGCTCAGAATAAAACGGTTTTACTAGCACAAAGCCCTTGTTACAGAGGCAGGTTGTAACAGGTCTCAGGGGCAGGATGTTCTCCTGGGGAGAGTCAGCTAAGGCTTCTGGAACAGGACGCAGTGAAGTTGGGCTTTGAAGGATGAGTAGGAATTCAAAGAGTTAATTAGGGGAAGGGGGCATTACAGGCAGAAGTAAGAGCCTGAACAAAAGTGCCAAGTTGCACAAAGAACCCAGGGCATGTGAGTGTGCAGGGGATGGGGCAGATTGGTTTCCTGGGACATAACACGGAGGAGAATAATTTCAGAGAAGCCAGAGGGGAGGAGACAGGAGAGAGGGCAGGTGGCAAAGGCTTTCCATCTAAAAGAGGTCTGAATGGTGCTCGCAGGACCACAAAGAGACATGACCCCTGGGGAAGTTCCTAAAACAGAAAGAAAGACAATAGGTGAGGAAGTAGTTGGAGATTTCCTAGGAGTCAATTCTGTTAGGGGCCCAGATCGCTATCTCTGAAACAGGTGCTGGGGCAGGGGGAGGCTTATGCATATTTTACTCACAGGTGTGTCCCGGGTATCCTGAGCAATGAGAGTGTTCAGACACAGAGAAAATGAGTATACCAATAAGCATGACAGCCCCTGAACTCGGCCATAATACTTCTGATCAAAAACAGCCTCTCAATCTTTGGTCTAAGTCAGTTTAGCCAACATTTATTAGGTGAGGTACCTAGCATCACGCTCCTGGAAATACAAAGACAATAAAATCATCCCTGTCCTCAAGAAGCCTACTTTCTCCTAAAATAGATGTTCTTAATCTGAGGTTCATAATCATGAAGTGTTTTTTATATATAAATGTAGTTTAATATCATTCTTTCTTTAATGCTTTGTTGTAACACATTTAAAGACATTATTCTGCATTGGGGTCCATAGACTGCCAAAGAAGGACAGAACACAGAAATGTCCCATTCCTGTTCCTAGGAGAAAGTATGTATAAACCCACTTAAATCCAATGAATTTGGAAGAGGTAGGGGATTCTGAAAAGTTGGAAAGACTAGGAAAGTTTGAGGAGAAGGTGCATCCCAGCATCCTTGGGGACAGCTTGGACAAAAGCTAAGTGGATGAGATGGAAGGCTGTGGTTAGGTAGCAACAAACACAAGTTAGAAGCGATCAAGGAACAGAAGATCCAATTAGAACAATAGTTGGAAAAACATTTTATAGATATCATTCCTCTTTTCCTCCCAAAATATTGTCCCATTCCCCATATTTTTCATAAATAATTCATGTAATAATTTTCTCTGTTTATATTTTATTCAAGTAAAATTAAGAATTTGTTACAATTTCATAGCAATACACAAATGAATCTTCAACATAAAATCAAATAAGGTTAAAATCTTTATTGATTGGTAAGATAATTTATAATTTTCCTTTTAATCACTTTGGTAATACGAGTATAATATAAACACTATTACTTTTATTAATGACTAATAATAATCACTACTAGTTAATACTAATAATCATAATATTAATGTGATGGGTGAGTTGATTTTCCAGTGAAATGCTATTGAAACCACGATGTCATTGATGCTGTCACTACTCAATTTTTTCAACTACCAGTTAAGATCTACATTTTTTCTCTACAATGGCTGAAGCAGAAAAGTCCATTTCACATAGATAAGATATTCCAAATAGTAGCAAAATCCATATTTCTTTGTTGGATAAGCCAGAAACCGTGTTATTCAACTGGAGCCAAAGTATAATAAGATTTTCAGGTTCAGATGCTTATTTTAACACAAGAGCAACCTAATAGCCGCTCTTGTTCAGATAGAATAAGAAGCAATATATAGTAGGTGCCATGGTTGATGGGCTCTTTGTTCTTTCATATTTAGAAATACTTCAGTCTTCAAAATAAAATGATACTTGCTTCTGCTGACTGGACAAGTGATTAATAAACATGTCTTTATTTCTATTCCATTTCCTTTTTTGAGAGGATTACTAAATGGCAGAAATGCTAAGGATATAACTTATTTATATTTTAGTAAAGATTTTGATAAATTACCTCCCACTATCTGTGGGGAAAAGATGGCGAGAAATGGATTAAAAGATAATTCAGTCCCATTGATGTGGAACCCTTTTTGTGGTGAGATGCAAAGACTTCTGAATGTGACAGGAGGTTGCTGGTGGAGTGCCAGTTGCATTTGTAACTTACTAGAGCTAATGTTTTTTAATCAACTATTGGATAAAGGTATAAATGAAATGCTCATCAGATCTGCTGATAACACACATCTACATGGGTGGGTCCATCCCATCCTAGAGTAGGAGAATTAGGATGGTCATCTCTACATTTGTTGCTTGTCCAAGAAGGAGATGTCATAACTTGCAAGTAAATTGGCTTTAAGTGAGAGAGGGTTGTGCAAAGTCACCAGACTCATTTTTTCTTCCAGAGTCATCTCATGACCTTTAGGGATGAATTGCAGGAATGGAGACACCTGGAATTTATTGAGAAGAAAATTGGAAAGACTTGTATTTTAAGAAAATCACTTTGGAAGCTGAGTCAGGGATGGATTTGAAGAGATCTAAGTCAGGGAAACCAACTAGGGGGTTACTTTAACAGTCTAGGGGAGAAATAATGAGCCCCTGGACTAGGGAGGGGAATGGGAATGAAAATGGAAGGAACCAAGAGAGCAAATTGAGGTAGAATTTACAGAATACAGGCAAGTGCTCAGATATAAAAGTGATGGAGAGTTCCATAGAGATTGTAAATCTGGGTAATTGGAACTATCGTAGTGCCTTCAATAATAGGACATTTTGGAAGCAGTTGGCTGTCAGGGGGTGGGGGAGATGAAAATGAGTTCTGTTCTGGACATGTTGTCTTTGAATTGCCCACTGGATATTCATGTAGAAATCCCCAGCAAAAAGCTGATGATGAAGATCACAAGTTCAGGTGAAAGACTTAACTTAGATGCATAAATGTGAGCACCCACAGGAGCTGATGAAGTCACTGAGGAGCCCAGGCAGAGATATGGTATCGACTTACCAATAGGGAATGGGATGCAGATGATGGTGGAGCAAAGGAGGCAAAGGAGACAAAGAAGAAGGTTAGACAGGGAGGAGAAAACTAAACGAGAACCAAGGATTGTGGATAGGAAAGGGATTTCAGAACCAGTTTATCCCAATCCCTTCATCATATAGACCAGGAAATTGGGGTTTGGAGCTTATTTACTGTGGACATATATGATGCACTTGGCCTTATTCTGCCTGAATAAACACACAGGTAGTGAGCATCAGAGATGAGAGTGAGCCGGTTCTTCTGGCTCTGGGGATCTACCTACCATATCACACCGCCTCTCCTGCATTGTCATGCAAACTCAGACAGGAAAGTTGCCGGAGGAAGACTTGGCAAGGGCAGGGATGAGGGAATGGGAATGACAGCCCTTTGTGGAGAGTATTCAAAAAGTTTCAATGGTCCAGAAGGACTGGACCTCTCCTGTTTGGAATCAAATAATAGAATTAGACAGAAGGGAGAAGGGAGAAGATGCAGAGATGCAGATTAAGGCTTGGTCTAAGGAAGAACATCTCAATGGTTAGAGCTTACATACAGATGTAGTGGGATGCCTTAAGCCTCAAGCTCTTGTCTTACTTCCACCTCTCAGAAGGGAGGATTCTCCTGCAGACCTTCAAGTATTCAGGCGAGGTCTGAATCCACATCCTTGACCAATGGTTATAAAGCGTTTCATCTCAGTATTGATCAGCCCAGCTTTCTGCCTGCTTCTTCAGCTGGCTCCTTTTGAAAAGCAGAAGATAAATGGCATCCCACTGAGCCTGCATATTCCTCCTGCTGCAGAGGCATCTGTTTAACACTCGGTAACATTTTCCTTCAATGGCGTGGCTGACATATTGTTATACTCTAAAGATTTTTAATTCCTAAGCAACCCCATCCTGAGCGTACAGATGAGGACAAGGGTCTTCATTCATTGTGCAAATGCCCTGTGGTGCTGACTGGTACTGGGCAGCTTTCCTGGTTACAAGGCACTTTCACAAACATCTCAGTTAGGCTGAGAGAATCCTTCTTTTCCAAAGCAGGCAAACATGGAAACCTCCCTGGAAGTTTTTCCATCGTCTGCCTCATTTTTAGGCAGAGCACAGCTGCAGTCAGATTTGGCCAGGTGCTCTCGTGATGGATCTTGTGACAGAAAGCGAAAAGGAAGTACCTTTACCAGGGGCTCTTCATTTGCAGTCTGTGCCTTTCATTTTGTCTACTATTTTGCTAACTGAATGGCAACATCATTGGAAAGAGTCCATGGGCTGCACCAGAATGCCTGCCAAAGGGGTCCACCACGCAAGAATGGCTAAGATCTCTGTCCTAATCAATCATTTAGCTCTTTTACAGCTCACTGGATGTGGTCATTTTCCCAACCAAGAAAATCTTCGTTAACATGACCATTAAATAGATCCTAGATTTTGTTTACTTGTACATGCAGGCCACAATGAATGAAGACCCTTGATTTGTGCTCATCTGTACACTCCAAATGGGGTTGTTCAGGAATTAACCTGAATGTGGAACAGAATCTAGATCTGGTCTATGTGTAGGGCAGCTTTGATGAAGTGGATTGAGTATCCAGCCTGGAGTCAGGAAGACTCATCTTGGTCTCAGACCTGGTCTCAGACACTTACTAGTTGTGTGACCCTGGATGGCTGATTTCATCCTGTTTGCCTCAGTTTTCTCATTTGTAAAATGAGCTGGAGAAGGCAATGTCAAACCTTCCATCATCTTTTGTAAGAAAACCTGAAATAGAGTCACAGAGACTTGGAAATGGATGAAATGACTGAACAACAACAACACATTCTTAAGATGTGCATGGGAAATGGAGAGCAAAAAGTGGAATATTAGATGACAATTCTCTAGTTATTTTAAAGTTAGCCAGCTGGCTATATATATTAAATATATATTTAATTTGTAATTTTAATTTATAAATAAATATAAATTTATAAACAAATATATATTTATAAATATAAATAAATTATATATATTAAATAACCCTTTGATGTAACACCAACAATCGAACCTCAGAGAAATTCAACTATGGTCAAATCACTTCAATTCTCTTTCTGCTTTAAGTCCCTAATCTGTAAAATGACTCATGTGAGGTTGTAGGACAGAGGAGTTGCTCACTCCCAGCCTTGATCTTCTCTCTTGCCTACCTTGTCTGAAGGAAGATATAATATCATTCAGAAGGCTGTAAGATTTTGAATTTTCCATTTTCCCATCAACTCCATAATGGCAACCCTCAAATAAATGGCTGAAGTGTATTTTAAGGAGCTAAGGGCAGACTGGGAAGATGAAGAAATAAGATGAAAGACTTCATAAAAGTCTCAGAAGAAAAGCTCTGCTACCCTGAGGAGAACACCTTGAGGATCTCAACAAAGGAACTTTCAAGAAGTGTGTTGCCTTGCTTTGCCACATACACACTAAAACGGAGCCCACTTTACCTGAGACTCTGTATGTACTTGTAAGAAAGTGTGTCACAAAATTCTGGAGGGTTATATTGTGTCAATTATAATATAACACCATTGCAAATGCCCTCTTCTCAAAATTAATTGGTTCTGACTAATTGATACCAACTGGTGTTCAGGGTGGGAAGCACATCAGTGGAAGCTTATGAACCAAATCATTAGAAACCACGACTTCACTGCTGGCCCATCCCACCCCCCAGTCCCTCAGGGATAAGTCGACTTTACAGGAACAAGTAGCAGCAGAAACCCTGTCTGGGGGACTTTGGGATGGGGGCAATGGCTCCAGAGTCTAAGTATGCTATGGAAGTACATTAGCATGTGGGTGATGAGTTGAAGAGAGAAGAGATTGAAGGAAAGAGTGAAATTAGGGGTCTACCGAAATGTCACAGATGACATGTGAGGGAGGCTTGAACTACGAGATGTGACTGGTCAGTGCAACTTGGGGCAGCTGCCTGGGAAACCCAGTTTTGATCTGAATGACAAGAGACTTGGTTCTGATGGATGAGCCTGCTCCTGGGATTCCTGTATCATGTTGCTGCATACTTTCCCATAAGGACTAAGGAGCAGTCTCTGCTCCAGCATCTGGGGGTTCTGAGGTGGTTCATTAGTCTGAGAGCAAGCTCCGACACCTTTGTAGCAGATGTGAAGATTTTGTCTGCAGAACTCTCGGTACTTGCACGATCTTCTCCAGAAACACTCCTCCATATTTGAAAAGCAGCCCAATGTGCCAGCACGACACACCAGGAAATCCTGATATTGGGGTGGTGTCAAACTCAAATAGGAATGGCTCCATGTGGGGTTTACATCAGCTTAGAGAAAAGCCCCAACAAATCATGGAACGCTGCCCAAAGGGCTGCAAAACGGTGCGTTCTGTGCATTGATTCGGTAACACCATCCCTAGGTCTGCATCCCAGAGATCAAAAGGGATAATAGTCTTTTCATACAAATCTCTTTATAGAAGCTTTTTTTGTGATACCTGAGAATTGGAAATGGAAGAGATGCTCATCAATCGGGAAGGGCTAAAGGAGCTGCAGCATGTGATTGTGATGGGAAATTACTGTGATAGAAGCAGTGACAAGTGATTTCAAAAACACTGAAAAGACTTATCTGAACTGATGCATAGGAAAGCAAACAGAATCAGGGCAACATTGTACACAGTAAGAATGATACATTGAATAACTGTGAATGGTATTTGGGACCTAGAAATTTCATAGAAATACAATGATACTAGACAACCTCAAAGGACTCATTATGAAAAATGCTATCTACCTCCAGAGAAAGAACTGATGGCATTTGAAAACAGATTGAAACATGTCCTTCCTTCCTTCCTTCCTCCCTTCTTCCTTCCTTCTTTCCCTACTTCCTTCCTTTTTTCCTTCCTTCCTTCCTTCCTTCCTTCCTTTCCTTCCTCCCTCACTTCCTTCCCCCCTCCCTTCCTTCTTTCTTTTTCACTTATTTTAAAATACGTTTCAATTATAATTTAATCTGGTTCAATATATTCCAGGGAATTTTAAGGATCACATACTGCTATGACACTCTTATCCCCAGTCCTGAATGTGATACCTATACTCTACCACACAAAATCCTACACTGTTGACAATGAGCATTTCAGCTAATATCTACCAAATGATTAATGTTTAGAGATCAGAAAATTGGTAGACTAGTAAATCTGGGTCTTATTGTTTGGTTCTCAATCCCTGAAATTCAATTAAGCAACCATTAATTAAACACTGACTATACACCAGGCATTGTATTTAGGTACTGAGGCCAGAATCACAGACAAAATAAAATATTTCTTACCTACATCTTATTATGGAATCAGAGTCAGGAGACTGACAAAGCTTTTTAAATCCTAGGAAAGCCCTTAATCTGAGTAATTCTCAGCTTTTCCATAAATTAAATGGGAAGAAAAATACTAGTAGTATCAGCCTTACAAGGCAATTGAAAAAAGTCACGTCTATGCAAATCATGATGGAAATATGAGGGACTTCATCATTCTTGCTACCCATTTAGATAGTGTTTTTCCTCTCCTACTGAAACTGTTTTCATGAAGACTGCCTGCTATCCCCTTATCGATAAACTCAATGAATTTTATATATTTCTTATTTTTTTTATAGATGACAGAAAATGTGAGCCACCCTCAGCCCCACTCAGACAGTTAACAGAGCAGTTAACAGAGATGAATGTGTTAATGTGAGCATTAATGTGTTAACACCCAGTGGTCTCTTTAGTATGAACACTTTTCTTGTTGGAGTCAAGGAGGAAACCGTAATTGTGGGAGAGGGTTGCAAGCCATTAAGCCATATCCCAGGGGCTTCTAAATAACTCAATCCTGGGAAGTCTGAGGTAGTGTAGGTTGATGGGTGCAATCCCCTGGAAAGGGCAGGAGAGATTTCTCTCTCTTCCCTCCTCTCTTTGGCCCTGGCACCAATTAGAGACTTGCAGAGGAGGAGACACCTGATAGGGCAATTCTGGGATTCTTCAATTAGAGACAGTTGGAAGCACAAGTGAAGGACAAGCTCTAGACAGACATGGATACAGAAAGGGAGGAAGCAGCTTCAAGGGAATACAAATAAGATCTTATTCATGAGTCTGTTTCTTTATCTGGAAAATGGAGATAATAATAGAACCTACTTCAAAGGATTGTTGTGAAGATCAAATGAGATAATCTATGTAAAGTGTTTTGCAAATGTTAAGGCGCTATATAAATGTTAGCTGGTATTTTTATTATTGTCATAGACTGCTGAGCAGGTGGAAAGTTCCCATAGTCCTTAAGGGGTGCAATGACAAAGCAAATAACAACAAATTCTCCTTAATGTCATCTTCATGGATAAAACCGTAGTCTTTACTGATGTTGAATCATTCGGTAATGCCGAAGAAAATGGTGGCAAAAACTTTTTTTTCTGGGTCTTCAGCAGCTGGGCTTGATGAGGAGGTGAGAGCTTTAGCAGTTTGGGGAAGCATTCATCCGATCACTTCTCCATGAGCGGTGAGGTCCTGGATGATGGCTGCCAAGTCTGGACAGAAAGCAGGGCTGTTGTTCCCAGGCATCTTGGACTTATCTTGCCATCAATGGCATTATTCAATGGTGGGTGTGGGGGGAACTAATAGGATGACAGGTCCATTTCCCAAAGAGTATAGTACATTATTTCTATCCTGTGTCTTTCCAATATGGCTGTTATTGACACAATGAGAAACCAACTCATCGCTGCCCTCCTCGCCTCCTCACAGCATAAAGAAGAGAAAAGGGCAATAACTGTCTGTCCTCGGATAGGGACAAATGCTCCTCTCATCAAGTCCCTTCTCTCTGAGGTGGCTAAGCCAGCCAATAGCCTTAGCCATGAGCCTGCACTTAATGTCTTCTCTAATGTAAAGTCCTTGAGAGTAAGGATGCTTTCATCCTCAGTATTTGTATCCCGGGAACTTGGCAGAGGGTAAGCACTTACACTACTTTGACAATCTTCATGTGCAGTAGAAATATAGGCTATTATTAATGGACCAATAAATCAACGGACATTTGTTAAGCTCCTACTATGTGCCAGGCATTTTACTAGGTAATGAGAATACTAAAAGACAAGGAGCTTAATGGGAAAGACCACATTCAAACAAATATATATACCCCAAAAGCCATAGACAGGATTAATAGAAAATGATCAATAGAAATTGTAAGAGAAATTAGGAGGGGTTTCCTGGAAAGGTGGGATTTTTAAATGGGACTTAATAATAATGTATATTCTTATTGATGATAATATAATAGATGCTAATTTGACTTCAGACACTTGCTAGACATAGAAGTCTGGACAAGTCACAATTCTGTCTGCCTCAGTTTTTTAAGGGTAAGGAAATGGCAAACCACTCCAGTATCTTTGCCAAGAAAACCCCAAATGGGGTCACTAAGAGTTGGACATGTTTGAAAAAATGACTGAACAACAATAAAATTGACTGTTCTCAACATGGTGGCTGTGGTCATATCAGACTTCCACACAGAGATAAAAATCTAAGTCCAAACAATGGTTCACCACTCTATAAGTTCATTGAGATAGTCAGGGATATCTCTTGATCCATGGGATCAGTTCCCCACATGCAAAGAGAGCTTTAATCACCACATGTTTTCATCAAACAACTAGATATTGCTGCTTAATCATCAGCCTTTCAAATTCAGCATGTCTAAAAATATGCTTCTCATCTTCCATAAAACAAGAGTCCCCCACTCATCCTTTGACTTCCCATTTCTATTAGTCAGCATCATTCCCTGAGTTAAAAAAACTTAAAAGGTTCTTGTTCAGATAAAGACCATATTAATGTCCTTCAAACTGGTCTAAATCTATTCAGTGTTCACAGCTAACCTTAATGCATGATTACAATATTCCTTGTTATCCAAATTGTCACTGGTTTCCTATTGACCCCAGATGAATATACAGATTTTCCCCCTGTGGCAATTGGGGTTAAGTGACTTGCCCAGGGTAACACAGCAAGGAAGTATTAAGAGACCAGAGTTAAACTCAGGTTCTCTTGACTTCAGGGCTGGTGCTCTATCCACTGCACCACTTAGCTGCCCCTGAATATATAAATTTCTTAATCAGGTCTTCAAGGCTTCTGGTCCCAACAAACATCTTTCCAGGTTTCTCTCCCACTATCCCACTGAAACGCTTTAGAGTAAATGATGAAAGAGATTCAGCTTAAATCCTGCTCACTATCCCTGGAATGTTCTTCCTCAGCCACATTTTCAATTCAATTTTCAATTCAACCCACATTTATTCAGCAACTGCTTTCTGTGTGAAGCAGGGAGCCAGGTGCTAATGCCAGAGAAGTTTTGGCAGGTAGACTAGAGCTCTGTGATGAACTTAACATAATGAAACTTAATAGAAATAAGTAAAAAAGTCTTATTCTTGTAATAGAAAAATGCCATCACTCCAAATATTAAATGGGAGAGCCATTACTAGACGGTAATATATCTAGAAAAGTTGGGGGCATTGAACAGGACCGTGGGCACCAATAGTGTGATGGAGCAATGAAGAAAGCCATAGTATAAAGAGAGGGTCTGGCACTTGGGAGATAATTGCTCTACTATCCAATGTCCCACTTATAACATATCTAGCATGTTGTGTTTTGTTCTGTACTCTGTAACTTTGGGAATGTCATTAAACATCTGGAGCACATGTAGGGAAAAGCAGACAGAATGATGAAGGCTCTAGCTGGTGCCATCTGAAAGCCATTTGAAGAGAACATGGTCATTTCTCTAAAGCTAACATATCCAGTTCCCATTCATTGGCAGGAGGGGTCCCAGAGATCAGCTGACTACAGCTCTCATGTCTGACAACCATTGTTTTCTAATGTCCCCTCCTTTCGATGGCATGATATTTCTGGGGAGGTGAAGTTGGAATGAAATATACTCCATTTGGACCCACACCTCCTCTACTTGCTGCTCTTCCGTGAAGGCACAAGATACTCTCAAGCCTGGAGTCCTCCATCCTTGAACAGGTCTACCTTTGAAGTGAACAGCTCTTATGATTTATCTTGCTAATTAAAGCATTCCCAGAAGTATGGTTATCTTGTTTGGATAGCCAGTCCAGCTTTTCCCTTCTTACCCAATTAAAGAGAAATTAAAATAATTTAAAAAAAAAAGATCAGAAGAGATGAATGATCTTGTTTACAAAACTTTTAAACCAACTTTATTGATTGTTGCTGGATTAATTGATGTGAGGTTGTCAAATCCCCTCTGTCACATGGATATTTGAAAGATTATTGTGTATAAGAACTAGACACAGAAAATGGGCAAAAATTGAATAGAGGTACATTTAGGCTTGACATGGGGAATGGGGTGGGTGAGATTCCTGACAAGGGGAGCTGTCCAAGCATGGAATAGGCTGAAGCGGGAGATAGTGTGTTATCCCTTCATTAGAAGTCTTCAAACAAAAATTGGCTAGGCATTTGCCAGGAATATTAGTCAGTTATTAGTTGCAATTAACAACCTCTGTAAGTCTCTTCTAATATTAAAAATCAAAAATTTTAATTATCATTCTTAGTTGTAGAATTATTACCCCATTCTTCAAAGTCCAACTCTCATGGCTCCTCCTTTAGGAAGTCTTCAAGTTACTCTCAAACTTATTGTTTTATTTCTTTTTTGAAACCTATAACTCTTATGACTCTTTCCACACTTTGTCATCTATTGACGTTATTTCTTCCCCTAGTTCAATTCCTTTAGTAGACTTTGAGGTCCTTGAGGATAAGACTTGGGTCTATCTCCATATTTTCATTCAACTAAGTCTATCAAAATAAAAAAAAATAGCCATAACAATAAGAAGCTATGGGCTTCTGTGATGCAGTAAAGTCAAACTGGTAAGGATGGCAACCGATAGCAATTTTAATGAGACAAGAAAAAGGCTTCCCAACAAGGAGAACTGTCCCAGAATGGAGCGGACTGCTTCAGGAAGTACTGCAGTCCCTTTCCCAGGAAGCCTTCTAACAGAGGCTACATGAGAACTTCTCAGAAATTTGTAGAGGGTAGCTTAGAGAGGACTGGGTTGGATTGGGTGAGGCTAAAGTCTCTTCTAGCCATGAGCTACAATCCCATGATTCTGAGCTGTTTCTTCTAACTTGTGATCAGGGGATCGAGTTGCTTTTTGATCTCGGTCAGCATTGACACGTCTCCTCAAGCTTCCTCTGATGACCATTTATTCAGCATCTGGGCACATAAATGTCCTCAGATTGGAAGATCAGAGAAATGCAAGGATTGTACAATCATATTATTTGTGTCTCTGTGACAGTGAAATTTACAGCGCTGCATTTAATGAGAAATAGAATGGAAGATGGGCTTGAAAAATTAATCCATTTGAATAATATATGCTGCTGATATTGGGCAGGGCAGGCAGTTGGTGTTTATACCTATAAATGAAGGAGTGCTGAATACCAATTACAGCCACAAATAATGAGATATGTGTAATTTCCCTAAGAAAATTACTGGGAATAAAATGTATTCTGATGTTCTGAAGATTAATTAGACAATTATACAGGCCCAAAATGTAATCAGTGAGATTCCCAGCAGCCACACGAAGAATCCTGGGTTTCTCTTCAATAACAGCTCAGGATGTTCATGGGACTCGACTGTCAAAACCATTGTTCTTCTGGTCACGCTGCTCTGTAAGACCTCTGATAGGAGTGTGCCGTGGCTGAGGGCTGGGAGTTGGTCACAGATCAGCTGTAGACAGTTAAGACTCATTCCAATATGGCAGGACTTTGTCCCCACTAATGAGCTTATTCAAGCTCCTCCCCGTGCCTTCTTGTCCCCAAGAGGTGATTCTGGAATCTTAAGGCACTGACATGGAAGAGCTTCAGGTTTCCTGTGAGAGACAGGAGATCTTTCTTCCACATTCAGATCTGTAGGAAACATTCATAATCCCTCAGTTAATCAGCAGAGGATGGATTTTTCCTTTCAGACACAGCAACACACAGGAACCATTAGGCGGTCCTGGTGGTAGGGGAAGGGACAATCTTTTTTGTCAGAGGAGCACCAAATCTCATGAAATCAGTTATCTTTTGATATATCTTCTAGCTGGAAGGCAGAAGAGCAGCTACTAGGTCCAACTCATGCTTCAAAAAAAGCTCCACCCTCACATAACATACCTGAAGTCCGTGAAAGGTCTGGGTTCAAAGCGCTTGGATGACAAGAACCACAAGAGGATGGCCAAATGGTATTGTGTCTATCAGTGGCAAGCTCCCAGTTACAGCAGCAGGGAGAAGCAATGGGAAGGAAACAGTTGCTGGTAGAAAAGAGAGGTTTGGCCCAATCCAGATTGGCAACAATTAGCTTAACTCTGGCAGTGCCATTTATGCAGTCTGCCCTTAGCTCTGCAAGCTAGAAGGTCACGTGGGTCTTGAGACAGTTGTGATCGATTGAGAGAGTCTACCAGCTGGCCCAATTCAAATCACCTTGAGCGAATGTTAATTGTTCTGGTGGCTGGTTCTGAAAAAGGGAGAGAGAGAGAGAGCAAGAAAGACTCAGAAACAGAGAAGAGCAGAGACAGAGGGTGTGAGAGACAGATTAGAGAAACAGAGAGAGATGATACAAAGAGACAAAGACAGAGAGGAGAGATGGAGAGAGACATAGACACAGAGAGAGAGACTGAGCAAAATAAAGACAGACAGACTGAGATAGTGAGATAGACAGAGACACACACACAGTCAGAAACACAGAGACAGACAAAGAAACAGAGACAGAGAGACTGAGATAAAAACAGCAAGAAGGACTCAGAAACAGGAGCCGAAACAGAGGGTGTGAGAGAGATTCAGAGAAACAGAGAGAGATGATACAAAGAGACAAAGACAGAGAGAAGGAGAGATGGAGAGAGACATAGACACACAGAGAGAGACTGAGCAAAATAAAGACAGACAGACTGAGATAGTGAGACAGACAGACTGAGATAGTGAGATAGTCAGAGACACACACACAGTCAGAAACACAGAGACAGACAAAGAAACAGAGACAGAGAGACTGAGATAAAAACAGCAAGAAGGACTCAGAAACAGGAGCCGAAACAGAGGGTGTGAGAGAGATTCAGAGAAACAGAGAGAGATGATACAAAGAGAGACAAAGACAGAGAAAGAGAGGGGGCAGATGGAGATGGAGATTCCATTTGTTTACCTTTTTCTTCCATATGAATTTTTCAGCAATTTCTGTCTCCCACATTACCTGACCAGTAGTCATCCAGACTCTGCCTTAAAGCACTCAAGAAAAGGAGCTCACAGGGCACCCATTATACTCTGGGGCAGCTCCAATTGTAAGGTAGTTTCTCCTACATGGAGTCTACATTTGGCTTTTTTAAGTCCTATCTGTTGATCCTAGTTCTTCCTTCTGTGAATTCCTCTCTCACATGACAACCCTTCAAATATTGGAAGTCAGCTCTCATCTCCCTGGCGAGTTTTTCAACCCAACTCTGCTCAGCTTAACTTGATTCAGTGTGCATTTATGGATCACCTGCTACAATCTAGGCACTGTGCTGGGCACTGAGAGCTCAAAAATAAAAGTCTCTACCCTCAAGGAGCTCTTTTGGAAGGAAAGAATATATTCACCAAGAAGTAAAAGTAAAATACATAAAGAGTGATTGGTGGAGCGAAAGGACACTGGGGAACGAGTGTGGACTGCTTGCATTTTTGCTTTTCTTCCCAGGTTATTTTTATGTTTCTAAATCCCATTTTTCTTGTGCTACCAGAGAACTGTACAAATATGTACAAATATATTATATTTAAGACATACTTTAACATGTATGGCACTGCCTGCTATCTAGGGGGCAAAGGTGGGGGGAAGGAGTGGAAAAGTGGGAACAGAAGGTTTGGCAAGGGGCAGTGTGGAAAAATTCCCCATGCGTGTGTTCTGTCAATAAAAAGCTATAATAATAAAAAAGATGATGAGTGGGGAATAAGTTTATTATGAAGGAGTCTGTTGTCAATATAACAGACTTTTGGAGGGCGCCATGGAAAGGCCCAGAATGGTGAAATAAGGCCCTTGGGATATAAGGCGGACATGGGTGGGCTTGAGCAGGGAGAAAGGAACCTTTGACCCGGGCAGCCTAAGTCTTGCCCTCCCAAAGCTTCCTACTAAACAATTTGCTTTTATTGGCCCTGGATGACAGTCAGGAAGAAAGCTGGTGGTGCTAGGAGAAAACAGCCGTCCTTATGAGAGCCGTGGCAAGTGAGTTTGGCAGCTTCGGGAGATGGCGTCCCCTTCGTGGAAGGTCTTCAAGCACAGAGTGAATGGCCATGTTTCTTGTGGAAGAGCTTCTTGGTCAGGCAATGATGGACCACAGGAGGTGCATTGGTTACTGCATCGGCACTGAGCTGAGAACTAAGGATGCAAAGAGAAGTCAAAACTATTTCTGCCTTCAAGGAACGTATTTTCTAATTCAAGGGAAACGTGTAAAATCATCAGGTCCAGGCAAAATCAGTGCAGTTTAAGTGGAAGAGAAGGCATTCGGAGCTTGGGAGAGTGGGAAAAGCCTTGGGCAGAGGGTGGGATGTGTGCTGAGCTGAAAGAGACCTGGGAACAGCAAAGAGAAGGCGGAAGGACAGTTGAGGTTCTGTCCAAGTCTATATCTCAGATGCGAGATGATCTTGAGAATTAACCCAGAATGGGGCAGCTGGGTGGCTCAGTGGATAGAGCATCAGCCCTGAAGGTAGGAGGACCTGAATTCAAATCTGGCCTCAGACACTTAACACTTCCTGGCTGTGTGACCCTGGCCAAGTCACTTAACCCCAATTGTCACAGCAAAAATAAACAAATAAATAAACAAACAAACGAATGAATGAATGGATGAATGGATAAGGTCAAAATAAATGTCACAAATGTCAAAGGAAAGGATTTATATCCTAAAAGAGGAGAGGAAATGGAGATTCATGGGACAACTTTTTAAAAAGCCAGACAGACATTTGAGAGACAAAGTGACAGAATGGAATTCCTCTTCTTGGGAACAGATAATAACTAATATTTCTGTGGCACCAAGCATGCACTGGGACCTTTACGAATATTATCTCATTTGAGCCCTTGGAGGAAGATGTTTTTAATTATCTCCATTTTGTAATTAAGGAATTGGAAGCAAATAGAAATTTAGTCACTAACCTCAGGGCCCGGAGCTAATATTTGTCTGAGGTTGGTTTTAAAATCAGGTCTTTCCGATTCTAGAGCCAATGTTCTATCCATTTGCTCAGCCTGTCGCCTCTACTTTCCTGTCTGTGTGTACAGGTTTTATTCTCCCTCCTCCTGTCTGGACATCCTCAGCTCCTGGCACATAGTAGGTGGCTCACAGTAGACACTCATTTCTATCCTGTTTTTTTTTGTCGTTGCTCTTTCATTTGCTTACTATTTTCCTGTCCTGTTGTTCAAGGTCTCCCTGGCTGGAGAGGAGAGGCAATCTTTGGGGAGTTGGCCAGGGAATGAAAAATGATCCCCTGGCTCCCTGGCTCCGGGCAGTGACAGACAGGGAAGGACATCCCTTCCGGCCTCATCCTTCTCTTTAGTGTGGAGGTTTCCTTTGAAGACCAGGGATATAATTGCATTGGGGTATTTATGTTTCAGTTTATGCCCCCTCAGGGCTTCCTGACAAAGGAGCGTTCGGCAAATCCAATAAGGTTAATGTTTTAAAATACATAAGTGGCACTCCATGATACAATTACAGTATTGGAGCTGAGGAGCCAGGGAAACAAATGCTGTGGGGAGGAGAGCGTCCTCCTGGGGGAATCTCTCGGCTCGGGCACACCGGAAAGGCAGAGCGTGTCACTGGGGAGCCTCAGTCAGCAAAGCTGATAAAATGATCGTTGACCCTAATCTGAAAAGCTATGGCTCGTGGCTTGTTTTGGTCGTTCCCATCTCTGGGCCTTTGTAGGATTTCCTCCATGCCTGGAACGCCTTTCTTTCCCATTTCAGGCTCTTGTCGTCTCTGGTTTCCTTTAAGATTCAAGCTCCGTTTATTTTCAGTATGATAATTCAAACTTAAGATGTTCCTGTGTTCTGAGCCCCGTGTTGGGTAATGAGGACAAAAGGGCGGAATAAAAACAACATCTGTCCCTCAGGAGGGGGAGATCCTCCATCCTTCCCTGGCTCCCAGGGGTTGGTGCGACTTGTAGCCGGATACCACGGATGCTGCCTGATTCTCTCTGGATGAGCAGCTCCACCTAGTGGGGAAGAGACCCAGGTCACAGGAATCTCATATCCTTTGGCTTACCTAGAAAAGCATTTTCTGGGCCAGCCTCGGTTTCCCCATCTGTACCATTGGGACTACAAGAGGCTGCCGGCCTCCTTCTGAGAACATACTGTGGATGCGAGAGATGCCTTTGTATCCCTGGTGTCAGAGAGCATGGCCCAGGTCTGGGCTGAGGAACAGAAAGCTACCCATGTTCATAGAAAGCAGCCGGAGGATCAGAGACAGACTTCCATGAGAGTCACCCTGTGACAGGCCAGCTGGGAAAATCAACGGCTGCACTGAGCGAAAACCACAGAGCTCAGTCATTCCGAGACCCCCGGTCATCCCGAGACCCCCGGTCAGCCTGAGACCCCTGGTCATCCCGAGACCCCCAGTCATCCCGAGACCCCCAGTCAGCCCGAGACCTCCGGTCAGCCCGAGACCCCCGGTCATCCCGAGACCCCCGGTCAGCCCGAGACCCCCGGTCAGCCCGAGACCCCCAGTCATCCCGAGACCCCCAGTCAGCCTGAGACCCCCGGTCATCCCAAGACCTTTGACACGGATCAGCTTGGAGGCTGCTGGGACTTTAATCGCTTCATCCCTTCATGGACTGAGAGAAAGGAGGTCAAGAAGCTGTGCTGTCCTGCACCCTTATTTTTACAGATAAATAAACAGGGCTCGGAGAGACCAAGTGAGTTGTCCAAGTCACCCAGGGAGTGAGTACCGGTATTCAAACCCAGATCCCCTGACTCCGATCAAGTGGCCTTTCCACTGGCCAGTCATTAAGCCCAGTGCATTGCACACAGTGGGTGCCAAATAAATGTCTGATAATTGTAATCAGCCAGAATTTTGAGGTTTCTTTGTGTTTACTTTCTTCTGATTTTAATGATCAGTGTTAGTACTTTACTCTCTGGATACCAAATACTGTGTATTTGGTATCAAAATAAAAAGAACAAAATATTTTAAAAAATCAAAACAAAAGCACAAGATGGGTGATGCTTAATTCAACAAACTCTGGGACCGGAAGGTGGGGGAGACCCCCACGGATCACGTGTTGGGATTGGCTTTGGTCACTGCTGGTTAACCTGAGCGCTCTGTTCTCTTGCTAAAGGGCATGTGTGACCAGAAGCTGCTGCTTGGTCCCTTGGTCCCCATGACAGGCAAGGCAGATGATGTGTTAAAGGTGCTCAGTCCAGCAGGAGCATCCCTCTCCTTAGACTTTAAGAGCCGTGACTGCTGTTTCCCACTCTCTTTCCTCCTCTCCTCCCTTGGGACTTGGAGGGCTCCCAGAAGAGCCCTGGCTCAACAGATCACCAGCCTGGCTGCCGCAGCTGTCACTAGAAAGGGTCATCCCCATAAAGAAAAGACTCGCTTTCCTCAATAAATGACGGACGATGCATGAGATGGGAAGGTGAGCCCATGAACACCGGCCCGCTGAAGTCGCCAGCCTGCTTCCCTCCCGGCCCCACTGCCCATGCCCCAGGAAGGAGCCTCAGAGCTATTTCTCCCCACAGGGATGGGGCTTAGCAAGTGCTTCTGGGGGGCTGCAGCCCCTGCCAGTGAGAAAAAGTCCTCCTTCTATTTTATTTCACAAGCAATGAGGAGGAATTGGTTCCGTTGGATTTCTTGTCAAGCTCGGTTTCTCTGGGCTTCTGCCTAAAATTTCCCTTTCAGGAGTGGATAGTGCTTGTCCTTCTTTGTAAGTTCCAGCATCCTCCTCTCATCTTCTGCGAGCTAGCAATGGAGCTTTCATTCTAACGGGGGTTTCCTTGAGCCGCCATAACCACACAGCAGTACTGGATCGGGCCATTCGCTCTCCACACAGGAAAGAATGAGGAGGTGAAGGGACCAGCTCAACATTAGCAAGTCCAACGGCCTCATTCCCGCCCCCATCCCGTGATTTCTCGGCAGCGTTTGCCTTCGTTTACCTCGGCCCTCTTTCCTCTCTGGTTGAGTGTGAGAGACTCTGTTCTTTCTTGTTTCTCCTCTTTTCTGTCTCTTGGCTTTTTTTTTTTTCAGATCTTCCCTCATCTTCCTGAGCTTCATCCTCTAAGCTCAAGGTCCACCTCCCGTCCTCACTCCTCGTGTGAACCTGAGCAAGCCCAGGTAAGTTTCCAAGACTTAAAGTTGGAAAGGCGCCATCCTGCACTGGTAGATAGAGTTTCCTCCTTAGGGAGTTTCCTTTGCCAGCAGCAATAGAGAGATCCTTAAGGATAAGGATCCTCTTCCACATGATTACTTTGTATTTATTTTGGATATTATTTCTCTCTGCTTACATGACCTGTGTGATCTTCCCTTGGCAGAATAGAAGTCCTTTGGAGGCAGACAACTTCTCATTTTTGTCTTTGTATCCCCAGCACTTAATTCATTTCCTGGCATACAGTCAGTGCTGCATAAATGCTTGTTTAATGACTTGCAAGTTGGTTGACTATCCACTCAAGAACTTTGCAGGAAGCAGAGAACCAGGCAGTCAGTCAGCAAATATTTATCGTGTACTTTCTGTTTGGCACAAAAATCAAGTGTTTGCTGACCAAGGCAATTTTTAGGCTCTTCCTGGTTATGGCCATGGAATTGTATGGGCTTGATGTCTAAGAAATGTATTTTATTTATTACTGTCTGGATCTATGCCTTTCCTTCTTTCCAATTACCTACTTTTATTATTAATAACTTGCTCGAGTAGCTGAGGACGGGGTTATTTCCATGCTATGCCAGTTCTTTCTCATTTCTGTTCTGTCTTCTTGATTTACATTGCTTTAGATCTTTGTTCTAAAAAAGTCAGTGGAATGGTGGTATATAGTATATTTGGAATGGCTCCACTTCAATTAGGCCCTAATTCTGGTTTTTGAAACAAATCAGTTTCATCTTGGTAATATTATTCAGTATTTACCATGTCCCACATTTTCTTTTTTTCAAATAATATAGTATTTATTTGGAAGCAGGGAATTGACATTTTGATATATTATTCAGTGTTTACCATGTCCCACATCTTCTGATTTTTTTCAGATAATATAGTATTTATTTGGAAGCAGGGAATTGACATAATCTTCTCTCTCTTCTTCCTTATTCTTTGATCCATGCTTCCCCCTCTGTTCCTCCTCAGCCTTTAATGGTCCCACCTTTGCTCTGACTCCACTCTGCGTCAGTCTCAGCATTGATTTCATTTAAAGAGTGTTATTGAGTTATTTTCAAAATTCTGCCCTTTGTCTATCCTCTGCTCCATATTTTGGTGCACGAGATGCATTTATTTTCATGTTGATCTTCTTGCAAATAATTTCATGAGCACTGAAACATGATAAACAGACATGCCAGAAACTGATATTTTCTGTTGTCTTTGGATGTATGCTGAACACAAGTCTTGCTATGTCTTATTTTGCCTCTCAAAGGGGAAACCAGGAAATGTTCTTTCACCTAACTGCATTTCCATCCTATTTTCTGGTTTTGTTTACAATGATGAGGTCAGGTTGCTGTAATTCAGTTCCTCCAGCCTTGGTCATTAAAAAACAAGACTGAAAATCTCAAGTAGCAACAGCTATTACAATTTACGAGGATCTGACTGTGATTCTAAGAAACCTTGCTTCCCTTTCTAGCTCTTACAACCACAAGGAAAAGAGAAGGACTGAGCAAAGGGCTGGTGCCATTTTGAATTCATTTTTGTTTCGTGGATAACCAGACTGAAAGATTTTATCACAAAGTAGTTGCCAAGCTTCTGGAGGTGGCCCTGTACTTAGCAAGGATGCTCCTAGGAAAACGGCTCACTCCACCGCTGGACCCATCCTCCCCGTCAAGCAATTGCTCAACCTTGAACTCCTTCCCAGCTCCTTACTTTCCCTCCCTCTACCCATTTCAATCAAAGATTTTCTCTCCATGGTATCCCTCCCATCTGTTCTTTTCTCTCCACTCACATAGACTCCCCCCCTTAAATACAGCTCTTATTATAACACATGTGAACTCTTTCAATAGTTTCCTAATTGGTCTCCCACCTCACGCCTCTTCTCTGATACACTATTGTCTAAATTATATTCTCAAAGCACAGGTCACATCCCTGCCCACCGAAACTCTAGGACATCCTATTGTCTACAGGAACAGATGCAAACTCCTGTGTTGATCAGATAGCGTCCTTCCAAACCTGGCTCCAGCTCTGCTTTCCAGCCTGATTTTATGTGATAATCCTTCAAAAAAGGATTCTATAGTCACATGTTCTATGTAGAGCCTCTTGTTGTTCCCACAGAAACCCCCACTTCTCTCTATGCCTTTGCAAGGCTGTGCCTCGGGCCTGACATGTTTTCCTCCTCACCTCCATCTTTGAGAATTTCTTGTTTCCTTCAACATTTGGCAGAGAGTCTGTTCCTCATCTCCAAGCTGTAGATCTTTCAATGACCTTGTGACTTGCACATATTTTGAACATACTTACATGTAAATATACGTAAGCTCCTTGAGGGAAGGGACTTGTTTCTGTTCTCTCTGTCTCCCCCTTGCCCGGCTCAGGTTGCTTACTGATTGATTGGATCATGGATGGAAGCTTTCCGGTTTGGTAGTTTGCTACAAACTGTGCTGTGCTCCCACGCTGGGAACCAGGGTCACTCCCATCTTACAATCAGACATAGGAGTAGAACTTTATATATTAAACTAACAACAGGCCCTCCCCTCTACGCAGCTAGATGGCTGGTACCCAGACTTCATTTTATCCAGGTCTTCAGCATCGTCAGTCTGACTGAACTATAGATTTGGGTTAAAGACCTTGGAGGGACTAAGAAGAAAGTTTCTCACAATTAGAGCTGTCCGAATATGGAATGAGCCTGGGGGAGCACAAAGGCACTGTGCCCCCCCTTTCCTGTAGGTTTTAAGGGGAGGGAGATGATTTATAGAAAATATACGTGATAGGGTATAGGCTGGAATAGATCCCTCTGAGGCCTTTCCTATCCAACTATGAGATCTTATGAAATATAGAACATAGAACAGATCTAGGAGGGAACTTAGAAACCCAAACTGAAAAATGTCAGCATTGGAGATGGGGGTGGGGCTTAGACCAGAGAATAGACAATATCAGAATCAGGAGTCAGTTATTGAGCTTTGAGCAAGCACTCACCATCATGTGCACAATCCTTACCTGTAAGTGGAAAAGCTCACAGTCCAAGGGGCTGGGAGTCAACATAAATGTATATGATGTCCACAAAGATATAGAGAAGATAAAGGAGTGATAATAGACAGAGGCAAGGGGGAGAGGAGAGTCAGGAAAAGCTTCTTGCAAAAATGGGCCTTTGGAGGAGACCTGCAAGGAGCACAGGAGCTAGGAGACAGAGGTGCACAGAGAGAACATTCCAGCCTTGAAGGACAGTTTGAACAAATGCTTAGAGATGGGAGAAAGGAATGTCTGGGGAAGGAACAACATTTATTATCAGGAGATAATAATAATAGCTAGTATATTACCCAGGGATATAGGTGCTATTTTGATTTCCATTTTACAGGGAAGGAAACTGAGTAAAACAAGAGTAAATGATTTGCCTGGGGACATATAGCTATTAAGTGTCTAAAGCAAGATTGAATTTTTATATTCTTAACTCTAGATCCAATTCTCTGGTACCGATCACCCAGCTGTATGGAGTATATGGAAGGTAATAAGCCTTGAAATGTAGGAAGAGGCCAGGTTATGAAGAATTTTGAAATCATAGAATGGGAAGGTCTTAGAAAGTGAAAAAGAAGGTGACAACTAGGAGTGACCTTGGAACCTAGAACATGGAACCTCAGAACTGGGAATGACTTTAGATCATGGTATGTCAGAACTGGAAGGGATGTCAGAGTATAGAACATAGAATATCTGAGCTAGGGAAAACCTTAGAAATAGAACATGGGATGTCAGAGCTGGGAGGGACTTTAGAACATGGGATGTCAGAACTGGAAGGGATGTCAGAGTATAGAACATAGAATATCTGAGCTGGGGAGACCCTTAGAAATAGAACATGGAACCTCAGAACTGGGAGTGACTTTAGATCATGGTATATCAGAACTGGAAGGGATGTCAGAGTATAGAACATAGACTATCTGAGCTGGGGAGAGCCTTAGAAATAGAACATGGGATGTCAGAGCTGGGAGGGACCTCAGAACAGAAAACAAACAGAAAAAGCTTGTATGACTTCTTGCAGAATGAAGTTAGCAGAACCAGGTGATCTGTTTATATAACGACCACAACATCAAAAGGAAACCGACTCTAAAAGGCTTATGGATTCTGATCAATCAAATGACTAATCACCCTTCCAGAGCCTGCAGTTGAAACCTACCCCCATCATCTTAGCAAAGAGGGTGAATTGTAGCTGCAGAATGATATATATTTCCAGGCACAACCATTGTGATGCTAATTTGTTTTATCCGAGTATAAACTTTTTCTTACAAGGGAGGGCTTTTAGAGGTGAGCAGAGGAAAGGAAATTGAAGAAATGTAACTGTAACAGACATAGATATTACAATACCAAAGAAAGATGGAGAGAGACGCATACAGAGGGAGACAGAGACAGAGAAACAGAGAGAGATGAAGACAGAGACAGACGGGGGGGGGAGGAGAAGGAGCAGGAGGGAAGAGAATGAAATATATACAGAAAAAAGAACCAAAGGAGACCAGTTGGAGGACTTCAGAGATGGGCAGAGACAAGCAGAGCAGTGTCAGTACCGACATGTTAAATTTAATGGTTATTAAAAGGATGAAATTGGTTGTTGTGGATTCAAAGTTTTAAGAACAATCCATCTTGTGTAGCTTTCTTTGTCTATGGAAATGTTTACATCGTTGATGATCTTCTAGATGAATATTATACGCACACACGTGTGTGTGTATATGCATGGGTACACATATCTATCCACCCATCTGCCTATGTGTCTAGGCATCATGATAATGATGTTTAATATCACTTCAGTTGAAAACCCCATAATAAAACTAGTGCTTTCTCTAAGACAAAAGCAAAGCAAAGAGAATATTGAAGCTTACAGGGATCATAAAACACATGTCATGGTTGGGAAGAACCTTGGGGCACAGAATGCAAAGTCTTAGATTTGAGAGGAAACATTGGAAATCAGGATTCCTAACCTTTCATTTGACTTTGGGGGGAAATGAGACCCAAAGAGGGGGAGTGCTTTGCTAAAGGCAAAAAGAGAGATAAAGGAAGATATTGATAGTTGGGATCAGAAGCCAGGTCTTTGAAGTCCTTGTCCAATTGTTTTGGGTTCAAGCCCAGTGAGTTTTCATCCTTAGCAAAGGTTGGAAAGAGTGATTTATTTTTGCAGCACACAAGCATTTCTGCAGGAGAGGTAACTTTTAAAGCTCTTTTAATGACTTGCTGGGGAACTCAATAAAAGGGCTCCTTAAATAATCACATGATAGCTCAGGCGTGGAGGGGGAGCCTTCCTTTTGCCCCCATAGGTCTGATCTCCCATTGTGAAAAGTTGTCCCATTGTGCTCACTGAGCAGATAGCATGTCTTTGAAAGGTCCTTGCGGTGCCCGGCCGGGTCCAGCCTTTGGCTGTGGGATGCTCTGGAGTTCTGTCTCATGGTGGTCGTGGCCACAGGCCCCACACTCACATCTCTGGGTGGAAAGGATACCCAGATGCGCCGTGACGCTCTCCATGGGACCCCCTCCTGGAGAGCAGCTGCCCCTAACCATGGTCCAGGCTTTGCAAACCCTCCCAGCTCTGGCTGAGCTTCCTCCTGGGAGGTCTGTGAGCAGAGGCTGGATAACGGTTCATCAGGGACGAGGATGGGGATGCTGCTGGGGGACAGCCGGCCTTTCTGGAGCACTCAGAGGCTTACAAAGCACTTCAGAAGCACTGGCTCACACGATCCTCGCAGCAACTCTGCATGAAGAACCTACACATATCATTATAATTCCCCCTTCTTAGAGGAGGAAACTGAAGCTCAGAAAGCTCAAGGGTCTGGCGAAGGACCACCCAGCTAGGGCACGTTTCAGGCCGATTGGATTTTATATCCCCTTAATTCTAAGGTCTGCGCTCCGCCTGAGATGCCAAGTTGTGATGGTGGGAGGAAGTGTAGCCTTGGAGTATTAGAGCTGGAAGTGACCTCAGAGCTCACTTTGGAGGATGAGGAAATGGAGGCTGGGAGGGCAATGGCCCAGGGTCACACAGCTCATACACAGTCAGGGATACACGCGGTCCTTGGCTCACGATGGAAACTCTGACCCCACGTCCTGCCTTTGCTTTGCCTGGTGCTCAGCCATGGAACGTTCTCACCTCCTGAGTTTCCTGGCTTTCTTTGCCCCCCGAAATCCCGTCTTTACATCCAGCCTCCCCAATCCCTCTTCATCCCAGTGCCTTGTCTTGTTAATCATTTGCTGTTTATCATGTATGTTGTTGTTCAGTCCTATCTGACTCCATTTGGGGTTTTTCCATTTCCTTCTTTAGCTCATTTTACAGATGAGGAAACGAAGGCAAACGAGGTGAAGGGACTTGTCCAGAATCACCCGGTCTCTGAGTCTCTGAGGTCAGAGCTGAGCTCTGCTTTCCCTACCTCCCTACAGGGCCACCTACCTGGCCTTTATCCTTCATATAATTTACTTATGTTTGCTTGCCTGTTGTTTCCCTCATGGGGGCATGTTTTTGTACCCCAGTGCTTGGCACATAGTAGGTACTTAATAGTATTTGTTGAGTGGGTTTTACCACATTTCTATGAAACACAACCCATCAGGGGTTCTTGGTCAGGCAAAGGTTATATCACAGTCAGTCCCTTGATGGCCCCATGACTAAAATTCTGATTTCAGGCCTTTTTTGTGGGTCCTGAAGGATGCGCTTCCTGTGATATAATTTTGGACACAACAGGTCGATGTCACCCATAAAGAATAAGCAGAATGGTCAGTCTGGGCTCCATCCCTTGGCGTCGGATCCCCAGGCCTTGCTCCACGAGGCTGCAATTCTACTGCTACAAGGAAGCCAGGAGGGGCAGGACAAGGCATGGAGTCTTTCTGGATCTTACTTTCTTCCTTCAAAGAAGGATTGATCGCTTTGAGGCTGCTCCATATTCTGACTCCCGTCCCCGAAGGTCCCTCCTAACTTTGACGGTCTGAGTTCTGGGTTCTAGCTCATCTCGGACGTTCTAAAGTATCTCCGAGGCTGACAGTGCGTGTTCTTTATTCTACTTGTGAGCAATGTCCTTGCCCGTAGCCACGGCAGCCACAGACCAAAGGCCCTCGGCACAGACACAGAAGGTTATTACCTACAGAATATAATTTTAAAAATACATCTCCCACTCCAGCTGGCTGAAGCCTGAAATTCGACTACAGGAGCTACCTTACTTCAGCTCAAAGTTCCAAACCATGTTCCAAATAAAGATCTCCCTGGAAAATTAATATTTAAAGTCTTCTCTGAGTCATGATTTAATGTTCTGTTCTCAGCATTAGACAAGGTCGATATGGGATTCATCCACTTGAATACGGTCCCTGCAGTTTTTGCAAAAGGAAAATGGAAGCATCATGGAGTCATTGAGCATCTGAGAAGATGCCCCAGCCAGTGGGTGACGGGGGAGGAGGCAGTTCCAAGACAGCAGATTTCACTCAGGATCTGAGCTTAGTTCTCAGGAGATGTGAGTCTGAACTTGACAACATCACTGTCCGGGCTTCCCCTTCCAGCTGGCTGGGTTAATCCTGTCTTTCCACCCATTGTTCTTGACACTCATCTGGGACCAGGTGAAAGCAGGGTAATCCCTCTTCCACGGGGCAGCCTGGGACGTCTCCAACTCTCCTCCTAAGCCTCTTTTGAGAAGTTTCTTCTCCAGGCTACACATCCTGGAGTCCTTCGGCAGATCCCGGGCCCCAAAGACCTTCCCCTCCCAGCTTCCCTCCATATCTATGTACACTGTCCAGCTTAGCAGCCTCCTTCCTACTCCGTGGCTGCCAGTCCTGCCCCCGGTGTCTCAGACGTGGGCAGTGAGAGCGGGACTCCCAGCCTCCTTCCTACTCTGTGGCTGCCAGTCCTGACCCCGGTGTCTCAGACGTGGGCATTGAGAGCGGGACTCCCAGCCTCCTTCCCAAACCGTGGCTGCCAGTCCTGCCCCCGGTGTCTCAGACGTGGGCAGTGAGAGCGGGACTCCCAGCCTCCTTCCTACTCCGTGGCTGCCAGTCCTGCCCCTAGTGTCTCAGACGTGGGCAGATGAGAGCGGACGCTTAGCACTTGAGCTCTGGATGTTAATGCTTTCCACAGTCTCCAGATCCCATTACATCCCAGCTGCCCCGTCTCCTATCAATTTATAGGGAACATGAAATGGCTCCAAGCCTCAGGTCTCTGCTGGGTAAGCCTCAGTCTCCCCTCTTGTACCTCTGAGGCTGACTCTGTGCATGGGAGGGTCAGGTCATCTTACTAGATGCTCGCTCTTTGTCCAAGGACCCAGAGCCCCCGGAGACTGGCTCTGTCGGTCCCATGTCAGCTCTCCTCCCAGCTGGGGACCGTTCTCACACCGATGAGGAGACCACGTACACCATTGGCCGAGTCATTGAGAAAAATGCTAAAAAAGCGGAAGGCAAACAGCTCTGCTGGGGACGTCCGCCACGCTGGCAGCAGATCATGTGGTGATTCAACCACTCAACGGCCTCCCACCCGTGTCCTTACCCTGCTCTGGAGCCCACAATATCCCATCTTCTTCACAAGAAGAGCATGAGAGACTTCGCCAGAGCTCCTGTCACTGCTGAGGAGAAGCCAAGTCGTGCAGTAAATAGAGCACCAGCCCCAAAGTCAGGAGGAGCTGAGTTCGAATCCAATCTCAGACACTTCCTAGCTTTGGGACCCTGGGCAAGTCACTTAGCCCCAGTGGCCTCAGCAAAAGCAATAGATAGATGATATCTGCAGCCTTTTCCCGAACTGTTACCCAAAGGATCTCTGTACCCAGAGATGGGAATAGCTCAAGCTGTTCCGGCTCCACCATCCCTACCCTCCGGCAAATTTATCATAGTTCTGGAGACTTTCCAGGCTCTCTTCTCGTAGGGTGGAGACGCCAGTGGGCACACGGACTGGCGCTTGCTCATCCCTTGTTCTAAATGCACAATGAGCCCTTTTCTTTCTCAGGAAAGTCTTCTCTGATGACAACTTACATTCCACTTTTCCTTAATCCCTTGATTGCAACTAGTCACGGCATGTGTGTCCCTTTAAGGCTTCCCTCTCCCCGACACCTCCCAGGGGATCCTTATTTAGAATTTTTTTTGAAAACATAATTTCCTAAGATCTGCACAATGGGTGCCAAGAATGAGGTAAGACGCCTTAACAAAGAAGAAAGAAATATTCCACGTCTTCTTTCTTCTTTTCCTCCTTTGACTACTCTCTTCCATTTCTTCTTCCTTCCTTTCTCCTTTCCTTCTTTCTCTTTCTTCCTCTTCTTCCTTCTTTCTTTTTTCCTTTCTTTTTTCTTTCTTTCCTACCTAGAGTCTGCACAAGTGGGAAGGCATATATACTCATTGCCAAAGTGCGATGGGATGCTGACAGATATTGAGCCACATGTACAAATGAATGATTCATTCTTTATTGAATCCCCATTTTCCTGTTAACCATTTTTAATACTTAACATGCATGCCTGCAAGCTTTAGAAACCAAACATGATTTGTGGATCCAATTTAAAAGCCTCTTATTGAAAGAAAATCTATTGTTTAAATTTTCATTTTAATCATATAAAATATTCACCAACATTGTTTTTCTTGCTGGGATTTTTAAAAATCATACTGGGTATGTTATCTTGGGGAGAGGAAATGTTGATGGAGTGTGCAAATACAATATCCATTTCCCACAGCAAGCTCGGACAAGAAACGACTTCAGGGTACGGGATTTTCTTTTTTTCTTTCTTCTTTTGACGTTGCTTTCCAAATTTCAGGGTAAGCAGACACTGTCCTATCATCAAGTACCCATACTGAGCCATGTTCTTTTTCAGAAATCCAATTCTTCAGACATTTTACCAAATCATAGCATCTGAAGATACTTTAGAAACCACTGAACCCAAATGATCACCAGAAAGAACTGCCAATCCAACAGTTTCCAGTCTCTTCTTGATGATTCCAGTAGGCTGGAAGACAGAAACTACCACTTCCAAAAACAACAGAGTCCATACTGGCACAGGTCTAAATGGTTGGGACTTGTTTCCTGATGTCAAACTTAAATTTTCCTCTTTGCAACTACTATTGCTCCAGAAGAAATGCATGGCTACATATCATTTTTCTTTCTTTTTAAAATTATTATAGCTTTTTTATTGATAAAACATATGCATGGGTAATTTTTCAACACTGACCCTTGCAAACACTTCTGTTCCAGCTTTCCCCTCCTTCCTTCCACTCCCTCCCCTAGATGGCAGGCAGTCTCCTATGTTTTAAACATGTTAAATTATATGTAAAATACAATATATCATGCCATTTTTTCTTATTCTCGATAGAGCTGTCATATTTATCCAGTAACTTGCCCTACCAAAGACCTTTGTTGCCATCATGCTCTCCAGATTGGTCTCTGTCTGCTACAATCCCCTTATAACTCTACCCTTCCTACTCTCTATAACTCTTAATTAGCCTGGCACAATGTCTTGAGTTATAAGATAGATAAGGAGTAGGATGAATGGAGTAGCACTTTAGATTAGGAAGATATCTTGTGTGAAGAAATCTAGAAACTCAAAATGGGGACCATGGTGGATAACACTAGAGTGATGATTAGTGGAAGGAGAAAGAGAAGTATTTTTTTACATCAGAATATGCTAAGAATAATCTGGAGAAAAAAGAGGAAACAGATGAGTTATTCAGGAAATAGATCACAAAACTAATGCAGTCATTCAGTCAGCAAACATTTATCAAATATTTACTATGTGCCAAGAATTATGCCAAGCTCTTGGATGCAAAGAAAGGCAAAATAGCCCCAGTCCTCAAGGAGCTCACAATCTAATAGGAGAGGGAATAGCTGCAATGGGACCATTCATCTAAATGGGAAATTAAAAGAGCCCTTCCATAAATGGAGGATCTGGGGTGAGCTTGCTGATGTCTATCCTCCACCTTTTCTAATCAGAGGGTAGGAGGTATCCTAGGGCCAAGACAGGTAATGAGAAATTTCAGAGTTTATCCAACCTTGCTGATGGTGAAGACCAAGGGATCAAAAAGGTAGGATATGATGATTACATTATAATGTTTATGGAAAACTTCATTTAGTCATATATCTTCTGGGGTTTTCTTTTTTCTGCCAAAATCAGAGCAATAATAACTTTATGACTGCCTTAAAGATAATGTCTTCTTGAAAAAGATTGAAAAATCAATAAGAGAAAATTCTCTTCTGGATCTGATTGTCATTAGCATAGCAGAATTGGTTGCTGGAATGTAAAAGATGAAAATCGTGGGAGGAATGGAAATCTACTTCCAGAATTTGTGGTAGAGAAAAGGAAAATAGTCCATTCTGATAAATATCTTAGATTCGAATAAAGCAGAATTCAAAAGAATAGAACCCCATGGGCAAAAACTCTAAAGGGTAGGTGAGCCTGAGTCTGAGGTCATAAAGTCTAAGATCTTAAAAAAAGACATTTCCAATGAGGTGGGACAATGGAAGCTTTCCAGGTCTGGAAAGACTAATGTGAATACATATGAAACTGACCAATCAACTTAGATTTCAAAAAGAAATGAAGAGAAGTTGGAAGCAGGGGAAGGTAGCACAGCATGAATAGGAAGCATTTTCCTGAACTGTGAAAATAATATCAGGAGTTCAAACTGAAATGACAAGAAAAGTGAAGAGGAATATATTTTTCTTCCAACACTTGAGAGCATAGGAATAAATGGAGTTTTCCTTAAAATGATCAGTAGCATTTATTTAAAACCATCAGTAGCAAATATAGGGATAAATTAAAAGCATTCCCAGTAAGATCAGGGATGAAACAAGGTAGCTCACTATCACTATTCAATATTGTAATAGAAATTTTAGCTTTAGCAATAAGAGAAGAAAAAGAAATTAAAGGAATTAGAGTAAATAATGAGGACACAAAATTATTACTCTTTGCATATGATATGATGATATATTTAGAGAATATTAGGGAATCAACTCCAAAAAAACTACTAGAAATAATTAACATAATATTGCCTAACATTGTCTCTAACATAAAAAATAGAAAAAAGATCCACATGACAAAAATGTTTGTAACAGCCCTTTTTGTAGTGGCAAGGAAACTGAATGGACGCCCATCAGCTGGAGAATGGATGAATAAATTATGATATATGAATGTTATGGAATATTATTATTCTGTAAGAAGCAATCAGCAGGATGATTTCAGAGAGGTCTGGAGAGACTTACATGAACTGATGCTGAGGGAAGTGAACAGAAGCAAGAGAACATTGTACACAGAAGCAACAAGATTACATGAGGATCAACTGTGGTGGATGTGGCCCTCTTCAGCAATGAGATGATTCAGGTCAATTCCAATAGACTTGTAATGGAGAGAGCCATCTATACCCAGAGAGGGGACGGTGGGGATTCAATGTGGATCACAACATAATATTTTCACCTTTTGTTGCTGTTTGCTTGCTTTTTGTTTTCTTTCTCATTTTTTCCTTTTTTAATCTGATTTTTCTTGTGCAGCATTATAAATGTGGAAATATGTATAGAAGAATTACATGTGTTCAACATATATTAGATTATTTGCTATCTAGGGGAGGGATGATAGGAAGGGAGGGAGAAATATTTGGAACACAAAGTTTACAAGGCTGAATGTTGAAAACTTTTTGCATATATTTTGAAAATAAAAAGCTATTTAAAAAGGTTTTTGTAACTTTGCCATTGGGAAAAAATGAGAATCAAAGAAGCATGGAATTACTGTTTGGCAGACTAATAACTAATGAAGGGAGAGCCGTTCATTTCTTAAATTTGTTTCATTTCTTACTCCAAGGAAAAGTCTTTGCACCAGAAAAAGCAGAACAAGAATAATCAGCAAAAAGTTCATAGGTTGTGATTGAATTTTAGCAAAAGGGTAAACTGAGTCAGAGAACATTTATTAGCAGAAGCACACCACCTGACAATAAATGGGTCCAAGATTTGCCTCCATTAATGCCAAATAGAGTAAAAAGACAGCTCCTCTATTACAGGTTTTGGGGAGTATAGAACAAAGAACCGAACAGGATAGTTGACATCTAATGACTCTAATGACTTAACCATTTGTAAAGATTCCAACAATGGGGTTTAGGGCAACGTGACTAGTTACAGAGTTAAGGTTCAAGGAAGAACTTGATTGGTTGGAAGTTTGGTAACTGGGGCTAGCAACAACAAAACAATTCTTTCATGAGATTAAGAGCTGCTCATTATCTAAGTGTAGGTGTGAGATCTTGGCTCAGACTTTTGGATGGTAAACCAGACATCCTTGACAGACAGGCTCGATTTCCTTTCTGTTCACACACATTTTCCAAGATTAGCAAAATTCCTTGAGCAAAACAGCTGGATGTTTAAACTTAAGCATTATGGGATGGCTGAACTCTGAACCAAGTTCAGAGACAAAGAACTATGACTTAAGCAGTTATGAGACAAAATCAATCGTTTGTAAATAGAATCAATCCAAAAATGATAGGTGATCGATCTTAATCTTTTTATATATAAGACTGAGTAAGAAGAGAGGAAAAGAACCTCACTACCTTTGATGAAGTCCTATTCCCTGAATCCTTAGGTACTAAAAAACCAGCAGATGTTATGGCTGAGCCACATCAGCGATAATGAAAAAGACTTTGAAGAACACAAAAGACACCAAAGGTCTGGACAATGACAAATTGTGTAATTTTCAGAGAAAAGGGAAAAGATTAGAGCCTGCGAATAGGAGGCTAATGAGTATCACAAAATCAAATCACAAAAGCCACTGAAGCCAGCTCATGCTTGAAAAGAATCCTATGACACAGTTGATACCTGGTCACTTCAGCTGCAAAGGGAGCTTCTTTCTCCTTAATATGAAGAATGAATTTCTTTCTTTGTAAATTTGCTCTCCCTCAATTGCTTCTATTTCTCTGAGGTCAAACACAACAAGTATAAGCTTGCCTCCTTTGCGTACTTGAAGTCATCCGTTAGGTTGTCTCTGGGCTTCTTTTTTCCAGCATAGATATTCCCACAACTGATCCCTGTATAACATAATTCAAGGTCCTTCTGCACCATGACTGCTCTGATGACTCCAGATGATCAGTGTCCTTCTCAAACTGGGCTGCTCAGAACTTAGTACAGTCCATGGATGATTTGTTGATGGCATAAGAATATATGGTAACAGTCACTTCTTTCTTCTTGGAAGATCCCTCTTAATGCAACCCAAAGTCACGTGAGCTTTTCTATCTTCCACGTCCCACTGGGAGATATACACCAGGAGTATCATCCACTAACATCTGTGGATCTCTTTCAGAACAATCACTGTCTAACTTTACTTGTTTCTTTCTGTGCTTGTGAGGCTGGTTTTTTATATTCTGCTGCAAGATTTTACATTTATCGCTATTGAATTTCATCTCATGAGATTAAGCCCAGTTCTCTAGCCTTTTAAGATCAACTTGTGAGGCTCAGTTAAAGAGCTGGGAGTATTAAGTCTGGAGAATAAAAAATGCTAAGGGAGTCAGGCTGGCCCTGCTCCAGAACTGGAATAAAGAGAGAATAGACTGACTCTACTTGTTCTCGGAGAACAGTGGTTCAGTCAATGAGGAGTGATGGATGCAAGTTAACATTGGACGGCAGGGCTGGCTTCCTATTCCTTAGAGCTGGTCCCGGATGGAGGCGTTTGCTCAGAATTCAGGGAGCCTTTCAGGTCTTCAGGAAGAGTCAGGACAACCACGGGGAGATGGCTGCTCCTTTTCAGCATCCGGATGATACTACAGCTACTGGTCCATTACTGCACTTGTACATGCAGGGCTAGTCTGAGCGCCATGGCCCCTTCTAGCTGGGGACGCTGTGAAACCCTCTGCACACTGGGGCTGCTTCCCCCTTACTCCCAGTACTGTTCACTCCCTACAGCTTTTAAAAATGTTACTTTACAGCGTCACCTTGTGGATTCATCCTGACCTTGGATTTCCTTTTGGTTTTGGTTCTGGTCAGACTGAGTCTCAGAGAATATACATCGGGATATACATACACACATGCACATGTAATATACCTCTGTGCATATGGATAGAAACATGTGTGTATTCATATGTGTACAAGTCTTAAGCACACATGTGTGTTATGTGTATGTAAGTATCTGTGTGTGTGTTAGAAAGGACTTTGATAAGACAGAGAGCGTCCGGATGCCTAGCACGAGGATGAAAAGCTCTTCAATCATGTCGCATGAAGACTGATCGACAGAACTCTGGACCCTTTACTTGGAGGAGACCAAACTTAGGGAACCGTAATATCTGTTTTCGCGTGGTGACACAGGCAAGGACCAAGGCAAGGAAACAAAGGCATGTATTTGGAAAGCTGCTGTATGAACAATGATTCCAACATTAGTTAGTAACTGTGTAATTCTTAATTAAGTCACTTAAAATTTCTTTGAGTCTCAATATCCTCATCTGTCAAATGGGAATGATATTAGTATTTCCTCATGGTTTTTGTAATGATCCGATGTGATAATAAATTCCAAGACCAGCATATATCTTAAAGCCTAAGGCTGTCCTCATTTGAAACCTTATTTCACTTGCTCAGGGGAGTTAGAACCAGCAGCAAAGTGGGGAAGTCTGAGAGGCTCAGATTTCATGGAAATCAATAAAAGAGAAAGTTTCCTAACAATTAGAACTGTCCAAAGAGAAGAATGGCCCGGCCCTGGCAGTCACGAGGGTGAACAGAGGCAGCATCCAGGGAGCGGCCTCCACTTGCCTGCCTGCACCTCCGCTGTGGCTACGTAGGGCTAAGGAGCAGGGACAAGCTTATGGAAGAAGAAGAAGAGCTGCATTTCCCCACTGGCAGGGGAAGCTGAGCAAAGCACATTCTTGCATCTTCTGAGCCCAGTGAGGGCGTGTCCCCCGGGGGTGTGAGTCCCCCCCCCTTCTGTCCTGGGCTGCAGTCCTTCGGGAAGTGGCCTTGGGGACCCTTCGGGGTCAGTGTTTCTCCCCCAGCACGTGGATCTCATGGCCGATGGTCAGCCTTCTCCTAGCAGGCAGAGACCTTGCTGAGAACAACAACCAGGGGCTGCGGCCCCGAGATGGGTTGGCTCCGAGGCTGCTCTCCCATGGAGGCCTGAAGGGAGGCGCACGGCCAAACATAATGATCTGTGAATGTGATTTTGGGGAGCTATTAAACTAGGTGACCTGAGGAACGGATGTGGAGCATGAGAATTGCTCTGTATTTGGAGTCCTAGAGTAACTGGGCTTAAGCCTTCGCTATCCTGCTTACTTTGGATAAGTCCATTTATTTTGCCCAAGTTACTGGTACACAGTAGGCACTTAATACACGCTTATTGCTTAATTTAGAGATTGTCATTGCATGTTATACTCCTTATAAAATGAGGTGGTTGGACTAGGGGACCACAGCATGGTGTGGGGGAAGGTCTCCGATTTAGTCCAAGGACTCGGGCTTCATTCTCAGCTCTTCCCCTTCCTATATGATTTTGGACAATCACTTACCTCTATGGGCCTCAGTCTCCTCCTGGGGAATCAATGACCTCCAACCTCCCTCCAACTGGACCCTTCCAGTCCCCTCCCAGCTTGGCCATTCCGGCTCAGAGCCAGTCCCCGTCAGCTAGCATTGGTTAAGCGCCCACTCTGCTCAGGGCACTGGCGTCAAGACAAGGTCATGGCAAAACCAGACAGAAAGGACTCTGCAGGGGTGAGGAAACAGAGGCCGGCGGTGGCCCTGCCTCCAGGAGGCCGAGGGGTGGCCCTGCCTCCAGGGGGCCGGCGGGTGGCCCTGCCTCCAGGAGACCGATTGGTGGCCCCGACTCCAGGGGGCCGGCCGGTGGCCTTGACTCTAGGAAGCCGGCCGGTGGCCCTGCCTCCAGGGGGCCGGCCGGTGGCCCTGCCTCCAGGAGCCATCCGGGTTTTGCAGGAGACCGGGGCAATATAGACATTCCTCTGCAGTGCTTACTTTGTTGTGCTCTGAAAGAAAAGATCATTTTTTTTCCTGACTGACTAATTGAATTATCTCCAAAAATCAATAAAGCTTTAGGGATTCCGGACAATTGATTGGGAAACCTCCCACAAGCTCATGTTTTTAGTCTTTCTAAAGAAAGTTTCTTCCACGGCTGGAGGTTCATTAGATTCTAATAAAGACATGACTAAATCCTTCAGGATCCAATGATGGATCCTCAATCTCTGTTCTCCCTCTGAGACTTATGGCCTGTTTGAGTCCAATAACTATTTATTGATTAAGACCTTTCCCTGATGTGAGTCCCTCCTCTTCCTCCACTATCAGGACTCCATTCATCCTCATGATCCACCTCTGTGGGTTGAGCCGTGGGGATGAGATGAGATCAGTTGAAAAAGACGCTGCTCACTGGTCTCCCCTTATCTCTGTACCCCCTTTCTGGGGCCACATGGACATGGAAAGAAACTCCCATTAAAATCCCCACAAAGTGGCAGAAAATGAGCCACGAATGGTTTAAACATCATTCTAATCACGCATTTGAAATACGCCACAGAACTGTGCAAAGTCCTGGGTTATGGCAACGAGTCTCATAGTGGGCTTTGGTGCTGCCCGGAGGAGCTGGGCTCTCTTTCAGCAGCTCCTCTCATTCTTATGGCGCTTTCCAGTTTTACAATCTCATTTATTTTCATGATCTCAGAGAGGCAGCTAAGTGCACAGTCCCCTAGAGCAATCAACTTGGAGGCAGGAAAACTAACTTTGAATTCTGCTTCAGGTACTCACTAGCCTTGGGTCCCTGGGCAAGCACGTTGCTTCCCCTCACTTCCTTATCTGTAAAACGGGGTTCATTACAGCACCCTCTCCCAGGGCTGTTACCAGGATCAAATGAGAGGATGTGTTTAAACCACTATGCAAACCTTAAAGTGCTATGTAAAGGCTAGTTGGGGCTGCTGTTGGTAACTGAAAACTGGCTAGGGAGGTTTCACATCTGAAAAACAAAATTTAGCTGCTCGTGATCTTCTAGAACCAATAAAAAGAGAACCCTGGATCGGAGCCAGGGATTAGCTACAAATCATAAGCCTGATAAAAACTCACTGTGTGATGTTGGCCAAGTCCCTGCCCTTGATCTGTCAATCAGAAAGAAGGACTAGAAAACAGATGAGGTCCTTGCCATTCCTAGGTTGCTGTGAGGAAGAGATGGGGCTCTGGTCCTTGACAACTGCTTCCAAGGCTTCAACTGAGACTGGCTGCCCTGGGCTCCCTCACTTCTCTTCACCTCTGAAGTGATGATTTTCCCCAAGCATAAAATCTTATGTACTTGGGGCACCATCTGGTCTTCTTGAAATGCCCTTTCCACCTGCTCCCCATGGTTTTCTACCCAACACCACCAACATTGGGAAGTCTTCCATGATTTCCCCATCCTCTTCTTCCTTTAGCCCATTCCCTCCTCACAAATAGCCCTAGAAATGACTTTCCCTATTTTGTATCCCTAGTAAGCCTCCCACATCACCAACTCTGCATTATTTTGTCTATTGCCATTGTATTTATGTAGTAGAAAAAGCCCTGATTTTGAAGACAGAGGACCCATTCTTTGATTTATGCTTGGATGATCTTAAACCGACTCATTCCTTCTGCGACTAAAGTGTCTCCACTGAAGGAGGCAATTACAAATGTACACTTATAATGATCAAGCTTGGCTAGCTCCCCCAAAGGAGAAAATATACCTCCCTCCTTTCTTTGCAGAGCTACATATACATGTCAAGACTTGGTTGATACATTGATTTATTCTGTGAATTATTTCTTTTTGTTTTCTTTCTCTTTTAAAATCATATTTATTTACAAAAGATAAGAAAAGGGAGGGTGTTTTATTCAGAAATTTTATTTTATTTAAAAACATTTGTTTTTAAAATACTTTTTTAAAATGGACAGTTGCACTGGATGAGCTTTAGGACCTGCTAGTTATGATGTCCTGTGTTCTTCTTTTTTAATAACAGTTTTTGTTTTCAAAGTATAATAAAGTTTTTCAACATTCACCCTTGCAAAATCTCATGTTCCAAATGTTTCCCTTCCTTTTCTCCACCTACTTCCCTAGACAGCCAATAATCCAATATGTGTTAAATATGTGCAATTAGTCCATACATATTCCCACACTTTTCATGCTGTGCAAGAAAAATCAGATTAAAAGGAAAAAAGAAAGAAAGAAAAACACAAACAACCAACCAACAAAAAAGGTGAAAATACTATGTTGTGATCCATACTCCATCCCCATAGCCCTCTCTCTGGATGCAGATGGCTCCATCACAAGTCTATTAGAATTGGCTTGAATGTTCTCATTGTTGAAAAGAACGACATCCATCAGAATTGATCGTTGCATAATTTTGTTGTTGCTGTATACAATGTTCTCTTGGTTCTACTCACTTCACTTAAAACAATTCATATAAGTCTGACATCCTCTCTTCTGTGATCCCTAATGCTCAGTTCAATTTTTAAAAATGTATAAATGAAAAAATATAGATTTTAAAAATTCATTTTAAAATTTTAAATTATAAGTAAATGCCAACTGTATGCAAGACATTGTGCTTCACACTTGGGGATACAAAGACAAAAATAAAAGCATATTCTGCCTTCAGAGTGGGGTGGATACATCTTAATAGGGTGTGAAATATACAGCCATCTAAACAAATCCAGCTAGTTCCTAATTAGTGTGAATAATGTATATATTATACATAAAATTTACTACACAGTAATTTCAAGAGGGAGACTACTTTCATTTTCCTTATATCAGACTGTGGGAATGGGGAAATATAATCTGTTAACACTAGAAAGATAATCCGGAACCAAATTTTGGAGGAGTTTAAATTTTTCAAATGAAAAAAAAGAAGTTTTTTTTTGTTTGTTTTTTTGTTTTTTGTTTTTGTTTTTTAAAGTAAGAAACATGGTCAGACCTGTGCTTTTAGGAGGAAAAAATCTTTTAGAAACTCTGTGGGGGTTGGATTGGAGTGAGAAGAGATGGGAGCAGGATGCCCAAATAGGAGGGTATTGTGATTACTTGAACTAGAGGTTCTGGGCGTCTGCCCCAGGTGGTGACTGTGGGAATAAAAGAGAAAGGAGTGTGAAAGCTGTCAGCCTGAAGTAGCAGCTAATTGGCTGGGCTGTGATTCCATTAGCTTTCACTAAATTCTAAGTGGCTCAAAGACCTCCCAATTTGCAAGTTATTAATTAGCATCCCTCTTCATTTCAGCCTGAATAATTCACAAAGAGTGGACAGAGAGGAAATATTCAATTCAATTTAATACTTATTCATTAAGCACTGATTGTGGTGAAGAATCTCTGATCAGAGCTGGAACAGCAGCAAAAGTGAGAGAGCTCTTTGGGAGACACAAAGGATTTACTCATCCCTGGGTTTGGGGATATCTCTTCTCAGTGCTTATCTTGGAAGACCTTTGAGCCAATCAGCTGAATCCACCAGAATAAATACAGTCTCTCCTTTTTCTGCAGTGGCCTCTAGGAGTGAAGGACTTAGTGCAGATGATGTAGGCAGTAAGGGGGTTGGGACAGGAAGGATCTGAGGATCACCTCCCCTTCCCCTGGAGCCATGTGGCCAGTGGAAGCCAGCTTGGGATTTTGGTGTGATTCACATGTCCTTTTCTTTTTTAGGGGGAAGGGAAGGGAATCGCTAACGTGGAGCCCAAGCCATGAGGATCAGAGCCAGGGTTCCAGGTTGGGTCTTGCATACAGCCTCGCTGAGAACCAGAAGAAGCCAGGGTTTGGGGGAACTATAGCCAGGCTTAGAGTTTGACTTTGGTAGGCCTGATGATACGTAGAAACTGAGCCAAGCTGCAAAGGTAACTCCTCCCCTTCTCAAAGACCACAGCAATATAACTGGGATGGGGAGGAGGATTATGTCTCAAAACATTATGGGGAATTTTGATGCATTTGTTGATGCTCTAGGTTTGAAGTAAATATTCGTTTGTGAAGTGAACATCTTATCAGTAACTACATAGAACTGGAGTCTCACTCAATATACCTCTAAAATAAGGGGATGCTCTCAGTTGGGGCCCTAGACAATCTTAGAAAAGAGTAATTGTCAACCTTCGGGTATTGGAGAACCCTGCTAGGGTAGGAAGATGTAAGATCTTTTGGTCTCAGAAAACTCATGTTGCACTAGTTTTGCAACTAGGCTAAATTATTTAACCTCCATTATTCTCAGTGTCATTTATACATCCTGGTAGCATTATTACCCTAGGGCTGTTGGGAGATTCAAACGAGATGATTCCTATAAAAGACTTTGAAAACTTTAGAGCATTATGAACTGAGTTTTTGCAATGAGAAAGAATTTCTCGGCTATTTTCAGACTATGAAACAAGATGGGGGATCCCCCAATATTCCTCAGTCCTCCTTGGAACCCCTCGGCTTCTGCAATGATGGTAGCAGAATGGGATGTGAAAGGGAACGGAAGAAAGCCATCAACACCATGTGGGCAAAGCGGTTGGTGGTTCTCTGTGTGAGATCCTTGTCTGAATTACACTGAATGAGTGTAATCTCAGTATTCTCTCTGGAAATGAAACTAGAAGAAAGAAGAAACATGCATATAAGTGGAACACAGCTGATTTTCACAGAATAGGGAGTTGCGGTTGACACTAGGCTTCAAATTAAAATTTTAGTGATTAATAATATCATCATTAATTAATAATACGAGATGGAGCCAATAAAGACAGCAGAGCAAAGACAGGAACTTGAGCTCTCCCTTCAAACCCTTCAAATACCTTTAAATAATGACTTTAAACAAATTCTAGAACAGCAGAACCCACAAAAAGATGGTACTACCTCATACCTGTTAGATTAGCTGATAATACAGAAAAGAAAATGACAAAAATTGGAGGGGATGTGGGAAAGATACGATATTAATGCTCTGTTGGTGGAGTTGTGAATGGATCCAACGATTCTGTTGGCTGAATAAACTGTGATATGCGATAATGATGGTATTCTATAAGAAAAAACTTAGCAGGATGCTTTTAGAAAAAACCTAGAAAGACTTCCATGAACTGATGCAAAGGGAAATCTGTGGTATAAAAAGTAAGAGCAATATTGTAAGATGATCAGCCATGAATGACTCCCCCATTCTCGGCAATAAAATAATCCAAGACAACTCTGAAGGATTTATGATAAAAAAATACTTTCCATACTCAGAGAAAAAAACTGATGGTGTCTGAATACAAATTAAAAATATTTTTTAAAACTTTCTTTACTTTTCTTGAGAGTTTGAGTGTTGGGTTTTTATCTGTTTTCTTTCACAACATGATTATTATATACATGGCTACACATGTATAACTATATAAAATGGCTTGAATTCTCAATGGGGATGAGTTGGAGGGGAGGAAGAGGCAAAACCTGTAACTCAAAGGTTTAAAAATGAATGCTAAAATTGCTTTTCCTATATCAAATCAATTTCCATCTTGGGAAATGGTGAGAGCAGGGAGGGAGAAAAAAATGAAAATAAAAATCTTATAAAATAAGTGTTGAAAACTAATAAATGTATTTTTAAAAGAAAAAAAGGTTTCACATATAACTGAAGAAATAAGAAAAACAAATCAGAAACAAATAATCACAAATAAAATAAAATAAAAATAAGTACGAAAAAAGAAGATACTAAAAATAATGATAGCCAACACTTTTATAGCACATCAAGGTTTGTAAAGCACTTGCCAAATACTATCTCATGTTATCTTCACAATAATCTTGGGAGTAAGTTTTTTTTTTTTAATTATCTCCATTTTCCAGATGAGGAAACTGAGGGAAACAAAGATTAAATGATTTGCTAGAGTCACATAGCTAGTAAGTAACAGGCTGGATTTGAACTCAGGCCTTGAAGGAGCTTGCATTATTTGCCAAGTACTACTCTGGCAGATATTCCTTATTCCAAACTTGCTTTCCAGAGACCATGACTAGGAGGAGCTACCTAAGTCATTTAGCTCTAAACTTCTTGGGCCAGGCTTTAACACCCTGGCCATGGTCCACTAGGCACATAGCTTCTTTTGTTCATAGAACTGCAATAAAGAGAACATTGTCATTGTATCTGGAACAGGAGTATCATTCATCCCCTTATTATTCCACTTACTGTCTCTGTGACCGTTCAGACTAAATACTCTTTCTTGGACATCATTTTCAACATGTGTGGTCTCCTACTAGAACATGTTATTTGTGGGTAAGGATTGCCTTGCCTTTGGATTTCTATTCCCATCACTTAGTACAATGTCTGGTACATAGTAGGCACTTAATAAATGCTCATCCTTTCAGACTTCTCTCAGCTATTAACTTTTTACATGTAGAAATTGAAAACCTAAGCTTTTATCTAGCGTCACTTTTTGGATTTGAGAGAGCAGCATAAATTAGGAAGGAAACGAACAGGCCCTGGGGCAGTTGCCCAGACTGGCTGTCATGGTGATCCAAGCTGCTCATTCATTCACAGACCCATCAGTCTTGAAAGACAATGGTGCCCTTTAATTTTTGGGAATATTAGTGAGTAGGATGCTGGAATTGTACTCCAGAATTTTGAAAGCTGATTTATCAAGAATTTGGTTTTTCAGATTTGTCCAACAAATTATGAATGTTTATTATATTGACTCCCCTTTCTGACTCAGTTTTTTGCCTTTTTTAAATTGTGAGGGGTGGATCAACAATGACAACTACACCCACAACAACCACAGCCATCACCATCACTGCCGAACCACCACTAACAGAACAACAGCGACAATGACAACAAACGTGACCACCACCAGTCACAATAACCAAAACAACTACATCACCGGAAACAACAAAAGTAACAACTGACACAAACATCATAGTGGATATGTGATTTCATCACTTGAGATGTATCCTCCGAGGATCCTGATCCATGTGTGATTCTTGAGGGCATCCTCCCCTAACTTTACTGTCAGGGTTCCCCCATCCTTCCAGAGACCTTTCTCAGCTTCCCTTCTCCTGACATTGTGAGAGTACCAATGGAGAGTCAGGTTGTGCTCCCCGTCTTTCCATCTCACACCCTGACAAGCCCAACTTCCTTCCCTCATTATCAGACATTATCTTGGTGCCTTCTTTTACTCTATTCTTCAAAGTTCTTGAGAAATAGCTATATGGTATTTGCTTGAGATTGTCCAATGAGGAGAAACCCAGCCCCAGAGTGCTAGCAGAACTTGGGAGGGTTAAGCTAAAGCCAACTTTCACCAGCATTGTTGTGAACCAAAAAAAAAAAAAAAAAAAAACATATGTAGACCAGGAGAAATTTGAGTTAACTTGACTCCTAGGTCAATTTATCTAAATCTTGATCCCTTTTCATCAAGGAAGACACAAAGTTAGCTCTAAGACTAGAAGAGAATGTTTGAAACCCTAGAGAACTTCCTTTTTTATCCTTCTTTAATTTCTTTGATAGCTTTTATCTACCTGTGAAGTGTTTTGTTGTTGTTCTTTTGTTTTTTTGACCACCTTGCTTTTACCAGGAGATATTAACTATATTTTATTAAATAGAGCATTTACTTGAACTATAGGCTCTGAGTTAGCAAAGAATCTCAGCCAGAACAACTTCTCAAGGCCTCCCAGTCCATTCCTGGGACGCCCTCGTGATTGGAGCTGTTTTTCTGCCAAGTCCTGTTTTCTTTTGGGCAAATTGTACTGATTGCTCCCAGTTTTTCTGTTTTCTTGGGCAAGTCGGAATCAGTCTAATCCCTTTTCTATGTGACAATTCTTCAGTTATTTGAATGAAACTATTATTCCCATTCCTCCCACCCCCAATACACACACACACACACACACACACACACACACACACAGAATTTCAGTCTTTTCTTCTCTAAGATAAACATCTGTGGTTCCTCCTCCACTTATGGCATGAACTCAAGGTGGTTCATGATATTGTTGGCCTTCTTTAAATATTATCCAACTTATCAATGCCTTTTCCTAAAATGGCATGGCTAGAACTGAACGCAATGTTCCAGGCATGCTCTGACAAGGAAAGAATGCAAAAAGACTCCCACTTCCTTATTTTTGGAAACATTATACTTTTCTTAACATAACCAAGATCACCTCGCTAATTTTTTTGCTGCCATACCTAAGTTTTGATTTGTATTGATATTATGTTCTACCCAAATCACCAAATTCATTTCAAATGAACTTTTATCTAACCATGCCTCCTGCAACTTAAGTGTCACTTAACATGAGCCACCTTCCTGAGGTGGGTAGGACTCAGGTGCAGAAGAAAGGTTGGTATTACTTTACTATCTCCAATAATGTCAAGTGCCAACCAATAGTCCTTATATTTTAATAGTGTCCTGAAGCCATCAGTGATTAAATCTTAGGTGGACCAGACTCAGATGTGGGAAGAACCATCAAGAAACAATGAGACAAAAATATTTAACAGGGCACATTATCGGCATTTGGACGTGGAAGCATTTGGAAATGCCTTTAATTACACAGTCCCTGAAGATACTAAATAAAGGATGGATTAAGCTCCAACCAGGGCCTCAAGTGCCTAATTCTTAGCACTGGACATCCTCTGTCTTGCTCAGCCTCAATGAACCCTCATCAAAGTGAGAAGGGCTTCAGCAGGGATCTAGTTCAATTCATGCCTACTCGGAACCTCCTCTCCACCATGTCGGCAAGTGGTCATTCCAAGTCAGCAGATGGTTTCCAGTCCCCGAGGTAGCTTATTCCATTGTTGGAAAGCTCTTACTCATAAAACATCAAACTGAAACATTCCTCTGTATAAAGTACATTCACTAGTCTAAGTTCTCCGGGCTAAATATACCCAGTCCCTTACCTTGGCATTCATTTGGCATCGAGGCAGGCTCTCCATATCCTTTTTTCCCTCCTCTGTCTGGTAGGAAGAGCGAAGGTGAGTAGATCTCTCTGTTCCTATAAAGTTTCCTTGGAGAAATGTATCATTCCTGCCTACACAACTTTTTTTTGACTGCCCACACATTTCTGCTATTTCCCTGCTTGCACTTGGCTAGAATCCAGGACTGCTTCCTAGCCTTGTTTTGCCAGGCCCTCAGTAGTCTTCTGCCCAAAATAACTTGGCCGGAACTATAGTATCCTGCCACTTGGGTTCTCACAGCCCTCCCACCTTAGGATTCTCTGCACCATAACATGGCTTCTTAACCAATGAGGGGGGGAGAGTCTGGACCATGGAGGGCCCTTAGCAACTGCTTAGTGACCCTAGTGAATCATCCACATGTTGAAAGATACAGGGATTTTTGTGAACTCCAAGTTTGATACATGTCATCCATATGTTATATAATCCAGGAAAACTAATGGCGTCTTAGATTACATGCAGAGAGACATAGGGTTTGGGACAAGGGAGGGAGAAGCTGTCTGTCCCCTACACAATCAGAGCACATCTGCAGTGTTGTGTGCAGTACTTGGCCCCAAGTTGGGGATGAATCATCAGAAATATTGGCAGGAACACAAGAGGGCTTCAAGCATTAACTCTGTGAGGAAGGGTGGAAGGGAATGTAAATGATTCACTTGTACAAAATATTTTCATATTATATATATAAAAAGTGATTTAACAAAGAGTGTGTGTATGTCTGCATGTGTGTGCATATATGTACTCCATGTGACCACAGATAAACTATCTTTAAGCTTTTGCATTTTAGATAATGTATTAAATTCATTGTTTGGCCCTGCAGGTCAGAATCAAGAGTATTGTGGGGCAGCTGGGTGGCGCAGTGAATAGAGTACCTGCCCTGAAGTCAGGAGGACCTGAGTTCAAATCTAGCCTCAGACACATAACACTTTCTAGCTGTGTGACCCTGGGCAAGTCACTTAACCCCAAATGCTTCAGCAAAAAGCAAAAAAAAAAAAAGAAAGAGAGAGTGTATATGTGTAAGAGTGTGGTTTTAGAGGAATCAATTTAGGCCTGAGGTCAAGGAAAACTTTCTTACCATCAGATATTTCCAGCAGTGGAATGGGTTACCTTGGGAGGTGCTAGAATATCTCCACTAGTGGTCATTAGGAATCAAGCAAATGAATAGTGAGGCTTTGTGGAAGGCATCATGTCTACCTAGGGTTACACTGGATGGCTGAGATCCCTTCCAGCTTAGACATTCTGAGATTTTTTCATGTGGATTCTAGTTCTAGCTCAAGCCCTTCCCATAGATCATCTGTCTTCAGTTCTGTTACTTGGGAATTGTGAACTTCCGAATCTTCATTTGCAAATCATTCTATCTACCTCGCGGAATTAATGTAAGGAAAACACATGGAGAGCCCAGAACACTCCAGTGAATATTTCTGTTCTGTACAAAACAACTAATTGGACAAATACAAAGAAGAATGAAAAAAATGACATGAGTAGATGCAGAATGAAATCAGTGGAGCTGTGGAAACCACACCTGCCATTATCTACAAGAATGGAATGGAAATGACCACAAGAAAGAAAAATGGAATGCTGCAAAAATGGAAAGAACATGCAAGACTTGGAAAAAAGAGCATCATATGGTATAAAGTGAATAAAGCCTGGTCTGGAGAATGAATTCAAATATGGCCTTAGACACTTACTAGCTGTGTAACCCTGGATAAGTCATTTTACTTTATTTGACTTAGTTTCCTCATCTGCAAAATGAGCTAGAGAAGGAAATGACAAACAGCTCTTATAGCCTTACCAAGGAAATCCCAAATGGGGTTAGAAAAAGTTTGATACAACTGAAATAATTTAAAAACAACAAAAAAAATTAAAGGAGGGAAATAAGAGTATATTTCAACCCAACCTTTTTGTATAAGAAGAAAGTCCAAAAGAGTTATATTTAGTACATATTTTTTGATTTTCTTAATGTATCAGTCATTCATGATGATTTGTTCTCTTTTTTGTCTTCAAATGATACAATATATTAGATGACCTTATGGGATGAAAGAGACGCTGAGGGCAGGGGAAGAAAATATCGATGTAAAAAAAAACTTTATAAATGAGTAATTTTTATTTTGCTGCTAGTGACTTATTTATATGGAAAAGCAAAGAAAAATTGTCACACAATATGATGAATTTAGCTTTGTTTTCAGCTTGCTCTTTCTTGTGGTCAATATAAGTTATGAGATGTCCACTGGAATCTTAGCTTGGGCTAGGTAGTGTCCCTGCTTGTTGGTGATGAGATTATAACATAAGACACTTCTGAGCCTCTCCCCCAATTCTTCATAGAGATACACGATTTTCCCTCAAGGGAAATCCATTCTCTCTGATAACCTAACAGATGCTCAGCCATATGTGCTTTCCGGTTATGTCCATGCGAGTTCCAAGAATGAGAAAATACTGAATTGGTCAATATGTGGAGGACTGTGCTTCTTGGAGTCTGTCCCAATTAAAGTTGTAATCCTAGTACTAATATCCAGATATAAAACTCTAAGATAAACTATTATAGTTATTGAGAACATTGGCTGTTGTGTGGGTACATCGTGCTCCATCCAGTCTTACACTGAACCAGTAGCCAATGGATCAAGTCTCTAATGTGAATTCATCTGCTGAATCTCTGAATGATAATAGACTGCTCACATAATCTCTGCTTCCTTGTTTACATAATGAGATAGTTTCTTCCTAAATTTGATTCTAACTTTAACATTCAAAAAGATAACTGGTGACTCACTGCGTAAGCATATGGGTTCTTATAGACATGGTTACTCAGCTCTTTTGAAAAGGGACGAAACTGCAACTATCCTTAGGGAACACAACAGCTCCCCAGAAATAGCTGTTTTTTCCTTCATAAACTCTGCTTCCTATCGCCTCAAGAGTTCAGGACCACAGACAGCACCCGCTGCTCTACTTCGTTTTCCACAAGAGCAAAATTATTTTCCAAGACCTGAAAGGGGAATTCTAATGCCAGCAACTTTGGATGGAACTCCACCCCCAAGCCCAAACCCATGCCACATCACAGCATCACATCTTGCTGACAAATTGGCCTGGGGGGAGGGAAATATTGGCTTTCCTTGTTGATGCATATAGGCAATTAGGACTAATGGGAAAAGCAGCTGGCTTCAGAGTCAGGAGACCTGGGCGTGGGTCCTAAACGCCACTCATTATCTGTGTGACCTTGGGCATCTGACTCTCCCAACCTATCTTTCATTTATGTCAGAGGGAAAAAATAGAGGATTGTACTGCGTAAACTCTGAAATTTCTCTTAGCCCTGGCATTCTATATTCTGTCTTCTAAGATCCCTCCCAGCTCTGATATTGAATGCTTTGTGTTTTAAATTTCTCTCTAGCTTTGAAATTCTATTCTCTATGTTATAAGGTCCCCTCCATCTCTAATGATCTCTTTTCTATTAAGAGTGTTCTATGCTTTAATGTCTTTTCCATCTTTGACGTGGAACTCCTTTTTAGAACTGCCTACAATTTCTACATGGATGGATTCAGCATTTGTGCTGCCAAAATCTGAACACAAAATCGGAATCTATCTGTTTGATCTCCTGGAGTCTCTGGGAGGGAAAGCAAACAAGGAAAATACTTCCAACAGAATTCTTCCTCTGTGGCTTCCAAACCATAGGCCTAATTCTGTTCCCAAGCAGAACAATTCTGACCCCTCTTGCTCAAGACAATGGAGCACAAACCTGAAAACAAGATCTCATGTTGATGCAAATTAACCTCTAGGGCAGTTGGAGCTGCCTTCCTATCTCTATTTCATGATGGAAAGTCCATGGGATCATCCATACACAATCGTTTCTCAGAAGAAGCATTAGCAACTTAGTAGACTAGGAAAGGCTATTTGTCAGAAGGGATACTTGAACTGGTTTCAAGGAGGATAGGTAGGCAGGGAAAATAGAGAGAATACTACTTTATGGCACCTAAGTCACTGAGAAGTTGTGATACTTATTGGAGTCCCAGGTGAGAGATGGGTGACTGGTTGGACACCAAAAGTAGATGAAAAGAGTTCAGTAAGCCATCATACCTGAGGTGCTAGTTCTCCCTTAATACCCAGTATCACAAGGGAATGAATGTCTGAAGATGGAGTTTCAGAAGTTGGTATATCTGACTGGGGATGATATTCCAGGTGAAGAGAGGCCTTTCCAATCACACTACCTTAAGGACATTCACCTCTGCAGAAGGGGCAGTGCACTGGTCAATATATCATAGTAAGCTGAGAGGAAAATAAACTTAGGCATCAATGATTGGATTGTCCTGTAACCTATATGGCTCCTCCATCATGTCAATGGTCCTTTCCCCCTTTAAGAGACACAATATTGAGCCAAAGAATCTTGGAGAAGACCCTGAGAGGGATAAATAAAGGGCTTTGTTCAGAGACTGTGAGATTTTGTTAAGTCCAGTTTAGATCTACAAATGAATCTCATCTCTAATGTCCTCAGCCAGAAATGTTAGACTGCAGTAACAGGAAACTCACTACCTCCTGAGAAAATCCACCCCACCTTTGCTAACTCAAATTGGGAAGATGTTTCTCACAAAATGTTAGCAGTGGCTACTGTAGTGAGCAAATGTAAAAAGTATGGAGAGTTGGGTTCAAATCTTGCCTTGGATATTTGCTAGCTAAGTCATCATGGTAAAGTCAATTCTCAGAACCTTCCCATCTTTGAAGTGTAACAATGAAAACAACAATGACTTCCTTCTTGGGAAAGTCTATAGAAATGAGATCTATCATCTTATGAAGTTCTGGCTATACAACTTACTATCCATGAGATACTGAATCAATCTGATGAACTCGATGGTCCCAGTTAGTTCCTATCAATGAAAAAACTGGATTAAGGAATCTCTGAGGTCTTCCTCAGCTCTGACATTTGATGACTTGTGGACTTTACCCATGAGCAATAATGAGGATACAATTAAATGAGCTACCTACAAACATTTATTATTTACATTTATTTTTATTACTAATACTTGTTATTTAATGTTACATTTAATTATCATATGCCTTTGTAAAGGGGGGGGGGGGTCTTTACAACTGAAGGTTTGAGATCTTGTACCACTGAGATCATGTTCTCAAGGGAGTTTTACAATCTGCATAAGATGCAGGGGAACACAGGGATGAATTGTCTAAAACTCAATGTCTATCTTGCATGTATGAATGCTGCCTGAAACACCTTGGCTCAGATTTCAGATGGAGTCATGTAAAAATTTTTTGGGCAAAAAGGGATTGTGAATGGAAAAATGTTTAAGAGATCCTGGTCTATACAGAGTCAGAATCTGATTTCTTAGACCCAGAAGTGCCTTTAGATACTATCTAGTTAAACTCTATGATTTGGCAGAGGAGGGCTTGGATACCCAGAGAGGGAAAAGGAATTTCTCAAGATCCCAAAAAGGCAAGATTTAAATACAAGGCTTGCGATGGAAAATCCAAAACTCTTTTGTTTTGTAGCATCAGGTGATTTTCAGAGGAGTGAGCTAAAGACTAATATTTTTCTAGAAAATAAAACCCTCCTGTTCTGGTTTCGTGAGACAGAGTGATGGGAACCCAAAGTGGCAGTGGTACATGCTCCCTCCTAGGGTTTGTCAAAAAGAAGAGAAAATTTGGGCATGACTTAGATTTTGGAAACACAGATTTCAAAAAGTTTCAAGGAAAGATAGGATGTCATGACCTACAGTGCTTCAGAAGAAGCCAGCCTGAAAGTGACAACAGATGCTCAAGAATGAAATTCTAAAGATACAAAAGAATACTCTACTTGTTAGAATCTCTCCAAAATAGCCACCTTCTAGTAATAAGGAAGAAACGGTCCCTTTATTCTGTGCCTTCGTCAGATCTCATGTAGAATAGTATGTTCAGTTTAAAAAGATCATTAATAATCTAGATAGTGCATGGAGGAGAGCAGCCAGGACAATGAATGCCCTTCAGTCCATTTCATATGAGGATTAGACAAAAAAATCCGAGTATGTTTATCCTGGTGATGAGAAAACTCAGGGGAACAATGTTAGAAGCTTCTAAGTACTTGTAAGTCTGTCAAGTGGAAGATGAATCTGTCTTTTTATTTTTACTTTTTTTTTCTATTTAGCTTCATCAGGATAGAGTAAAGAACAATGGTTCAAAGTTATAAGAAGGTCAATTCAGACTAGAAGTAAAGAAAAGCTTTTTAAATGAGAGCTATCCCCAAGGGAAATGAGTTGCCTGCAGGAGTATTGGCTCCTTTCCTTGATTATTTTAAGCAAAAAGTGGATGATACCTTGTCAATATGTTCTAGATGAGATTCTTCTCTTGTACCAATCAAACCAGAAGGATATTGAAGCATCTTTCAACATTCAAAAGTTATGTTTTTTGCTCAAAATTTTAAACATTTTCTGAGGTTTTGAATCAAGACTTAATCAAGCATTTGCACCACTTTTAAGGAGTTTTGCTCCCAATGCAGGGCATTATCCCTACTGAGAGAAGGTTCCAAATCTTGGAAACTTTTGCAAATGGTACTGGGCCCAGAAATGGCCAAACAAGACATCATTGCTTTATAGATGAAATGTACAACCAATTGCAGTTCATATTTCAAAAGTGCAATAGAAAGAGTATATGATGATCAACACTAATGGATATGGCTCTTTTCAACAATGAGATGATTCAGGCCAGTTCCAGTGTTCTTGTAATGATGCGAACCATCTACACCCAGAGAAAGAACTGTGGAAACTGAGCGTGGATCACAAAATAATATTTTCATTCTTTTGTGGTTGTTTGCTTGCATTTTGTTTTCTTTCTCATTTTTCCTCTTTTTGATCTGATTTTTCTTGTGCAGCAAGATAAATGTGGAAATATGTATAGAAGAATTGCACATGTTTAATATATATTGGATCACCTGCCAACTAGGAGACAGGGCGGGGAGAAGGGTGAGAAAAAATTGGAACACAAGGTTTTGCAAAGGTGAATGTTGAAATTTATCTATGCCTATGATTTGAAAATAGAATAAAATAAATGTAAATATATAATATAATAATATATAGTATAATATATAAATAAACATATGAATATATAAATATAAATAAATATATAATAATATAATATATAATATAAATATATATAAATAAAATATAATTATAAAAAATAAACAAAAATGAATGAATGAATGAATGAAAAAGCTTTAATTAAAAAAAAAACTACTGAAGCAGGTCACAAATTCTCCATACTTCAGGAGAGAATATTATGGACTATGGTTTAAAAAAATGGTCATTCCCTATAGCCTAGCCTCTGATGCTGAGCCTTTCTATGCAGAGCTAGTCTTTGAGTTGAGGCATCTAAAACCCCTCCTTGAATCTCTGCTAGAAACCCTTCTTACCAGGGGAGTTGAAGACCCCAAATTCCGTTGACAGAAAACTGATAACTCCCATACCATAAGGAGGGACATTAATGAAACAAAATAATTTAAATCTATTTTAAACTATCATCTTAAGTTATTAAGCCATGTGAACTTTCATTACCACAGATTTGTTTATTTTTAGCTGCCTAATGAAAATATATCTTCTCACTCTAACTGCACAGCAACCTTCCCGAGAGCAAGGATAAATCTTTACCTTCTTCTTGTATCTCAAACAACACAATTTAGCAGAGGCTTGGCCATGCCCAGGGTCCCAACTCAGCCAATGGGAAAGGATCTGACCTGGAAGGGCCCTCAGGTCGCATCTCGTCCAGTGCACACAGACACAGACTTTCCCTGTGAACAATGGTCATCCAGGTTCTGTTTGAAGGTCTCCAGGGCAGGGACAGCCAGTGCCTCCTAGGGCAGCTCCTTCCCCTCTGGAAAGATTCTTCTCCTGGAAGTTTCCCTGACCTTGTGGCCAGATTGTCCCTGTTCATCCTGCCCCCCTGAGACCAAACAAATCAAGGTTATTCCTTCAGGATCCACTTGGAGACCACTGTTATTATCCCTCCTCCACTATTACCCTAGTGGAGCCTTCTTTTCTCTGGGCTAAACATCTCCATCACCTTCAAACAAGCCACAAATCCAAGGCCTTTCTTCGTCCTGGCTCCCTGCCCTCCTTGTTGCTCTCCTGAGGAGTCTCAGTCTACATTCTAGGACCACCGCCCCCCGCCCTCCCCCGTTATGGAGGTCTGCTTACAGCATTGGCTCCCAGGTCACAGGTGGATGTGGAGGACAGAGTATTCTTGTATATGGACCTGGGGTGAAATCTTAATTTGTCAGTTGGCGCCTAGGTCACCTCATTCCTTAACTTCTCTGGGAGTTGATTTACTCCAGTAAATTAAATTTACCCAAATAAATTAAATAAAAGATTGACAGTAGTTCTGGTAATCACAGATTTAGAGTTGAAAGGGATCTTTGAAACTAAGCCCAACCGTCTCATTTTGCAGCTGAACCTGAATCTGAGAAAAGTTTAGTGCTTGTCCAGGGTCCCAGACTGCAGGTCTTCCTGCCTCCAGGTCTAGGGCCCTCCTCACTATGTCACCCTTCCAAGGTTCCTTTTAGGTCTAATGCTGTGCTCCTGCGTCCCTAAGCCTCTCTAAGCCTCGAGCTCATGGGCAAAACCTAGACAATTTCTTGTCCCCTTCCTAATTTGACACTAAGAAATTTGATTGTTTTCTTGTTTTTAAGTTATGTCCAACTCTTTGGACCCATTTAGAGTTTTCTTGGGGAAAACATCACGATTTTTGCCTTTTCCATCAGCAATTTATCTGACAGATGAGGAAACTGAGGCAAACGGAGTGAAGTGACTTGCCCGAGATCACACAGCTGGGAAGTGTTTGAAACATCTCAAGGGAGAAAGCCTCACGTGACTTAGATGAGGCTCAGTCCCCGGCCTCTCCTCAGGCTGGATCCCACCAGATTTCTGGCATTAAAGGGGAGCCTGGATGCCTGGAGCTTCAGAAGGGATGGCAGAAGGCTCCAGACACAGCTGTCATTACAGCAGAAACAGAGACAGTGACAGAGACACACAGAGACAGAGAAATATTGATAGACCGACAGAGAGAAACAGAGAAAGAGATAAACAGAGACAGAGATAGAAACAGAGACAGAGAAGCAGGGAGGAAGTAAGGAAGAGAAAGGAACTGACAGAGACAAGATAGAGAGAAAGAGAAACAAAGGCAGAGACAGTGAGAGGCAAAGGTAGGAAAAGAGAGCTAGAAAGGATATCTGGGCCCCTCAATCTCTTGAGTGGGTCCCAAAGGAGAAGATGATTGGAAGATGTTGTTTTCCTGGTGACCTTTATTACTTGGAGTGTCAATAATTCATTAAAGATCAATCAATTAGCATTTCCTAAGGGCCCGCTAAGCCCCAGGCATTGTGCTAAGTGTTGATTGATTGCTGTTTCCTAAAATTGCCAGCCTCCAAGCCTGCTTCTGTGAGGCCCCCCAGTGGCCCCGGGCCTGGAGCTCAGTACTTTGGATGGAGTGCTGGAAGGGCCTGGAACAGAAAGATGCTGGAGGGTCTTGGTCTGAGGCCCAGAAGCTCACCAAGGCCCAAGGGATTCTGGTTGGGCCTGGCCTGCTGTCTTAACCCTCCTAGAATTTCCCCATCGTGTGTTCATTTCCCCGAAAAGCTTAGGATGTATTCGTTTGTATACAAATTATCAGGTTTAGGGTCTCTCACATTATGGGCTTGAGGTCCTAATCTGTCCAAAAATACAGCAGCAGAGGAAGCTGTGATTTGGCTAAATGATCTTTTTGACTTTCAGAAAGTCTAGGAATCAGTGAGGGAGGGGATGTTCACCAGCAAGAGAGGGTCGATTCCTGGCATAGAAACAAAGGGAGCCCTGGGGGTGAGTCAGCAGGAGAACAGATTAAAGAAGATCTGGGAGAGGTTCCGCAGGATCCAGTGGCCAAGGGTCTGCAGGGGAAGCGGTCACCAGGGCTGGGAGAATCTGAGGAAGGAAAGCCTGAAAATACCCATTGAAAGGGATTGGAAAGATGATTAGTAACAATGCCATTAAATCCAGTGAGGAGAGACTGCTCCACACACTCCTCCGAGCCCCACCGGCTCCCGGGAAAACTGACGTACAGGGAGTTTTTCCTCTGCATTTCCCGGATTAGGCAGTGGAGGCTCAGGGAGGCTCAATTCCTCTCCTATTCAGAGAGTCATTGTCAGAGGCAGGCTTCCCCAGAGGTCTCTGCTGCTTTGAAGCACAGACACCTACGCTGCCTTAAAAGGTGCCCTTGAACCAGGAGCTCACCCAGCCGGGCGGATTAAAGCAACGCCCGCCCCTGTCCGGGCCGGCCGCTTTCCCCGGGCCCTGAGGGTGGGAAGGACTCGGGAGGCAGCTCCTGGGAGACTCCCCGCTCCAGCCACCCAGCCATGCTCTGGGGCGGAGCTGTCCCAGGGTCTGCCCCTCCTGCTTGTGCTCCCTCTGGGCTCTGCCCTCCAGCCCCGCTCTCTTGTCTATGTCTGCCCTGGCAGCGAGAGCCGGGACCAGGTCTGCGGGGCGAGATTCCGGCCGAGTCTCCGGGGGTCGCGCTGAGGGTCTGCTCTCTGCCCCTTCATCCGGTCGCTACAGCTGAAAATGCAGAGAACCGCAGCACTTATTTGGGTCGTTTCCCTCCCGTTCCATTAAGCTTCTCACCTGCTGAGCTAACAGATGTACACTCTGGGACTGCCCCAGAGAAGCTCCCTCCGCGTGTGTGACACACAAGTTCCCTGTGCCCGCCAGAGCCACGAGACATTCAGCCAAGGGAGTGAAGGGGCCACCAGGAAACTCGGAAAGGGCTGAAGGAGACTGTCCAAACACCCGCTGAAAATCCCCATCTTCTCTCAGCCACAGCCCCTGCTTTTTAGACTCCAGTCACTGGAATCCTCAGCTTCAGTTTGCAAAAGAAATAAATCTTCTCCCAGCTCTGCCCGTTCTGAATGTAAGCGCCCTGAGGACCCGCCCTGCTGCTTTGGATTTACATCTCCAGCACTTGCAGTGCCCGGCACTCGGGAAACAAATGCTTTGTCTGTCTGTCTGTCTGTCTGTCTATCTATCATTTATCTTTCTGTCTGCCTATGTAGCTATCTATCCATCTATCTATTAAGGCAGTGCTGGGTCTAACATTGGGAAAATTCATCTTCTTGAGTCAAAATCTGACTTGTCTCTGCCTCAGTTTCCTCATCTATAAAAATGAATTGGAGAAGAAAATGGCAAACCAGTATCTTTGCCAATAAAATCCCAAATGAAATGAATGAATAACAAAATGTCTATGTCTGACTCTCTCTCTCTCTCTCTCTCTCTCTCTCTCTCTCGCTCTCTCTCCCTCCCTCCTCTCTTTTCTTCCTCTCTCCTCTGTCTCTGTCTTCCCTCTCCCTCTCCTTTCCTTCCTCCTTCTTTCTCTGCCTCTTTCCTTCCTCTTTCTATCTCTGTCTCTCTCCCCCACTCCCTTTTCCCCTCCCTTCTTTCCCTTCTCCCTCCTTCTTTTCCTCCCTCACTACCCCCTCTCTTTTTCTCTATTTCTCTCTCTCCCTCTCCTCCTTCCCTCCCTCCTCTTTCTCTCTCCTTCTCTCCTCTCTCCCTCTCCTTCTCTCTCTCTCCTTCTCTCTCTCTCTCTCTCTCTCTCTCTCTCTCTCTCTCTCTCTCTCTCTCTCTCTCTCTCCTCCCCTCTCCTTCCCTCTCCTCCCTCTCCTTTCCATCCTTTTCTCCCTCTCCTTCCCTTTTCCCCTCTATATAAAATATCTATGTATGTATGTGTATTGTGCATATGTATGCACACATATACATACTGTGTGTTTATATACATATGTTGGGGGAAAATGTTTAGCAAAAGGGTGGGACAAGAGTTTCTAGGTGAATGAAGTAAGAAAGTGGACACTGAGCTGTTCCACTTGTGGAAGGGAGAGGGCAAAAATGGTTAATAAAAAGCGGAGATCCCAAACAAGCAAGGAAAGAGAAAGAAAACGCCTAAGAGAACATCTAGATGTCCTTTATGAGTTCAGGCAACCATGACCAGGAATATTATACTCCAGGGTCCTGAAAGAACTGGCAATTGTTCTTACTGAGCCATACTTAAAGGTCACAGTGAATGGAAGAGATGCTGAGAGACTGAAGGAGGACAAATGTCATCCCAATTGTTTTTAATGGAAGAAGGAGCAGTCTGCAAATGCAATCTAGGGATCTTGACATCAAACACTGACAAAGTTTGTCACCATGTAATTTTAATTGTATTTTTATGGTTAACAAATACTTGTTTTCTCTCCCTTTATATTCATACACCCCAGTGGAAAATTTTTCAAAAAGAAAAAGAAAACCCTCATAATCTATGTGTAGCAAAGGGACACCTATTTTCACATTGGCCATACCCAGAAATGTCTACCTCATACTGCAGGTCGAGTCTGTTCCCTCTCTATGGCCCAAGGTGACTGTCATTCTGCATATTTAGTAGTCTGGAATATGGGCTTGTCATTACATTGATCAGCATTCTAAATCTTTCAAAATTTCCCCCACATTTACTTTTTTGCTGTCATGGTACAAATTGTTTTCCTAGTTTTGCCCATTTTATTCCGTACCTCAGAAATTGTTCATTTCATCATTTTTATGTACATGATATATTATTAAAGGTCAGGACAGTGACCAATAAACACCAAAAACCATCCCCAAGAAGGGGTGCCAAATTAAATTTGCTTTTTTGATAGGACTGTTATATTAGTAGATTGGAGAATATTGGAAATAGAATTTACCTAGATTTCAGAAAAGCATTTTCTAAAGTTTTTCCTGCTATTTTATGGGAAAGATGGATAGATATGAGGTAGAACTTAGTAAACAGCCAAGAATGGCTTCATGTCTACTTCAAAGAATCTCTCGGGTAGAGAATCTCAGGAGGGAGGCTCTGTGGATCCCTGAGTAGTGGAGGGATCTCTCCTTCCCTGCTCAATGACATCCCAGTAAAATCTAAGCCATTTGAGGGTGAGGGTTTTTTTCTTTTTTCATTTTGTCAAAGCTCTAACACAGAGAATAACAAATATTTATTTAATTATAGAATTAAGTTCCAAGCTGGGTAAGGCATGGGTAGTAATAATTTGTCAGGGGAAATGGGAACTTACTATAGTAAAAGCTCATTGGGGTCAATAGTGTGCTAATTGCAGCCAAAAAAGCAACTATAATTTCCAAGTGCTGTAAGGGAAATGCTGTGCCCTCGATGAGGGAGTTTGTGGATCTCTTGCCCTCAGCGCTGCTCGGTCCAATTTGTGTGCCATTATGTGTTGGAGGACATAAATAAAGGGGAAAGTAGCCAGAGGAGAAAAGGCCGGATGACAAAAATCTTGTTTGAGTCTATGCCATTTAAGGAGCAGCTGAAAGGACAGAAGGGATTCATCCTGGACAGGGAAGGTGAAAGGGGGACAAAGTCACTATGGTAATTTTTGAAGGACAGTTTAATAGTCCAAACACTTGCCTGGGAGAAACACTGAATCTAGTCTCATTACAAATGAAGCAGGTTGTGATTATTCCTAATGACCTCCACTCAGAAGCTGATCGCTATAATCTTAGAAAAGCACAACCCATGGAAAGGCCATTAGCTCCGTCAGCAACCAATTTGGCAGCAGCAGGTTTATGTCTTAGCCAATAAACACCAAAGCTAAGACCATCGTCCGGGACAGGGACTGTAGCTGAAACACGTCTCTCTCCCACCCAGAGCTGGAAGAATTAAGGTCTCTCGTTTCCCAAGAATTTTGACGGGACAAAGTATTTTCTTCACAACAGCTCCTGGAGATTCGGATTCCCACTTTCTTAGTGAAGACTGAAAGTTGAAGTGACTCATAATCACTCAGCCAGCAATGTCATGGCCAGGCTTTTTGCCTCTAAGCCCAATATCTTTCTTGTCAAATGATGCTAGAAAAGTTGATTTGCAATGTGGAGGAGACGTTACCTCTCCTTAACTTGGGAAACGTTTTGTCAGGCAATCAATACCCTCCATACGAACAGAATCCCAGAGTCTCAGAGTTGGCTGAAATCTTAATTGAGCCAACCAATGCAACTTCTACCTGAAACAAGAGCCCCGAAGGGGAAAATGACCACCTTCTACAGGAGCCCATCTCCCTTTTGAACAGCATAATTGTTACTTTTTTTCTCCTTACATGAAGCAAATATCTGCCTCTCTACCATTCATTGCCACCATTTCTACACTCTGAAGCCAAGCTGAACAACATAAATGTCAGAGACTCATATTCTGCCAACCCAGAATGAAAAGATCAAGGCAGTCCCATTTCTCAGGGGTCATACAGTGTGGGCGAGGGAAGGAACCATGGTCGTTCCCCATACACATCATTTCAATGGATTCCGAGTTGGGGGGGGGTCACTGCTTTCTTTAAATGCAAATGGGTCATAGAGAGGGGTAGAGCTGACTCAAGGCTGTTGAAGGTGACTCCAAATCCAAATACAGCCAATGGATAAAGGCTCTTCCAAATGATGTGGCAGATCAAGTGGAACCAATGAAAAGCTATTCACACCATCCTTCCCTCACACATTATCACGGCTTTCCAGAAAACACCTTCCTAGCTTTCGACACTCGAACGAGCCAATTTAGAAAGCCAATGGGGTCTGACAATGTGCCAGATCCCCGTTACATCCAGATCCAGAAAATGAGTCCGAGAATAGTTAAGTGACTCGTGTGGCTCATAATGGTCTGAGGTATTATTCAAACTGAAGCCTCCCTGGCTCTCGGGCTAGCCTTCCCTTTGCTACGCCACCCAGCATTTTCCTATATTTACCTCTCAATGCTGGATATTAAATTAAGCTTAATGTAGCCTAATATTGCATTGGTGTTTGGAGGAAATGAAGCCATCTGCTGGATAATATTCTTCTCTCCGAATAGGAATGATAAATATAAGGTAATAAGCTGCTTAATTCCCAGAATCAGGGTACCACCTGCATAGAAGCAGAAATATTTGCTGCCCTATCTAAAGGTGTAAGACCTAAAGGTGGAACAGCTCTGGGATGGAGGGATTTGATTAGGATGAGAGGTGTTCTCCTATTTGAGAGAATGACAGGCTCCTCAGAAATCATGGTGGTCCTTCTTCATTGTCTCATTACACTGTGGTAGGAGAAGCCCAGCCAAATGGAACCTGTGATGAATGGAAATGCCGTCACAGATGGAGAGAGTTCTGACCTGGGTCAAAGGGAGTTGAACCTGAAGATCAGGTCGAGCTGTCATGCAGGACTTAGTTGGACTGGGAAGGAAGGAGCAGCACAGAGTGGGGACATTTTGTTAGCACTGGTTGCTGATGGAGTCTAGCAAAATACCGGGAGATGATTGGTCAATGGAGAAGGCTATCACCTAAGGGCAGAGGCTCTTCCTTCCAGGCCCAACTTCACTCACCATAGATCATTACATCTGGATGGAAAGAGCATCGTTTATACTCATGTAGCACCTGAAGTTCAACAGGGTGACTTCTCTCCTCACATAGCATGTAAGGTAGGTAGTGTAAATAATATACCATCCAATTTTCAGGAGAGAAACTGAGGCTCAGAAAGGTGAGAGATCTTTTCTGTGGATGTTGAGAGAAAGTAGGGAAGCTGAGATTTAAATTCAGGCCCCATCAGATCCCTGCCCTTGTTGTCAAGGTCCCCAAATCCAGAAAACCTTCCATCACATAAATCACTGACCTCGAACAGGGACAGAAAACAGCCCAAAACATCCTTTCAGAAGCTCAGTCACGCAGAAGAGGTGCGGGGAGAAGATGAAGATGAGAGCAGAGCAGTCCAGATCTGGCCTCCAGCAGACATCAGCAACGATGATCAAGCAGCACCATGATGTCCACTTTATAGAACTGATGCTGACAACTCCCGCACAATCCCCAATCCCCATCATGGGCCAAGTTCATCTGTAGTGAAGGGCGTCAAAAAGCATAAGTTTCTTGCCTGCAAGCTGTTCTAGGTCCAAGTTAATATAGAGAGCCCCCCATAACTCCACTTGCTCATGTTCCTTGGCCCACCAACCCAAATCTCTCTGTCCTGGGATCCTCATCAGAAATTCACATCTCTACGGAAGTTCTCTGAGGTAAAATGGGTCTTGATTCGTCGTGGGAGGTGGTATGAAGAAGGATGTGGTCTGCGAGAGCTTTTGTGCTGACTGATACTGCAATGCCCCATCTGTAATGAATCGTTATAGGGGATCAAGTTCTGCCCTAGGAGTCAAGAAGACCTGCCTTCAAGTGCTTTGTCTGCTTGTGAAGGCCTGAATAAATTAGCCAATCTCTCCACGCTGTGGACAAATCATAAACTGCATAGAAAGTGTCTGCTTCCACCGGCCTCTGGGTTGGTCAGACCTCACCCAGCACCAAGAGGCTCCTTGAGATCAGGAGCCCTGCTTCCTGGAGAGGTCCCCTGGGCAAGCTGCCCACGAATGAACTCTTGGGCATTCAACACCACAGCTTAGAAAGGACTGACCATCCAGAGGAGACCAATCCAACAGGGAAGAGTCTGGGTCCGTATCAGAGGAGGTTTGGGGCAGGCTCTGGGAGGTTTCCCCAGAGAAGAGAAGACTTAGGGCTGATGTACTTGCAAAGAAGTCAGCTTGCTATTGTATCAGGAAAATCTTCCTAGGGTGGGGGTTGGCTCAGAGTGGAAGGTCCTCTCCCCTCTGTGGAACTCTTCAGGCGCAGACCAGACAGCCCCTGGAGGGAGCAGCACGGAGGTATTCCAGGCCAGATGGGGCCCCATGCTCTCTGGCATCTCTACCAACCTGAGACCAGGTCCTCAAGTCCCAGCTGAGTCTTCTTGCCATAAAACCCTTCCGGTTAAGGGAAACTGAGATAAAAGTGCTGGGCTCCGTTACGGAAATGTGGGGAAGAGTCATCAGAGATGCCCGTCCGGCGTTCCCAGATCACAAAAGGGATGAGCTATAGTGTTCAGACAGCAAAGCCCCCCAGGGAACCAGAGCTTTCACTATGAGGACTGGGTCAGGAAAGAGGCAAAAGAACCAGACAGGATAAGCTTAGAATGTTGCTGTGAGTGGGGGGAGTTAGAAAAATATGGAGAGACTTGGACTTATGAAAGTATAAGTGTGTATCT